>NC_089322.1:3956691-4284191 GCF_036669915.1 Pocillopora verrucosa | reverse complement strand
AAGCTTGGTACGACCATGTTACTGAATGATCCTTGCGACTGCATCTACCAAATGCAGCCGTGTTATCACTAGAAGATACATTGATTGGAACACAAGAACCATTTATAGGATTGTTGGCAGAGTCTTTAGCAAAACAAAATCCACAGTTTTCTGTGAGACAATCTAGGCAGTACCCAGTCGCGGAACCCTTGCTGCTGTTTACCTCGGACGGCGTTTTCTCGTGAAATGTGATCGCAGCATCGTGTTGCTTCGCCATGTGAAATGCCCCTCCCAGTAGAAACAAGCTCAGACTGACCCCCGCAAGACTCCCGAGTAGTAGTTTACGACGTCCCACCTTCTCTACAAGAAACACTCCAATTACGGTGGAAGCGAAATTACCGAATGCGACCACCGCAGCCAACCAGATGGCCAACTGGTCTCCCTGTATACCAGACATCTGTATAATCGTTGCATTGTAGTACCTGGAAATAACATGGAAACTCTGAATTTGCCTGCGTTACAAGCAACCTTTGGGGCGAATTAACGTTACAAGCTTGCAATCGGAAAGTTTTATTTGGAGTTAGAGTGAACCGTACGGGGGAGGGGGCGGGGAAAGACGCACCTCCTCTCCTCTCCCTCCTTATAACTGTCGCTCACCCCACGAGTACAAATTCCTTTCTGTCCCAAACCTTTGCTGCCGCTATAAGAAAATATTGAGCTTTGACTTTTCAAAATTACGCCCGCTCTGCAAGATAAAGTCGAACCTCTTCATTTCGTGTAGTGCTTAGGAATAGAGAAGCAGTAAATGCCCTAGGAATCATGCAAATTTATATAAGTTCACTTTTAATTTTTAGTGAAAACAAGTGGTCATTCCTGGATTCCAAGCAAAACTCTCTTTCAAATTCGCCATTTAACAACCTAAATTAAAAATTGGTTGAGAAAAATTAAAGTTTAGTCGGCTGGCTAGCGATCGTTTATGGAGACTCAAGGGAAATTTCAAGACTGGGACAAAAAAATAGAAAGAGGCAAATTCTTTTTAAAGTAAGCGACGAAGAATTTGGAAGATTTAACGCAAATGTCCATTTCAGTGTCAGTAAAGGTTTGTATTCAGTTGTGTGTGTTTTTATGTAGGAGATCACTGTTGGAGCATGCGCGCTTATGTTGCATCCCACATGACTCCGATTGTCTACTTAAGAGATATCAAGTTTTCATTAGGAGTTATGAAAACGTTTTCACTTACATAACACTATCGATCCCCGAAAATTGTTGTATCACCTGCAACATACAGCCCACCAGGAGAGCTCTCCTTGTACTTTTGGTTGCCACCATCTTAAATGTTGTGCTTTGACTAAAGGAAAATGATTCTAAAAAAAGAAATAAAAATAACTTAAAATGACTGTGCGTGTCCATGTGTAGCATTAGTTAATCCTCTTATATTAATTTTTTATTTAAACTTATTTTCTTTTAAATTTAAACTTTGTGTCCAAAATTTATTTAAATTTAAAACAAGTTCCTATTTAAACGCGTTTAACACTATTCAGTAGTAATCAGGAGCCCATTACCCGGAGCTTCCATCTTCCATACTTACCCTCTGAGTCAACCCTGTCCCGTATCTTTTTATTTTTAGAAGCACCTCCCACGGGGTTTTTCGCGGGTGTTTACATAATAGCCAATCATAAGAGAGCTGCGGTCCTCTATTGTTTACGTCACATGCAGGCCGCACGAAAGTTTTTCAAGAACACCATTTTCTTTAAGGGTGTTGTCCGAACGTCAGCGAGTTTTCACGGGAAATTAAAGAACCCCCTACGCATCTCAGTTCTAAAAATAAAGAGATACGGGACAGGGTTGACTCAAGGGTACAATTGGTATGGAGGCTCCGGGTAATGGGCTCCTGTAGTAATATAATAACATTCCTTTGAATTCATTTAAATTTTAACTTTTAAAATTTTATCGAAAGTTACAAAATTTGTCTTTGATTTAAACTGCGAAATTCTATTTGATCTTCCTGAGGCGAACTCGACCAGGGTCACGTGACTATGTCACATGTTCATCATCAGCGGCCATTTCGTTTGGCGGAATATCTAAACGACTTCAATACGCTTCGATTCCTTAGACTTTCTTGATTTTGCAGTTGGTTTGCTGGAAAGTAAATGAGGTATACCAAGGAATTTGTTTTAAATTTACTTCAATTTTAGTCATGAAATTTAAATTTAACAGAAAATAAGTTTAAATCAAATATAAATATGAAAGGATTAAATATTGCTACATAAGGGCAGGCATAGTCAAGTCGACTATCAAATAACATTTTAAAAAATGTGTGAATTCATGACTTAAGGCTGTTAGACGTAGAAAAATTAACTTGTTAGTCATGACCTCAAAAGCAATGTATTGTACACCTTTTCTCACAAATTAATGGTAACAGAGATGTTAGGCCACAATATTGCCGCTGTCAATACCACTTACTAGTTTTGTGAAGTGATTCATCTTCTTTACATATAGTTTGTATCGCTAAAAGCTCATCGTTCACATCGTCTGTGCCTCTCAGTTTGACCAGAACTTTCTTAGCCTCCTGAGAGAACCCTTTACTAAGAAGCCAGGAGGGACTTTCTGGCAGCACAAGACATCCAAAGAACATAACAATGGATGGTATTGCTGCTAAACCAAGCATAAGTCTATGAAAATAGAAAGGAAAAAATTCAAATTTTCTGACAACAGACTAGAAGGAATTTTGAAGGGAAGTTATAGTCTACTTGCCACAACAGGATGGAAGTTAAAGGGTTAACTCCCATGAGTTACCAACATTGAATTTCTCCTAACAATATCAATGCAATATCGAGCAGGCAAGTCATGAGAATAAAGAAAAATATCCGATGGGGGATAGAAAGTTAATCCAAAACCAAATTCTCGTAATTAACATTATAAGGATTATATGGCAGACAGTAAGGAGAATTATTCATGAGATCTTGGGAGTGAAAGGGTTAATAAAAATAAGAAGTTAGAATCTAAGCAGAAACTTACTACATTTTGGAAACTAAAGTGTAAGACCTGGAGCCTTCTAACACCCCACCCCTCCCCCGATGAAATTGGAGCATTTGCCTCAAGCTTTGTAAAATGAAATGAATATCAAGAGAATTATCTACCTAAGTGTTTTTACCCAAAATTATTGAGAAGTTTTTAAGTACCTCCATCCTGTTCTTTTGTAAGGGCTGAAAATACCATCAACCACAGCAGCAATAAACTGGCCCCCAGTGATAAAAATATTGTTGGCAGTGACAAGACCACCTCTTATGTCTGACGGAGCTGTTTCAGCAATATATACAGGGACTGTGACTGATGCTCCCCCTGTGAAAAACAACACAGAACATTTAAAGGGGCTCTGTGATTCATTTTAAATTTACACACTTAAATGTCAAAAATATACACCTCTTTAAGGGTACAAAATAGCTGTTTAAAGGTGAACAATACTTTTGGAATATCAAGTACAGTCAAGCCTGTATTTAGAGGTCTCCCTAGTGAAATATACAGTGATTAAGGAGAAAAGTTTCAGGACACTGACAACCCACTGCTTAATATGGTTCCACTTGACCCTTTAACTCCTGGAAGTGATTAACACATGACTTCTCCCCATAATATCCAAACATTTTCCACCAAACTGGTAATGAGAATACTCAAACTTATCAGGAAAATGTTTTTCCTCAGTCTAACACCAGATTCTTGCAACTAATTTACAAGGAAATGTAGGAAATGTGTAGCACTTAGAGAGGAGGGTGACCAATCAGATCTTGGGAGATGAAGTGTTAGCAGATGATATAAAGACAAGGGAAAATTACAATCCCTTTAATCCTTATATGTGCATGAGTGACCAAGACAGAATTTCTCCTCACAATATCAATACCATGATATCAAGTGGCAAAGTGATGAGAATTAAGAAAATTAAACATTAGGAAATTATTAGTTGATCCAATACCTAATTCTCCAAACTAACATCATAAGAATTGTATGTCAGACAGTAGGGAGATTTACTAATAAGATGTTAGGAGTGAAAGGGCTCATTTATTTTTGCTTACTAGTATGATGATAAAATAGGCATAGATCTTAGGAGTGAAAGCAATCATTTATTTTTGCTTACTGGTAAGATGATAAAAATAGGCAGTCTATGACCGCATGTATCTACCGGATTATTTATAGTTCATCTACTTGTGTTGGCTAATTTTAATCAAAGGCTAGTTTATTGTATAGGGGGAGCAGATATTATTAAATAGAAAGACCCAATTGTAACCATATATACAACGTGTTCAAATTCTCAACGGTTCCTCTCGAAACTTAACCCGGGGCCACACAACGTGTGGCGCTTTAATGGATTATAATTCATGAAAAAATCGTTTGCTTTCTCTCGAAACGTGAGTTTGAGGCGCCTGTGCTCAAAGGAGCCTTTGATTACGGTACTTGCCGCCGTTCTTGAGCTTATGAGAAAAACCTATACACTCTCGATGAGCACTTGCCAAAATGTCGACAAATGAAACTCTTCTTTTACAAGGATCATTGCTCCAGAAACGACCGAGAAGTTGTATCCCATCTCAAAGCCTCCAATGGCAGCGAAGAAAGTGAAAATATACACGCAGGCTGGAATTCTTGGTTTCGCTTCACCGGAACTTTTCATTAACGGCTCCTGCTCGGTACTGTTACCAAGTATCTGATTTCTTTTCAGTTGTTCCATATCTATGACGCTCTAAGTTTGATCGACTTCTTTCACAAAAGCGTGATCGCTTTTAATGATTAAATGTAATAAGGTCTTAGTCAAACAGGTTTTTAACCATTTCCGTGTGGAGAAAGTTTCACCGGATTTCGAAAGCGATTGTTCTTGTCTGCGGCAACCATGCGGAACGTTGGGCACTGCACGACATATATGAATATTTATCACCCACTTAAAAATTGCCTCGGGCTTGACCACCAGCTTGCTAGCGTGATCGATTTTAATAATCACATGCAATAAGGTCGTAGTCAAACGAGCGTTTAACGAATGATTTCCGTGTGGAGAAGGTTTCACCGGATTTCGAAAGCGATCAGAAGTTTCTAGCATGGGGTAAACATGCGGAACGTTGGGCAAGGTACGACATATATGGATATTTATCACCGACTTAAAAACTGTCAGAAAGCTCACTTTTTCTTTCTGAATTAAATAGAGTGTAAATTTAGTAGTAAAAAGTTTACTTATCTAGATTCAACGTTTAATTTTGAAGCTCAGTAACCTGCATGTAAACACCTCAAGTAAAATTCACGATCTCCAAATTGTAACTCCTCCAGGTTGTAAAGATCACCTTGGCTTCTCATTCTTTCTTTTGAAATATCCCGTAGCCAAAAGGTTTTTGAGGGGTCTTAGTTTTCGAGGGGTACTAGTTTCCGAGAGGTGTTAGTTCTCGAAGGATCTTAGGTCTCAGGTCTAAACTTTCGTGACACCCGTTTTGATTCAGTGATTTAGAGCGATTGCATATTTGCAAATATGCATATGTTGCACAGCGAGTTGCATCTTACAGATATTACGGAAAATCTCATTTTTCTCACTTACCTATTCCAAAACCGACAATGAGCCGACCAATGAGTAAAACATTTCTCGATGTAGCAATTGCCTCCACCACGGCTCCTACCGTTAGCACCATAGCACAAGCCAACAGCATGGGTTTTCGCCCACATCGTTGATTCACAAAACGTCCCAGAAGTGCTCCCACTATGGCTGTACCAATTGCTACGCTCACGATGAGCTCTTGCCAAAATGTCGACAAATGAAACTCTTATTTTACAAGGATCATTGCTCCAGAAACGACCGAGAAGTTGTATCCCATCTCAAAGCCTCCAATGGCAGCGAAGAAAGTGAAAATATACACGCAGGCTGGAATTCTTGGTTTCGCTTCACTGGAACTTTCCATTAATGGCTCCTGCTCGATACTGTTACCAAGTATCTGATTTCTTTTCAATTGTTCCATATCCATGATGCTCTAAGTTTGATCGACTTCTTTCACAAAAGCGTGATCGCTTTTAATAATCAAATGTAATAAGGTCTCAGTCAAACAAGTTTTAAACCATTTCCGCGTGGAGAAAGTTCCACCAGATTTCGAAAGCGATCAGAAGTTTCGAGCATGCGGCAAACATGCGGAACGTTGGACAAGGTACGACATATCTGAATATTTATCACCGACTTAATTACCAAAAATTACCAATAGCTACGCTCACAATGAGCACTTGCCAAAATGTCGACAAACGAAGCTCTTCTCTCACAAGGATCATTGCTCCAGAAACGACCGAGAAGTTGTATCCCATCTCAAAGCCTCCAATGGCGGCGAAGAAATTGAAAATATACACGCAGGCCGGAATTCTTGGTTTCGCTTTACCGGAATTTTCCATTAATGGCTCCTTCTCGGTACTCTTACCAAGTGATTGATTTCTTTTAAGTTGCTCCATATGCATGACGCTCTAAGTTTGATCGACTTCTTTCACAAAAGCGTGATCGCTTTTAATGATCAAATGTAATAAGGTCTTAGTCAAACAAGTTTTTAACCATTTCCGTGTGGAGAAAGTTTCACCGGGTTTCGAAGGCGATTGTTCTTGTATGCGGCAACCATGCGGAACGTTGGGCACTGCACGACATATATGAATATTTATCACCCACTGAAAAATTGCCTCGGGCTTGACCACCACCAGCTTGCTAACGTGATCGATTTTAATAATCACATGCAATAAGGTCGTAGTCAAACGAGTGTTTAACGAATGATTTCCGTTTGGAGAAAGTTTCGCCGGATTTCGAAAGCGATCTGAAGTTCCTAGCATGCGGTAAACATGCGGAACGTTGGGCAAGGTACGACATATATGGATATTTATCACCGACTTAAAAACTGTCAGAAAGCTAAATTTTTCTTTCTGAATTAAATAGAGTGTAAATTTAGTATTAAAAAGTTTACTTATCTAGATTCAACGTTTAATTTTGAAGCTCAGTAACCTGCATGTAAACACCTCAAGTAAAATTCACGATCTCCAAATTGTAACTCCTCCAGGTTGTAAAGATCACCTTGGCTTCTGGACAATACTGTTCTCCTGACCAGGGACGAGGCCTCAGTGCCGCGACACTTGGGGGAGATTGACAATACTGTTCTCCTGACCAGGGACGAGGCCTTAGTGCCGCGACACTTGGGGGAGACTGACAAGACTGTTCTTCTCCTGACCAGGGACGAGGCCCTAGTGCGGCGACACTTGGGGGAGATGGACAAGACTGTTCTCCTGACCAGGGATGAGGCCTCAGTGCCGCGACACTTGGGGGAGATGGACAATACTGTTCTCCTGACCAGGGACGAGGCCTCAGTGCCGCGACACTTGGGGGAGATTGACAAGACTGTTCTCCTGACCAGGGACGAGGCCTTAGTGCCACGACACTTGCTCCCACTATGCCTGTAACAATTGCTACGCTCACGATGAGCTCTTGACAAAATGTCGACAAATGAAACTCTTGTTTTACAAGGATCATTGCTCCAGAAACGACCGAGAAGTTGTATCCCATCTCAAAGCCTCCAATGGCAGCGAAGAAAGTGAAAATATACACGCAGGCTGGAATTCTTGGTTTCGCTTCACTGGAACTTTCCATTAATGGCTCCTGCTCGATACTGTTACCAAGTATCTGATTTCTTTTCAATTGTTCCATATCCATGATGCTCTAAGTTTGATCGACTTCTTTCACAAAAGCGTGATCGCTTTTAATAATCAAATGTAATAAGGTCTTAGTCAAAAAAGTTCTTCACAATTTCCGTGTGGAGAAAGTTCCACCAGATTTCTAAAGCGATCAGAAGTATCTAGCATGCGGCAAGCATGCGGAACGTTGGACAAGGTACGACTTATATGAATATTTATCACCGACTTAATTACCAAAAATTACCAATAGCTACGCTCACAATGAGCACTTGCCAAAATGTCGGCAAACGAAGCTCTTCTTTCACAAGGATCATTGCTCCAGAAACGACCGAGAAGTTGTTTCCCATCTCAAAGCCTCCAATGGCGGCGAAGAAAGTGAAAATATACACGCAGGCCGGAATTCTTGGTTTCGCTTCACCAGAACTTTCCATTAACGGCTCCTTCTCGGTATACTTACCAAGTGTTTGATTTCTTTTAAGTTGCTCCATATGCATGACGCTCTAAGTTTGATCGACTTCTTTCACAAAAACGTGATCGCTTTTAATGATCAAATGTAATAAGGTCTTAGTCAAACAGGTTTTTAACCATTTCCGTGTGGAGAAAGTTTCACCGGGTTTCGAAGGCGATTGTTCTTGTATGCGGCAACCATGCGGAACGTTGGGCACTGCACGACATATATGAATATTTATCACCCACTGAAAAAAAAAAATTGCCGGATTTCGAAAGCGATCTGAAGTTTCTAGCATGCGGTAAACATGCGGAACGTTGGGCATGGTACGACATATATGAATATTTATCACCGACTTAAAAACTGCCAGAAAGCTCACTTTTTCTTTCTGAATTAAATAGAGTGTAAATTTAGTATTAAAAAGTTTACTTATCTAGATTCAACGTTTAATTTTAAAGCTCAGTAACCAACATGTAAACACCTTAAGTAAAATTCACAAGCTCCAAATTGTAACTCCTCCAGGTTGTAAAGATCACCTTGGCTTCTTCTTTCTTTTAAAATATCCCATAGCCAAAAGGTTTTTGAGGGGTCTTAGTTTTCGAGAGGTTTTAGTTCTCGAAGGATCTTAGGTCTTAGGTCTTAGCTTTCGTGACAGCCGTTTTGATTCCGTGAGTTACAGCGATTTGCATATTTGAATGTTTGCAAATATGCATATGTTGCACAGCGAGTTGCATATTACAGATATTACGGAAAACCTCATTTTTCTCACTTACCTATTCCAAAACCGACAATGAGCCTACCAACGAGTAGAACATTTCTCGATGTAGCAATTGCCTCCACCACGGCTTCTATCGTCAGCACCATCGTACAAGCTAAAAGCATGGGTTTCCGCCCACATCGTTGATTCATAAAACCTCCAGGAAAAGTTCCCATTATCGCTCTACCAATGGCTACGCTCACGATGAGCACTTGCCAAAATGTCGACAAATGAAACTCTTCTTTTATAAGGATCATTGCTCCGAAAACGACCGAGAAGTTGTATCCCATCTCAAAGCCTCCAATGGCAGCGAAGAAAGTGAAAATATACACGCAGGCTGGAATTCTTGGTTTCGCTTCACCGGAACTTTCCATTAATGGCTTCTTCTCGATACTCTTACCAAGTGTTCGACTTCTTTGAAGTTGTTCCATATGCATGACGCACTAAGTTTGGTCGACTTCTTTCACAAAAGCGTGATTGCTTTAAAATAATCACGTAATAAGGTCTAAGTCAAATCAGTGTTTAACGAATGATTTCCATGTGGAGAAAGTTTCACCAGGTTTCGAAGGCGATCAGATGTTTCTTGTGCGCGGCAAACAAGCGGAACGTTGGGCGAGGCACGACATATAAAGATATTTATCACTAACTTAAAAACTGCCTCAGGCCTGCCCTGTTCGCAAGGTACGGATCCTCTGAAAACAAAGATGTCAAAGAACACTTGATGACGATAGAGAAGATGGGAGGAATTACCGACGAGCTTTGAAAAGAACCGTAGCATATCAAACAGGAGCATAATTAGACCCGGTGTCACAGCGGATATGGACCCCCCTTCGCAGATTTGGACCCCCCTACCTAACTTTCCTTTTAAGCATCGATTGTATCATATTTGGTAACTAATTCTATTTGCAAGCTTTTTGTCGATGTTCTTTTCAATCACAACACAACATTCCTCAATAAAGGTAAAAAAAAAACCAGCCATTTCGTTCCAATCCTGCCGCATTTATTATAGCGAGTGGTACAGTACACGCAACAATTGGATGCGAACACACTACTGCATTCGAACGATTGAAATTGTAACAATAAATCTTTGTTTCTTCTGATGCGAATCAACATTGATACGAAACGTCATAACAATAGTGGTGACTATTGCGTCCAGTCACAAAAATAACTCAGTCTGATTTTCTAATTAAATAACATTAAAAAGTTTCTGAACAAGGACGAAGTAACAACTCCTACTAAAAGTCGTTCGTAAAGCCTATGATCAGAAAAAATGTTTCTATTCTGAACTATTGGAACTCTCAGCTTATTTTCAGATGCAAATCAACATTGTCTTCGTCTGAACAAAAGTGGAGACTGTTTCATCGAGCTCAATCCTGTTTTCTAATTTTAACGATTATTAGCTGTTGAGGGATCTGAAATAACAAACTTGAACTGTACCATGTCGTCCCAACACTTGGGCATTGAACAATAAAATAAATTAGTGTCATGAGGTTGACTCTTACTGAATCTAGCGGTGTTCGACTATCGCGGAAAAGGTTCAAAAACGACCTTTCACTGAACATTGCGCTAAAAGCTTGCACATTTTCCCTTCGTCAAAAGAAACATCCGACGGGTCATTTCTAGCTGCCAGTTCGTATGCATCGGCAATACGCATATCTTGAGTTAAAAACAGACTTTAATACGCACTGAAACTTAAAGTATTATCTATTTCTACGAGAACGTCAAGGATGATGTTTTCACTCAGTTCTGTTGGGAGGTCCAAATCTGCGGAGGGAGGTCCATATCCACTAGCGGATTTGGATCGGGGGGTCCAAATCTAGGGGGGTCCATATCCGCTAGGACACCAGCAGTGACTAGAAACTTTCGGGACAGTCTCACCTTTTAATTATTACTTTCATATTATGACTTTCCAGGATCAAAGCCCCGTTTACATTAGCATAAGGGCAAGTTAACCCCAGGAGCTTGATAACACTCGAACCCACATTGAGTAAATTTCAGAAAAACCACGTAAAAACAATCAGAATACTTATTGGAAAAATGCTAATGAGAAACAGAATGAAAAGTAGAAATCGGATGTACTTGTGATTGTTGCCAAGTTTTAGTTGTGGTTGTATGGTTTGAACTAAAAGGAAAAACGATAAAAAAGGCTTATGTAAACTAATAGTAGCTAGGGTACAACACACATATCAAGGCTACTTATGGAACATAGATCTTGTAAACGTAACAACATGATTACTAAAAGATAGTGAGCAGGCTTACTTTGATCTTGCTCCTGCAAGGGTAGCAATTGAAACTACGATAGCCTTTACAAAATTAAGATAGCCATAGAATAAGATGGCGCAACTGAATAATAAAAACGTAGTGAGGCTAAACACATAGCCTACGTGTAGCCGTACCCTCCTCGCCCTCCACTCCGTATCACCTGGGGGGGGGAGGGTACAGCTACACGTAGGTTATTATTCACATCGATTCCAAAGGTTACATAATAAAACTTGATATCGAGCGATAGCTGCATTACTAATAAAAACTTGAAAACGCCCAAACTGTTAACCCTTTACTCCCTAACATCAATATGCATAATCTCTGCACTGTTCCCTGGAAATTTCCTCAGGTGATGACAAGGAGAACTTGTTCAACCATCAAGAGCTGCACAAATAGGCAGAACAAAATATGTCGTCAAGTTGAGAAGTCTTCTTTAACGTTTCCCACAAAATTTAAGGTACAGTATAAGGAATCGTTCCATCACATAGACCATTTTAACGTTCCAACAAAAAATTCAATTATCAAAATTCAAAACTGTTATTGTATACTATGAAAATAAATGCTGCAGTTCCTCTAATGATTTCGTTTTCGTTTCAGGAAGATAAACAAAGAAAAACAACCAGCCAAAAACTGAAATTCCCCCGTACAGCCAGAATGCACCGTGACGCGTAATCCACTCAGTTAGAGGGAGAAAAGTCATGGAAATCACCAAGTTACATGTCCAGTACGTTGCTGTAGCAAACGTATTTCCTGTGCTACGGGCCCACAGGGGGTAGATCTCGGAATTTATCGTCCATGGCATTGAACCTAACCCCGGAGCGAACGCAGATATATATAAAACAAGAGCTACAATTGCTAACCAGGCATACTTATATGGACAAGCTTGGTACGACCATGTTACTGAATGATCCTTGCGACTGCATCTACCAAATGCAGCCGTGTTATCACTAGAAGATACATTGATTGGAACACAAGAACCATTTATAGGATTGTTGGCAGAGTCTTTAGCAAAACAAAATCCACAGTTTTCTGTGAGACAATCTAGGCAGTACCCAGTCGCGGAACACTTGCTGCTGTTTACCTCGGACGGCGTTTTCTCGTGAAATGTGATCGCAGCATCGTGTTGCTTCGCCATGTAAAATGCCCCACCCAGGAGAAACAAGCTAAGACTGACCCCCGCAAGACTCCCGAGTAATAGTTTACGACGTCCCAACTTCTCTACGAGAAACACTCCAATTATGGTGAAAGCGAAATTACCGAATGCGACCACCGCAGCCAACCAGATGGCCAACTGGTCTCCCTGTATACCAGACATCTGTATAATCGTTGCATTGTAGTACCTGGAAATAACATGGAAACTCTGAATTTGCCTGCATTACAAGCAACCTTTGGGGCGAATTAACGTTACAAGCTTGCAATCGGAAAGTTTGATTTGGAGTTAGAGTGAATCGTACGGGGGAGGGGCGGGGAAAGACGCACCTCCTATCCTCTCCCTCCTTATAACTGTCGCTCACCCCACGAGTACAAATTCCTTTCTGTCCCAAACCTTTGCTGCCGCTACAAGAAAATATTGAGCTTTGACTTTTCAAAATTTCGCCCGCTCTGCAAGATAAAGTCGAACCTCTTCATCTCGTGTAGTGCTTAGGAATAGAGAAGCAATAAATGCCCTAGGAATCATGCAAATTTATATAAGTTCACTTTTAATGTTTTTAAGTGAAAACAAGTGGTCAGTCCTAGATTCCAAGCAAAACTTCCTTTCAAAGTCGCTATTTAACAACCTAAATTAAAAATTGGTCGAGAAAAATTAAAAGTTTAGTCGGCTGGCTAGCAATCGTTTATGGAGACTCAAGGGAAATTTCAAGACTGGGACAAAAAATAGAAAGAGGAAAATTCTTTTTAAAGTAAGCGACGAAGAATTTGGAAGATTTAACGTAAATGTCCATTTCAGTGTCAGTAAAGGTTTGTATTCAGTTGTGTGTGTTTTTATGTAGGAGATCACTGTTGGAGCATGCGCGCTTATGGCGCATCCCACATGACTTCGATTTTCTACTTAACAGATATCAAGTTTTCATTAGGAGTTTTCACTTACATAATACTATCGATCCCCGAAAATTGTTGTATCACCTGCAACAAACAGCCCACCAGGAGAGCTCTCCTTGTACTTTTGGTTGCCACCATCTGAAATGTTGTGCTTTGACTAAAGGAAAATGATTCTAAAAAAAGAAATAAAAATAACTTAAAATGACTGTGCGTGTCCATGTGTAGCATTAGTTAATCCTCTTATATTATTTTTTTATTTAAACTTATCTTCTTTTAAATTTAAACTTTGCGTTCAAAATTTATTTAAATTTAAAACAAGTTCCTATTTAAACGCGTTTAACACTATTTAGTAGTAATCAGGAGCCCATTACCCGGAGCTTCCATCTTCCATACTTACCCTCTGAGTCAACCCTGTCCCGTATCTTTTTATTTTTAGAAGCACCTCCCACGGGGTTTTTCGCGGGTGTTTACATAATAACCAATCATAAGAGAGCTGCGGTGCTCTATTGTTTATGTCACATGCAGGCCGCACGAAAGTTTTTCGAGAACACCATTTTTTTAAGGGTGTTGTCCGAACGTCAGCGAGTTTTCACGGGAAATTAAAGAACCCCCTACGCATCTCAGTTCTAAAAATAAAGAGATACGGGACAGGGTTGACTCAAGGGTACAATTGGTATGGAGGCTCCAGGTAATGGGCTCCTTTAGTAATATAATAACATTCCTTTGAATTCATTTAAATTTTAACTTTTAAAATTTTATCGAAAGTTACAAAATTTGTCTTTGATTTAAACTGCGAAATTCTATTTGATCTTCCTGAGGCGAGCTCGACCAGGGTCACGTGACTATGTCACATGTTCATCATCAGCGGCCATTTCGTTTGGCGGAATATCTGAACGACTTCAATACGCTTCGATTCCTTAGACTTTTTTTGATTTTGTAGTTGGTTTGCTGGAAAGGAAATAAGGTATACCAAGGAATATGTTTTAAATTTACTTCAATTTTAGTCGTGAAATTTAAATTTAACAGAAAATAAGTTTAAATCAAATATAAATATGAAAGGATTAAATATTGCTACATAAGGGCAGACATAGTCAAGTCGACTATCAAATAACATTTTAAAAAATGTGTGAATTCATGACTTAAGGCTGTTAGACGTAGCAAAATTAACTTGTTAGTCATGACCTCAAAAGCAATGTATTGTACACCTTTTCTCACAAATTAATGGTAACAGAGATGTTAGGCCACAATATTACCGCTATCATTACCACTTACTAGTTTTGTGAAGTGATTCATCTTCTTTACATATACTTTGTATCGCTAAAAGCTCATCGTTCACATCGTCTGTGCCTCTCAGTTTGACCAGAACTTTCTTAGCCTCCTGAGAGAACCCTTTGCTAAGAAGCCAGGAGGGACTTTCTGGCAGCACAAGACATCCAAAGAACATAACAATGGATGGTATTGCTGCTAAACCAAGCATAAATCTATGAAAAGAGAAAGAAAAAAATGCAAAATTTTCTGACAACAGAATAAAGAAGGAATTTTGGAGGGAAGTTATAGTCTACTTGCCACAACAGGATGGAAGTTAAAGGGTTAACTCCCATGAGTTACCAACACTGAATTTCTCCTACCAATATTAATGCAATATCGAGCAGGCAAGTCATGAGAATAAAGAAAAATATCCGATGGGGGATAGAAAGTTAATCCAAAACCAAATTCTCGTAATTAACATTATAAGGATTATATGGCAGACAGTGAGGAGAATTATTAATGAGATCTTGGGAGTGAAAGGGTTAATAAAAATAAGAAGTTAGAATCTAAGCAGAAACTTACTACATTTTGGAAACTAAAGTGTAAGACCTGGAGCCTTCTAACACCCCACCCCTCCCCCGATGAAATTGGAACATTTGCTTCAAGCTCTGTAAAATGAAATGAATATCAAGAGAATTATCTACCTTGGTGTTTTTACCCAAAATTATTGAGAAGTTTTTAAGTACCTCCATCCTGTTCTTTTGTAAGGGCTGAAAATACCATCAACCACAGCAGCAATAAACTGGCCCCCAGTGATAAAAATATTGTTGGCAGTGACAAGACCACCTCTTATGTCTGACGGAGCTGTTTCAGCAATATATACAGGGACTGTGACTGATACTCCCCCTGTGAGAAACAACACAGAACATTTAAAGGGGCTCTGTGATTCATTTTAAATTTACACACTTAAATGTCAAAAATATACACCTCTTTAAGGGTACAAAATAGCTGTTTAAAGGTGAAGAATACTTTTGGAATATCAATTACAGTCAAGCCTGTATTTAGAGGTCTCCCTAGTGAAATATACAGTGATTAAAGAGAAAAGTTTCAGGACACTGACAACCCACTGCTTAATATGGTTCCACTTGACCCTTTAACTCCTGGAAGTGATTAATACATGACTTCTCCCTATAATACCCAAAGAGAATACTCAAACTTATCAGGAAAATGTTTTTTCCTCAATCTAACACCAGATTCTTGCAACTAAATTAAAAGGAAATGTGTAGCACTTAGAGAGGAGGGTGAACAATCAGATCTTGGGAGATGAAGTGTTAACAGATGATATAAAGACAAGGGAAAATTACAATCCCTTTAACCCTTATAAGTGCACGAGTGACCAAGACAGAATTTCTCCTCACAATATCAATACCATGATATCAAGTGGCAAAGTGATGAGAATTAAGAAAATTAAACATTAGGAAATTATTAGTTGATCCAATAACTAATTCTCCAAACTAACATCATAAGAATTGTATGTCAGACAGTAGGGAGATTTACTAATAAGATGTTAGAAGTGAAAGGGCTCATTTATTTTTGCTTACTAGTATGATGATAAAATAGGCATAGACCTTAGGAGCAAAAGCAATCATTTATTTTTGCTTACTGGAAAGATGATAAAAATAGGCAGTCTATGACCGCATGTGTCTACAGGATTATTTATAGTTCATCTACTTGTGTTGGCTAATTTTAAGCAAAGGCTAGTTTATTGTATAGGGGGAGCAGATATTATTAAATAGAAAGACCCAATTGTAACCAGAAGCAATCAATCGTATAAATATATACAACGTGTTCAAATTCTCAACGGTTCCTCTCGAAACTTAACCCGGGGCCACACAACGTGTGGCGCTTTAATGGATTATAATTCATGAAAAAATCGTTTTCTTTCTCTCGAAACGTGAGTTTGAGGCGCCTGTGCTCAAAGGAGCCTTTGATTACGGTACTTGTCGCCGTTCTTGAGCTTATGAGAAAAACCTATAAGAAGTAAGACCCATCGAAAACTTTGACCTAAAGTTTTCTGCACCACAACAAATGACTTTTTCAGCCGTTTGTAGTGCTGACTGTCGATCAATTTGTTGGGCACGGTGGTGGCCCGCTTGAACGACAAAAACAGGATAGCCACGTTTATCGAAAAACTGGCACATTGCCTCTGATTTTTCGGAAAAATCAGAGTCGTCACTACATAAACGACAAAGTCTGAGAAACTGTGAAAAAGGTATGGAGTTCTTGACTTGTGATTGATGTGAAGATAAATACAACAAGTAAAAATGTGAATCTGTAGGTTTGTAGTATAAACACTAATGCATAAACCGTTGCCTTCAATTGAAATTTTGAGTCTAGAAAAGCCAAAGAAGTGTCGGAAATTTCCTAGGTATATTTAAGAGCCGAATGAAAGGAATTGACGGCGGTTATAAATTGAGTGAGCTCCTCTTTGGTAGAGGAGGTAGCGCCGATGCAATCGACAATGTAGCGGCCGTAGAGTTCAGGTTTAGGGCCCTGGTATTAACTAAAAAAATTGATGTTCGATAAAACCTACAAAAAGATTGGCGTAGCTGGGTTTCATTTTAGTACCCATGGCCACGCCATTAGTTTGTTTGTAGTAGTTACCACCGAATAAAAAGCAATTGAGTGTGAGTACCAGTTCGGCCAGACGGAGTAGTGTTTCAGAGCTAGGTTCCTTAGCAGTGCGATGATCGAAAAAATGTTTGAGGGCCTGGAGACCTTCGTCATTGGGAATGAGAGTATAAAGAGATGTTATATCCATAGTGAAAATAAGTTTGTTTTGATCGAGGAAACTAAAGTCACGAAAAATTTCAAGTGCGTGTTGGCTGTCCTTAATGTAAGACGGTAAAGTTTTGACGATATGTGCCATAATTTTGTCTAAATAGATGGAAATAAGTTCGGTAAGTTCACGGAACTTATTTCCAGCTATTTGCGTATTTGCAAATATTGCATATCTACATTGGTGTAGCAATTGCCTCCACCACGGCTCCTACCGTTAGTACCATAGCACAAACTAAAAGCATGGGTTTCCTCCCACATCGTTGATTCACAAAACCTCCTAGCAAAGCTCCCATTATCGCTGTACCAATTGCTACGCTCACGATGAGCACTTGCCAAAATGTCGACAAATGAAGCTCTTCTTTTACAAGGATCATTGTTCCAGAAACGACCGAGAAGTTGTATCCTATCTCAAAGAAAGAGAAAATATACACACAGGCCGGAATTCTTTGTTTCGCTTCACTGGAACTTTCCATTAATGACTTCTGCTCGATACTCTTACCAAGTGTTTGATTTCTTTTAAGTTGCTCCATAAGCATGACACTCTAAGTTTGGTCGACTTCTTTCACAAAAGCGTGATCGCTTTTAATAATCAAATGTAATAAGGTCGCAGTCAAACAAGTTTTTAACCATTTCCGTGTGGAGAAAGTTTCACCGGATTTCGAAAGCGATTGTTCTTGTATGCGGCAACCATGCGGAACGTTGGGCACTGCACGACATATATGAATATTTATCACCCACTTAAAAATTGCCTCGGGCTTGACCACCAGCTTGCTAGCGTGATCGCTTTAAATAATCAAATGTAATAAGGTCGCAGTCAAACAAGTTTTTAACCATTTCCGTGTGGAGAAAGTTTCACCGGATTTCGAAAGCGATTGTTCTTGTATGCGGCAACCATGCGGAACGTTGGGCACTGCACGACATATATGAATATTTATCACCCACTTAAAAATTGCCTCGGGCTTGACCACCAGCTTGCTAGCGTGATCGATTTTAATAATCACATGCAATAAGGTCGTAGTCAAACGAATGTTTAACGAATGATTCCCGTGTGGAGAAAGTTTCACCGGATTTCGAAGCGATCAGAAGTTTCTAGCATGCGGCAAACATGCGGAACGTTGGGCAAGGTGTATATGAGTATTGATTACCAACTTAAAAACTGCCAGAAAGCTCACTTTTTCTTTCTGAATTAAATAGTGTAAATTTAGTAGTAAAAAGTTAACTTATCTAGATTCAACGTTTAATTTTGAAGCTCAGTAACCAACATGTAAACACTTCAAGTAACATTCACGATCTCCAAATTGTAACTCCTCCAGGGTGTAACGATCACCTTGGCTTCTTCTTTCTTTTGAAATATCCCGTAGCCAAAAGGTTTTTGAGGGGTCTTAGTTTTCGAGGGGTACTAGTTTCCGAGAGGTGTTAGTTATCGAAGGATCTTAGGTCTCAGGTCTTAGCTTTCGTGACACCCGTTTTGATGCAGTGATTTACAGCGATTTGCATATTTGCAAATATGCATATGTTGCACAGCGAGTTGCATATTACAGATATTAGGGAAAACCTCATTTTTTCTCACTTACCTATTCCAAAACCGACAATGAGCCGACCAATGAGTAAAACATTTCTCGATGTAGCAATTGCCTCCACCACGGCTCCTACCGTTAGCACCATCGCACAAGCCAACAGCATGGGTTTTCGCCCACATCGTTGATTCACAAAACCTCCCAGAAGTGCTCCCACTATGGCTGTACCAATTGCTACGCTCACGATGAGCTCTTGCCAAAATGTCGACAAATGAAACTCTTCTTTTACAAGGATCATTGCTCCAGAAACGACCGAGAAGTTGTATCCCATCTCAAAGCCTCCAATGGCAGCGAAGAAAGTGAAAATATACACGCAGGCTGGAATTCTTGGTTTCGCTTTACTGGAACTTTCCATTAATGGCTCCTGCTCGGTACTTTTACCAAGTGTTTGATTTCTTTTTAGTTGTTCCATATCCATGATGCTCTAAGTTTTATCGACTTCTTTCACAAAACCGTGATCGCTTTTAATAATCAAATGTAATAAGGTCTCAGTCAAACAAGTTTTTAACCATTCCCGTGTGGAGAAAGTTCCACCAGATTTCGAAAGCGATCAGAAGATTTTAGCATGCGGCAAACATGCGGAACGTTGGACAAGGTACGACATATATGAATATTTATCACCGACTTAATTGCCAAAAATTACCAATTGAAATATCCCGTACCCAAAAGGTTTTTGAGAGGTCTTAGTTTTCGAGGGGTGTTAGTTTTCGAGGGGGCTTAGTTTTCGAGGGGTCTTAGTTTTCGAGAGGTGTTAGTTCTCGAAGGATCTTAGGTCTCAGGTCTTTCAGGTCAGCTTTCGTGACACCCGTTTTGATTCAGTGATTTACAGCGATTTGCATATTTGCAAATATGCATATGTTGCACAGCGAGTTGCATCTTACAGACATTACGGAAAACCTCATTTTTCTCACTTACCTATTCCAAACCCGACAATGAGCCTACTAACGAGTAGAACATTTCTCGATGTAGCAATTGCCTCCACCACGGCTTCTATCGTTAGCACCATCGCACAAGCTAACAGTAGGGGTTTCCGCCCACATCGTTGATTCATAAAACCTCCTAGCAAAGCTCCCATTATCGCTGTACCAATAGCTACGCTCACGATGAGCACTTGCCAAAATGTCGACAAATGAAACTCTTCTTTTATAAGGATCATTGCTCCGGAAACGACCGAGAAGTTGTATCCCATCTCAAAGCCTCCAATGGCGGCGAAGAAAGTGAAAATATACACGCACACTGGAATTCTTGGTTTCGCTTCACTGGAACTTTCCTTTAATGGCTTCTTCTCGATACTCTTACCAAGTGTTCGACTTCTTTGAAGTTGTTTCATATGCATGACGCACTAAGTTTGGTCGGCTTCTTTCACAAAAGCGTGATTGCTTTAAAATAATCACGTAATAAGGTCTAAGTCAAATCAGTGTTTAACGAATGATTTCCGTGTGGAGAAAGTTTCACCAGGTTTCGAAGGCGATCAGATGTTTCTAGTGTGCGGCAAACAAGCGGAACGTTGGGCGAGGCACGACATACAAAGATATTTATCACTAACTTAAAAACTGCCTCAGGCCCGCCCTGTTCGCAAGGTACGGATCCTCTAAAAACAACTAATTCTATTTGCAAGCTTTCGGTCGATGTTCTTTTCAATCACAACATTCCTCAATAAAGGTAAAAAAAAAAACAGCCATTTCGTTCCAATCCTGCCGCATTTATTACAGCGAGTGGTACAGTATACGCAACAATTGGATGCGAACACACTACTGCATTCGAACGATTGAAATTGTAACAATAAATCTTTGTTTCTTCTGATGCGAATCAACATTGATACGAAACGTCATAACAATAGTGGTGACTATTGCGTCCAGTCACAAAAATAACTCAGTCTGATATTCTAATTAAATAACATTAAAAAGTTTCTGAACAAGGACGAAGTAACAACTCCTACTAAAAGTCGTTCGTAAAGGCTATGATCAGAAAAAATGTTTCTATTCTGAACTATTGGAACTCTCAGCTTATTTCCAGATGCAAATCAACATTGTCTTCGTCTGAACAAAAGTGGAGACTGTTTCATCGAGCTCAATCCTGTTTTCTAATTTTAACGATTATTGACTGTTGAAGGATCTTAAATAACAAACTCGAACTGTACCATGTCATCCCAACACTTGGGCATTGAACAATAAAATAAATTAGTGTCATGAGGTTGACTCTTACTGAATCTAGCGGTGTTCGACTATCGCGGAAAAGGTTCAAAAACGACCTTTCTCCGAACATTGAGCTAAAAGCTTGCACATTTTCCCTTCGTCAAAAGAAACATCCGACGGGTCATTTCTAGCTGCCAGTTCGTATGCATCGGCGATACGCATATCTTGAGTTAAAAACAGACTTTAATACGCACTGAAACGTAAAGTATTATCTATTTCTACGAGAACGTTAAGGATGATGTTTTCACTCAGTTCTGTTGGGGGGTCCAAATCTGCGGAGGGAGGTCCATATCCGCTAGCGGATTTGGATCGGGGGGTCCAAATCTAGTGGGGTCCATATCCGCTAGGACACCAGCAGTGACTAGAAACTTTCGTGACAATCTCACCTTTTAATTATTACTTTCATATTATGACTTTCCAGGATCGAAGCCCAGTTTACATTAGCATAAGGGCAAGTTAACCCCAGGAGCTTGATAACACTCGAACCCACATTGAGTAAATTTCAGAAAAACCACGTAAAAACAATCAGAATACTTATTGGAAAAATGCTAATTAGAAACAGAATGAAAAGTAGAAATAGGATGTACTTGTGATTGTTGCCAAGTTGTAGCTGTGGTTGTATGGTTTGAACTCAAGGAAAAACAATAAAAAAGGCTTATGTAAACTAATAGTAGCTAGGGTACAACACACATATCAAGGCCACTTATGAAACATAGATCTTGTCAACGTAACAATATGATTACTAAAAGAAATGTGAGCAGACTTATTTTGATCTTGCTCCTGCGAGGGTAGCAATTGAAACAACGATAGCCTTTACAAACTTAAGACAGTGATAAAATAAGAAAGCGGCTGGAAAAGATACATGGCGCATCCCACAATATTTGGGGTACAGCATAAGGAATCGTTCCATCACATAGACCATTTTAACGTTCCAACAAAAAATTAAATTATCAAAATTCAAAACTGTTATTGTATACTATGAAAATAAATGTTGCAGTTCCTCTAACGATTTCGTTTTCGTTTCAGGAAGATAAACAAAGAAAAACAACCAGCCAAAAACTGAAATTCCCCCGTACAGCCAGAATGCACCGTAACGCGTAATCCACTCAGTCAGAGAGAGAAAAGTCATGGAAATCACCAAGTTACATGTCCAGTTCGTTGCTGTAGCAAACGCATTTCCTGTGCTACGGACCCACAGGGGGTAGATCTCGGAATTTATCGTCCATGGCATTGGCCCCATCCCCGGAGCGAACGCAGCGATATATAAAACAAGAGCTACAATTGCTAACCAGGCATACTTATATGGACAAGCTTGGTACGACCATGTTACTGAATGATCCTTGCGACTGCATCTACCAAATGCAGCCGTGTTATCACTAGAAGATACATTGATTGGAACACAAGAACCATTTATAGGATTGCTGGTAGAGTCTTTAACATAACAAAATCCACATTTTTCTTTGAGACAATCCAAGCAGTACCCAGTCGCGGGACATTTGTTGCTGTTTAGGTCGGACAGCGTTTTCTCGTGAAATGTGATCGCAGCATCGTGTTGCTTCGCCATGTAAAATGCCCCACCCAGTAGAAACAAGCTAAGAGTGACCCCCGCAAGACTCCCGAGTAATAGTTTACGACGTCCCAACTTCTCTACAAGAAACACTCCAATTATGGTGAAAGCGAAATTACCGAATGCGACCACCGCAGCCAACCAGATGGCCAACTGGTCTCCCTGTATACCAGACATCTGTATAATCGTTGCACTGTAGTACCTGGAAATAACATGGAAACTCTGAATTTGCCTGCATTACAAGCATCCTTTTGGGCGAATTAACGTTACAAGCTTGCAATCGGAAAGTTTTATTTGGAGTTAGAGTGAACCGTACGGGGGAGGGGGCGGGGAAAGACGCACCTCCTATCCTCTCCCTCCTTATAACTGTCGCTCACCCCACGAGTACAAATTCCTTTCTGTCCCCAACCTTTGCTGCCGCTATAAGAAAATACTGAGCTTTGACTTTTCAAAATTACGCCCGCTCTGCATGATGCAGTCGAACCTCTTCATCTCGTGTAGTGCTTAGGAATAGAGAAGCAGTAAATACCTTAGGAAGTATGCCAATCTATATAAGTTCACTTTTAAAGTTTTTAAGCTAAAAAAAGTGGTCATTCCTGGATTCCAAGCAAAACTTTTATTTCAAAGTCGCCCTTTGACGACCTAAATAACAAATTGGTCGAGAAAAATTAAATTTATTCGGCTGGCTAGCAATCGTTTATGGAGATTCAAGAGACATTTCAAGACTGGGAAAAACAATTGAAAAAGGCAAATTCTTGCTAAAATTAAGCGACGGAGAATTAGGAACATTTCACGCAAATGTCCATTTCAGTGTGAGTAATGGTTTGTATCCAGTTGCGTGTGTTTTTATGTATGATTCAAGGACCACTGTTGGAGCATGCACGCTAACGGCACATCTCAGATGACTTCAGTTGTCCACTTACGAGACATTAAATTTTAAATTAAGAAGTTCTAAAAACGTTTTCACTTACATAACAGTATTGATCCCTGACAATTGTTGTATCGCCTGCAACATACAGCCGACCAGGAGAGCTTTCCTTGTACTTTTGGTTGCCACCATCTGAAATGTTGTGCTTTTACTGAAGGAAAATGATTCTAAAAAGTAAGCAAAATAATTTAAAACGACTCTGTTGTCTGTTAAGTCTATCGATAAAATAAGATTTTTAAAAAATGTGTGAATTCATGACCTTAAGGCTGCTGGATGTAGCTAAATCAACTTGCAAGTCTTAGCCTCAAAAGTGATGTATTGTACACCTTTTCTCATAGATTAATGATAACAGATTCGCACAGAGATGCTAAGCCACAATATTGCTTCTAATACCACTTACTAGTTTTGCGAAGGGATTCTTCTTCTTCACATACAGTTTGCATCGCTAAAAATTCATCCTTCACATTGTCTGTGCCTCTCAGTTTGACCAAAACTTTCTTAGCCTCCTGAGAGAACCCTCTGCTTAGAAGCCAGCGGGGACTTTCTGGCAGCATCAGGCATCCAAAGAACATAACAATGGATGGTATTGCTGCTAAACCAAGCATAAATCTATGAAAATAAAAAGAAAAAAATGCAAAATTTTCTGACAACAGACTAGAAGAAATTTTGAAGGGAAGTTATAGTCTACTTGCTACAACAGATGGCTGAATAACATCTTATGAGCAAAGTCAGCATTTAAATGGATGAAGAGGCATCCCTCATCTGAGCAAATCTTGTGGTGGAAACAGCTCCTTTCATTTGCAATAATTTCCTTGCCTGCCCCCCTTCCCCTTCACCTGACAAAAATTCTTCTGCAAGTTTGAGACTTTTAATCTCTGAAGCACCCAGGAGCAATTAACAAGGATTGTCTCATTACAATATACATAGATTTTTCTGACAGCAAAAGAGAGTAGATGGGAGACCAATTCGTTTATTATTTATTTATTATTTATTTATTATTCATTTATTATTCATTTGTTATTTATTTATTTATTATTTATTTATTTAAGGATTTGTACAAAGCAGTACCAGAGCAAAAACAATAGGACATAAGTCCCCTACTAGGTTTAAGCTCCAACCCAACCCTCTCCTAAAATAACTTAATAATAAAAATAGACTAAATAGGCTGCTTAACATTTGCATGCAACAAGGGTATTTACCTGGTGACATTTAGGACAAATTATTTTAAAGGTAAGAAAGTTGTCGCCATCAAAAACATTGAAAAGTCTCCTGAAATAAAATTGACTTAAGTTTACACTTAAAAGAGTCAATAGACTCAGCCTGCCTAACATCGTTAGGTATATTGTTTCACAAATTTGCTATCCTATTAAAATAGAAGTCCCGAAATATTGATGCACAATTATTATTAATCTTTAAGCTCAGCCCTGAGCACGAAATGAACTAGGAGATGATATCTTGGCGAAAAAAATTCTCCCAACCCTTTAACTCCCATGAGTGACCAAGGCAGAATTTCTCCTAACAATATCAATGCAATATCAAGCAGACAAGTTATGAGAATAAAGAAAAATATCACTAAGGTAATTAAAAGTTAATCCAAAACCAAATTCTCTACTAAAATTATAAGAATTATATGTCAGACAGTAAGGAGAATTATTAATGAGATCTTGGGAGTGAAAGTGTTAACAAATTATTTAAATTAGAAGTTAGAATCTAAGCAGAAACTTACTCGATATGGAAATTAAAGTGCAAGATGTGAAGCCTTTTAACGCTTCACTCCTTACCCCATGAAATCAGGGTATTTACCTGGGGGGTAAATTTCTAAAGAAACTGTGGTGCTGCGTCAGTGGGAGAGTATAACAGGGTAATATAGTATTATCAACTGAGTTGAGAAGATTAAAGAGTTCAACAGCTTTAACTCTTTGCAGTGCCCAAGTTACATTATAAAATAATTCAAATAGTATGTACGCTCTGATTGGCCATAAAACCATTTTACATGAGCGTATGTAAACACAGTTCCTCTTTCATTAGTTATTTTATAAAAGAAATGTAAAATGGTTTCCGTGTTTACATAGCCTGATGTAAACACTTGGGAGGTTGGGAGAACACTCGATAAGCTGGAAACCACTCTGCTTCGTGTCGTTGTTTCCTACACTTATCTCGTGTTCTCCCAACCCCCCGCATGTTTACATCAGGCTATGTAAACATGGAAACCATTTTACATTTCTTCATTATCAACTCAGTTGATAATACTAAATTACCACATTTACATTCAGCTTTGAAGAATGAAATGAGTATCAAGAGAATTATCTACCTTGGTGTGTTTTTACCCAAAGTTATAAAGAATTATTAAGTACCTCCATCCTGTTCTTTTGTAAGGGCTGAAAATACCATCAACCACAGAGGCAATAAACTGGCCCCCAGTGATAAAAAGATTGTTGACAGTGACAAGGCGACCTCTTATGTTTGATGGAGCTGTTTCAGCAATATATACAGGGACTGTGACTGATGCTCCCCCTGAGAGAAAAAAAACAAAATTTAAAGGGGTTGTGCAATTCACTTTAAATTTGCAAACCAAACTGTCAGACATATACACCTCTTTCAGGGTACAAAATATCCATTTAAAGGTGAACAATGACATTATTGAAATATCAAGTACAGTCAAGCCTGTATTTAGAGGTCCCCCAAGTGAAATATACAGTGATTAAGGAGAAAAGTTTCAGGACTTAATTAAACTGCTTAATATGGTTCCACTTAACCCTTTAACTCCCAGAAATGATTGACACATGACCTCTCCCGATAATATCCAAACATTTTCCACCAAACAGGTAATGAGAATACTCAAATTTATCAGGTAATTTTTTTTTCCTCAATCTAACACCAGATTCTTGCAACTAATTTACAAGGAAATGTATAGCACTTAAAGAGGAGAATTAACAATCAGATCTTGGGAGTTGAAGTGTTAATACAGGTTTGACTTAATCTACAGCTTTAAACAGATGATATAAAAACAAGAAAAAATTAAAATCCCTTTATCCCTTATATGTGCACGAGTGACCAAGACAGAATTTATTTTCACAATATCAATACAATATCAAGTAGACAAGTGATGAGAATGAAGAAAATTGTAAATTAGAAGATAATTAGTTGATCCAATACCTAATTCTCCAAACTAAAATCATAAGAATTGTATGGCAGATAGTAGGGAGATTTACTAATAAGATCTTAGGAGTGAAGGGTTAAAGCAATCATCTGTTTATGCGTACTGGTACCGGTAAGATGACAAAAATTAGTTGGCATTGTCATTTGGAGTTACCCCATGAGTTATAACTGCTCATGGTGTAACGCTAGTGCTCGTAAATGGATCATAGATAGATTTAACATGAGAGCTAGCGGTAAAATTTCCGCACAGCCCCATACTACATTATGCATTCAGTTCTTGGAGAGAGAAAACAATGACAAAAACAATACATTGCCATTGGGAAAACAGGTTTGTTTTACAATAGAGTGGGGCTGTGCGGAAATTTTACCGAACTAGCTCCAAGGCTGAAACATTGTTACGTAAACGATTAAATTAACTCTCACCCACGTTCGTATGTTACTATAATTATACTAGGAGAAGAAAAGTTACCCTGAGATCATCATAAAACGAGCTACAATTTAAACTCTATCACAATCACTAAATCAATACTTGAGATAGATAAAGCATTTCATTCTGATCAATTACCTATTCCCAAGCCGACAATGAGCCTTCCAATGAGAAGAACTTCCCTTGAATGAGCGACACCCATTACAACAGCCCCAACAGTAAACACCAGCCCAGAGACAATGAGCATAGGTTTTCTCCCGAACCTTTGATTCAAAAAACCTCCAAAGAGAGAACCCAATATAGCCGTGCCGATTGTTGCACTAACAATGAGTTCTTGCCAAAAAGAGGACAAATAAAATTCTTGTTTTATGAGGATCATTGCTCCCGAAACAACGCCAGTGTCATACCCAAACAAAAATCCCCCGATTGCCGCAAACACTGTCAGGAAATACACGTATGGCGGAGTTTTTTGTTTCATTGTCACATCTGAATGTCTAACCAAGGCTTCTTGCTCGGTTTCTTTATCAAAATAAGGTGTTTGATCGTTAGTTTCTTCCATGTCGCTACTCGTCTCGTCCATTTCCCGTAGAGGAATCAGCTCGATCGTGTTTTCTTCTTCTCTCTAACCGAGTTAGAACTGGAACGAGCGAGATTACCCAACTGAACTTTGATCTATTAGGATAAACAGACAACACACTTTTAAGGTCTCGCATTTTTCGATGGAAATTGCTAATTTTATTGTGTCCCTCCCGCTTCCTGTACATTTATTTATTTATTTTTTTTTTTTTTTTTTGTGCGTTGCTATGTGAATTGACAGGTCGGCTCGTTCCCATGGGCCACGGGCTCATGTGTGAAATAAAAACAAGTTGAGTTGAGGAGTTTGGAGCAACGTGAGCGAATGAAGCCGACTCCAAATTGTCGTCCGGCAACGACACATTGTAATTGCTACCCTCAGGTATTGGTCTTCCTTTTCTAGTTCTTTTTTTTTTTTTTTTTTTTTTTTTTAATAGCAATTTGCGATGCGAAAGTGGCAATGGCAACGGTTTGTTTAACTGGAGAAACAATGAAAAAAGCCATACGCAGTGCACCGAACCAAACAAAAATTACCCTGGTACCCTCGCTGAAAAAAGAGTCTTCATTTGACTTGTTTGAGGCATTTGAAGTAGGCACATATGAAAGGGGAACTTTTCAAAACATCCCTTCATGCTCAATCCGCCATTTTGGTTGCGTACATGTGCTTTTCATATTTCACTGTCAAGCTTTTACAAAAATATTTTCCATTTAATCGGTAAATCATGCCGAAAGTTCGCTCTGGATATTCTAAAAAGCGTAGATTTCATGGAAATTAGTAATCAAAGAAGATACATACGTGCGTAAGCGAAGGTGATGGAATTCCTTCGACTGCAGACACAGACACCGTAAACTCTGCCTCTGCTCGTAAAATTTCGCTCCGCAAGCTGTCTGAATCGTCTAATCGTAAAGCACCAAGTACAGATCCATTCATTACAGGCTTTCGTTTAGTCGACATGGAAATATTGGACTCTGTAGTCAGAATTTTGCCGTGTAAGGAGTGCTTTGAATGCAGTTTGATTTTGCAAGAGCAAACTCTTAAACGGAAAGGATGTGCCAGCGATCTTCGCGTCTTTTGTGTCTCTTGTGGCTGGGTGAAGGACTTTATATCGTCTCTCAAAGTTCTAAATCAGTGATGTTTTGAAGCCAACAGGAGACTTGTTTATAGCATGCGATCCTTTGACTGTGGACTCGCAGCAGCGAAACTATTTTGCCGGCTAATAAATATGCCTCAACCTCCAAGGCAAACACCGAATGCCTTGTACAACAAAGCGTTGCTCAAGGCAACTAAAGCAGTTTCGGTGGAAACAATGACCAGTGCCGCAGAAGAAATCCACAGCCTAAAACATGCATTTCAAGATGGATTGGTAAAGTGTAATGCATGTTGTGATGGCACCTGGCAAAGAAGAGGTTTTTCCTCTTTAAATGGTTGTGTCACTGCCATTAGCCTGGAAACCAGAAAAATTCTGGATGTCGTACCCTTAAGCAAAGTCTGCAAGAAGTGCAGGGAACATGAAAAAAAAACTGACAAACAAAAAGAAAAGGAAGGTGATACTTTAATCACAGTTTTCTCATTTTTGTAATTTTGCCTTAATAGCCAATACGGCAAAAATGATATATTTCTTTCTTTTAGAGCAATTGAACTGAAATTTTCAGCGAATTCTCTCTTGTATTTGTGCCGTGTTGTGAACAAGAACAAAAGCAGTTGTGTGAAAGTGAATGAATCTCATTTCAATTTTCTGAGAATGATTAGGGCTAAAATATTGCACTTCTCAGAAATAAATTTTTATTGTTCTGAAAGATACTTTGATAGTTTACTTTTTGAGGTTTACAGCATAGAGCAATCATTGTAGTTCATTTTGAGACCATTTATAAGTCAATGGGACCTCTGGTTCTTTAAATATTCTTTTTAGCAGATGGGTACCTTTTTTCATCCTTGGGAGCCTGGAAACTGGTTGCCATGGTTACAAAATGTCAATTACTAGTGCAATTCGCAACACTTTTGGATATTTCCAATGGTATTATAATGAATTGGACCCAGTTAGTATTAAAAATTTTTAAAATGCGGGTGTAAGACCATCTTAATCCACACCTCCCAATATTTCTCAGCTGCTTTGGCTTCGTTTTACTCTCGTAAAGTCTTTTTTTTAATTTTACAAATACGTTCCAGACTTCAAAATGTAAATGAACCCACCACTGATCTCGAGTGCTTAAGGGTATACATGGTGAAGATCTTATTAAACATTGCTGCAATTTGGGCGATCCACACCCGCTTTTTCAGCTAGATAGCGTTTCCCTGGTAACAAAACTCACAACCAGTATTGAAAAATTTTAATGAAAAACCGAATATGGTCGTTTATATTTTCATCTAGAGTTCATCACCCATCTATGTAGTCTAATGATATCTTCATAGTAAGTCGCTTGGGATGTGGTTTCCTGTTAAATTTGTTTTTTTAAGTTAGCGCGAGACGCGTGTGAAGGGCGAGTCACACGCGAGAGGGGAAGTGCGTCAAAGGTGACTTTATCTCACCCTCGTGGGCCTTTTGCGCAGTTCTCACGCTTGCCTCCCCACGCTTGAAAAACCCCTACAAACAACGAGTCTACCGTAAGCTGGTTTCTACAGTGCTTCTGTGCGTCAGTTTTATGATAGGATATAAGCAACAACTATTCACAGAGCGAGGTTTTTATTTTATTAATTGCTAAAAATTGTACAAAAAATGGCTCTCGACCAATATGCACGTGAAAATTTACGCGATCACGTATTGAAGATACTGTTAGAAAAAATTTCTACAATCATGTGTTTCGGGAGCTGTTACAGTAACTGATGATTTCACACAGAAATAAAGAGTGTTAGACATCGTCACAGCTACTTTTTTTCTCCTACCTAAGATGATCATTGTAATCTTCGATTCAGGATTCCTTTCTGTTTGAGAGCGTTATCTCTCAAGCGTCAAAAAACTGTTTAGCGACGCCTTAAATGGTCTCCTTTCAGTTCTCCGTCTGGTTAATCGGTCTTATACCTATAGTCTGGTACAACGAAGACTGAGTGTAAGCTTCGAAAACTCAGACAATTAACGAAAATAGGCAAATGCTGTACTCCACAAGTTTGCATTATTGTACCGCGTCCAACGGTTACAAGTAGCTTGAAATAGCGAGAAAAGTAATAGGCTAGCATTGCGCGTGATAATAGGTCCGCAATGCGTAAACGGTCGCCTAAAGCAAGCTTGAATGGTGATTTCAAAAAATAAACTCCATTCGCGACGAGTGCATTTGTCTCACCATTGATCTTCTTCACAGTATACCTGACCCCAACAGCATTTCGTCTGACGTTTGCATTCCGGAGTCACGCACCAACCTTCCTCGTCCGAGCACTTGCATTTCTGTTCACAGCTTCTTATGAGATCAATAACTTCCGTCGTTTGCCTGCCCGGGAGTGTCTGATTCCGAAAACAAGTTGAAAACACACTGTCTTGACATGCAGTGTCCTGGGTAAGAGTTTCCCATGCTTCACCGAAGTCTTGGGAGTCGCAGTAGAAGCATTTCAGTTTCAAGGTCATATACACTCCTATAAAAAAGTACTAAAAGTGTGAGGAGGCCGAGGAAGGACATTTTAAGCCAATGGAATGAATGGCTCCACTTATCGTGGAGTTTGGGGGTGGGAATGGGGGTGGTGCTATGTACTTACAAAGAAGAGTAGGAGCGAATGAACCAGACAATGAATCAGTATGCCTGCGAGGCGGATTAAGTTAACATTTACCAAGAAAGGATTTAAGCAACTAAAAGATTTATCAAGCGCTCACCTTCTCCTCTTTGTTCATGGACCAGGGATGAAGACACCGTTCCCACTAATGGTACCCGTGATCCCGTATTCCATAAATTGTACCACACTGCTAGAGTGAAGCCTGGAATTTAGAAATAATGGACCGAATAAATTTTACGGAAAGTTACAATTGTAACCATGGCAACTTAACGTGATAAGCAAGTGGACTGAATTGAGTTACTGTGCTTATGATACATGATCAACCGCTGATCAGGACACCTGAAAGTCATAAGATTCAAAACATTGTCCACCCCTTTCCCCTTCAACCCTGGGCGAGTAAAAAGGTAGCGAAAGGTTAGTACGAAATAATAAAATTATATCAAGAAAAAGAATCTTAAGCTATTCTGTACAAGCGACATTGATCCGAGATTGTAATCTGTAAAATAGTTATAAAGTGAATCCCGTGATCATTACATTGACTTGACTTTACTTGCTATGTGATTGGCCCAAAGAGTTCACATCCCTTCCCTAACTAATCAGGAAAAAAATTAAAACCAATCGTGACCCGAGCGTCTGCGTTTTCCTACGTGAATCTATATGACAGAAAAAACATGGACGCGAAGAACCAGAACATACAAATATACCTGCTGCCATTCAAGTATTCAAACAAAAAAGTTCCTTGCAGGTTGTTAAAAATTCATTATTTTTCCAATAGCCATTTGAAAGCAAATCAGAAATCAGAAATAAGCGGCGAGGAATTTCTTCTCGATTATAAAGCATGTTACACACATACCAATAAAGAAAATTTTTGTTAAAAATGTCTAATTTTTACTTACCTATAAAAGTGCTCATTGCAAGAACTTGCTGCCACTGAAGTTTCGAGTGAAAACGCTTTATCGTCTCTGTTTGTTGATACATTTTGTAAGATATTTCTAACCTCGTGGTTCTTTGAGTTTAACCTTTAACGGAGCATCGGCGCTCACGATTTCTCAGAGTAGAAGGCGATGAAGCAGACCATCCTGAACAGTGCTTTCGGACGACGAGACTTCTGGTTGGGTTGCCTGTGTTCACCTAACAGTTAACACTCTTTGAACTTTAGTCTAAGTTATTTGTACTTCCATGAAACCCTCAATCCAACCGTAAAACTTCACTCTGGGAGGGGAGAGTGGGGTTTACCGATTTACATTCTGGGGACTGGTGGCTAAGGGTAAAGACTAAACGCATATAAGACTTGTTGGGATAAGTCGATTTTTTACGGATTGTTTACGGCGTTTTAACCCTTTAACTCCCAAATCAAATTTGTAATTCACCTTACTGTGAACCATACATTTCTTATAATATTAGTTCAGAGAATTCAGTGTTGAATCAACTAATTATCCCCAAATTTATATTTTTCTTTATTTTCATCACTAATCTGGTTGATATTATATTGGTATTGTTAGGAGAAATTCTGTCTTGGTCACTAATGAGGGTTAAAGGCTGAAAAATATCGAAAGGGTAAGGAGTGATCACTTTCCGAAAAAAAAAAATTGCTGCATCCCGTTCGGGTATATGCTGGGATATTCCACACGAATCAATGAGATCTCGTTCGGGACTGCGCCGGGATTTTCCGCACTTGCTAAACGGGATCCATTCGGGGCAACGCCGGGGCCAAGCCGGGGATATTTCACCTTAACTTTCGGGGATCCCGCTCGGGACACACTAGGATATTCTATATCCAATCCCTCCAGGTTCCCACCCAGACTAAGTTATTACGTTCAAAACACTTTCCACAAATATAAATGAAACATTCTCTACACAGATTTTATGAATATCAATCATACATTAACCTCTTTACATGCAAGGTTCTGAGGATGTTTTGACGTTAAATCGCTGGGATCAATAACACTGGCTAGTATTAAGAAGAATGTTATCATAAAAATGTCTTTTTTCTACAACAGTTGACCAGGGCTTACATATCGGTATTGGACTAAGATCTTACGGGTTTCCCGAATCAGATGTAGCGGTCTCATGATCTTCGTTAAATTGTGGTTTACAAATAATGTTAAAAACCAAAAATTGGCCGCATGAAATTTTGTCTAGTCTCACGACGGATAATGATTTTCATGATTCCGTTAAGTGTTATTTATCTTTCGTCTCCAAGAATCGATCATATTTGCATATTTGCATACAGGGAGAAGAAATGTCACTTTTAGAATGTAAGCGTTTGTTTAGATGAACAGTGTAAAATCACCGCGGTTTGTCAAAAGATTTCATTCACGCTGTAATTGCAGGGAAAGTGCCTCATATTTTAACGGAAATTTATTAACGGCTTTTATTTTTTCTCAGAGAAAGATCTCCTTTTTTAACTTTGTTTTCATCACGGCTCAATTACTTTACAATGTTTAGCAATTTAAGTAAAGGAGTTTTGCATTAACTTTTCTATGCAAAATTTCCTTTTCTGAAAAATGGATCTCCAACAATCATTTCACGTTCATCTGTTTCCGAAATCGACAAAGATGTTTAACTCAGCCTGTTTTTCAATGTTTGAAATTTTTTTTTCTTATTTATTCATTTATCCCAATTTTTTTTTCTTCATGGCCTGGAAATTTCCTTGACGTCAAAACATAAAGGATGTGAATTGTCTACCAACGTGAACATTAATTAATTAATACGATTTTCTTTGCACAAATCGACAGGGATCTTGGAGAGAGTATGAATCCATTTTTTAGAACGAAAACATAACAAAGGAAACCCATTAAAATTATTAACAGACAAGCGCTATGGCAGTTAAAGGCATTTGTTATGCCGCATGACATTTTGCAACGAATTGAAAATCCGCGTCGCTTTCAATTTTTTTTTTACTTTTGTTAACACTAAATGAATCTTAGTTAGCCATGAAATAATCATACTCGCGATAAAAGGCAAGGCATCGCTAATTTATAAGTGGCGATTCGATATCAAGGTCTGGCTTGTGTGATTGGCTTTTGTCGGAGTGAGAAAAAAAACAAAAATCTTTTTAAAATTCTGATCAGAATTGTCACAGGTCGCGCGCATGTGTGAATTCAGTTCTTACTTCGTTCGAAGGCCGGAAAAGAACACGAACGCTTCTCCGAGTTTAGAAGAGTATTATGAAGCAAGGTTGAATTTCTATGTGTTATTATGGCAAGATCCAGCCGAGCTTCTCCCATGTCTCCAGAAGTCTCAATATCAAGTCGGAAATCGAGGAATATTGGCAGGGATCTCGACGGGTCTTGCAATGAGGTAAAAAAAAAAAAGGTTAGCTGTAAATTGTGTAAAATTGAGACAGAGAAAGAACAGGGCGTAGCTTGGCTTTGGTCAGAGGAAATTCGCAGCGCTTGCTGGTTCATTTCAAACGAATTTAGTTGATTGGGTTTGTAGTCTTTGTAAACAAATTCTTCATTTGTCGTAATCACAAACTTCCAAACGCTTTTATGATACCTAAACATTGACGGATACCCGAAGAAATATGGCCGCAAAGGAAGAAAAAGGATTTGTATTTGCTCGTCCAAAAGACTGTGGACAAAAAACAAGATCACGTGCATGTAGCCTCTTGTGGATGTCCTCAGGGACGAAGACCTTGTCGCGAACGATATCAGTGTCAAAGTTTGAAAGCCACGTAGACGAAACATCGAATGTGATATGGCGTTCTTTTAACATTCTTTTAGACTTGTCTGGTCGGGGGCACATCCTACGCAGCTTTTCATGTACGTGGGCTTATCGAATTCCATATTTTTCTCATAACAGAAAGATTCTGTTCCGAGTGCAGCTTTTTATTGTAATTTTTTTTTTTAGCCCGAGGGCTTGTTTTGAGAGCATTCGTAATGAAAGAGTCCTGTTTTGCGCTGCATATTACAACAGGCTATTTGATAAATGCCGGGCGAACTTAATGTTTTGTAAACCCAGTAGATCACAAAAACATATCGCTCTCTGATTACGATTCTCAAACCGATAGCACAGATAAAACATTGTCTTTAGAAATCGGATAAGGAAACGTTTTGAATTTTTTTTCTGTTTTTAAATGTATCGACTGAGGTTCGAATGCGGCCCCAAGATATCTTTAATGAAATTGTTTTCATTGTAAGTTTAGATCGACTAAAAGAAAAAAAAAAAGATGAGAAATGAGATTTTCGAGCCGAAAGAAATTTTGATGGCAACTGTTTCTTACCAAATAAGACATTTCTCTTATTGATTTTATTTTTCCTTTGGGGAAAAACGGAAATAAGATATAAACGTATGGCGCGCCATTGTATGCTGAAGAGACCCGAGCGATTAAAGCGCTTTTATCAAAAATACCAACCAATCATAACGAGACACTACTCTTGTTCTCTGTTTCCAGCTGTCACTCTTACGACGTCGCTTAAATATTTTACCGGATGACACTAACATGAATTATTCAGAGAATTCTCGCGAAAATACAACCGTAAAGGAGGAAAAGTCAGTCGTGGTTTGGTATTTTTAATATCCAATGAAATGAATATCACCTCTTTGCAGAAAGCGCGTCAAATGTCATCGCTCGTGCGATTACATTTTAGCTTTTGATATTCGAAACACATATCTTATTGTTTTGTCATTTTTGAAGAATATCCGATAACGAACCATCAGGGCGCGCATCGAACAAAGGATCATAAGCGGGCGGTCGCTGTTTGCGGTGAGCAATTCAAATTCATTGCAAAAAATGTCTTTTTTGACATTATAAAGAATCCTTCTGATGGCAACAGCGAATTAGAGTGTGTGCATTCGAGAATTCTATTGGCCGAGAAAGTGCGCATAATGACTTAAAGATCTTTGTGGGTTTTGTTAGTTTAGCCGATGTTTGGTGGATAGAACAAATACTGAAGTACAGTGACATGTCGCCCTTACAACTGACGTTGACATTATCAGGTTTAATTTTTGTATTTGTATGTGCTTCTAATGTCACGTACAGGTCACGGAAGGCGAAAATCTCACCACTGATGATTTAGATGATTCTGAGTCCGGGGAACACGACAAGCTGAACGGTATTATGAGCGACACTGCTAAGCGTTTTTCTTCGCTTCTGACCGTCATTTGCCGAACAGCAAAAAGATCTGCGAACAAAATGGCGAAAATACGGAAGAAAAAGAATGGAGGCGCGGAAGAAATCAGCAACTTGCCAACAAAAGCTGATGTCGTAGGGAGTCCTTGTCGAGTGACGCGTGCACCTCAGAAATCTGCTTCAAACGACGAAGACAAAGGTACAATCATTCTACAAGTGCTTTTCATTTTATGTAGGGTTGAAGTCGAATATGAAAGTGAGATTTTAACAAGAGTTTTATTATTTACAGTGGAGCAGCAGTTCAACGAGACATATGAATTGCACCATCTCCTCGGCCAAGGGGGATTTGCTGTTGTTTATTCCGGAACAAGGGTTCGAGATGGCTTGGCAGTAAGTAATCTCTTTTCCTGTCACTGATTCACAACTAATTCATGACTTGGAGAGAAGGACGATGGATAAGCTATCGAATCTAAGATAGGAAATGGTGAAATGGTCTTAAAAAACACGAATCTCGCATGACTCGACAAAAGACAGCGTGATTCTATTCAACAAAAAGATCGTGATAGTTATTGAGTGACCCAATCAAATTTCCAGATCAAAATTTTCTGATCGTGTGTTCTGATCAATTGTTCCAATTGATGATGATCAAACGTCTTAATGTAAACCCTCGTGTCGGAGGTTTGCATGGGCATTGTTAAGAATTTGCCACTGGTTATTATTTTTTTTTCGTTTTATCTTTAATCGCTGCGTTCTGCCGATCGCTGTAAGTTATTTATCCCAGCTATATCGAAACCTTGTAATGGTCACGTACATATGGAGACTGCACAGTTTTTTCATAAACCTATCTCATGTAGACAAGTTTATTTGCCGCAAATTAAGAAACTCTTGGCTACCAATTCCAACCTCATTGTTTTTTCAGTTTTTAATATTCATGCAAAATATGATTGAGCTGGAAAGATGCTTAGTACGGATGAACAATATACCGCATAATTTTTGTATTAAAATTCTTCAAGCTGTCATCGACTCACAATAAACCTGAGTTCTTTGGCGGCGAAGGTTCCTGATATTTCAATAATTAGCGAATGTCTGACGGATGGATCAGCCCCAGCTGTTAAGAGTTTAACTTCAAGCGGCTTCTTTTTTCTCATGTTTAAGTTGAATCAGCCACCCATGTGTGCTCGACCTTCTTTCTGGAGTAAAATGGCGTACTTGATGAAATTGAAAATAAATATCAGCCTGCACCACTGATCTGCATGGCGATTATCTTACACAGTGAGCAATCAACTAGCAGAATCTTATCACCCTAGGTGTCAAAAGCCATTATCTAAACCATAACATTGAGCTTTGTGGTAAGACGTTAAAATTAGCATAACAAGAATTTTGCATGAATATTTTAGATTGGGAAAAGGTAAGGAAAAACCAAAGCTTTCTTAGAAAAGTAAAGCTTTCCCAGCTCACATTGGACTAGTCGTTTCACCGAAATTTCGCGAAGAAAATATGAAAATAAACACGTTCTGTATTGATTCAAATCATTTAAATCATTCAAGGGTAATGAGCTTTAATTTTTTTTTCATTTTTAAGGAATAAGTGTGGTCTCAAAAATCAACATAATGGTGAAATTGAATTTTATTTTGAAAAACTTGACATCAATATTTGAGATTTTTAAAAAACCGGTTTTTCCTCACTTGGAAAGTTTTCGGATATCAGCTTTCCACAAGCACATACATCTTTCAAATCCTGAAAATCTTTCCTTAAAAAGTGGGCTTTCAATACTCTAGATCTTTAAATATATTTTTGTCTTGGTTACCAATTGTTGTCTTTGTGAAGTTTTCTTCAAGTTTTTTTTCATGACATGTTGAGGTTTGATTTTTTTTCTCTATGAAATGCCAGAAATGCTAGACTGTTATACGATCTTTTTGCAAAATTATTGTCGCTCTAGAACATCAGTTTGAAAGTATATCGTCTATCAGCTTTGCATAAATAACGTTCTTCTCAAATAAACTGATTTTATCTACAAAGAGCTGAGATTCCCTCCAGTGATCTATATGAAATTTTCCAAACTCAAGGTTACGAAAAATGCCTGTAAGATAATTATTTTGATTCAAAGAATCGTTGTTTAAATTCGAAGGTAACCCATAGAAAGTAACTTAAATATAAAAGTTACGTAACTTTTCCCTTTGGCAAACATCACTCGAATATTTTTCAAATCATTAAGTCTATGAATTATTGCTTAAGGAAAGATATACTTTCATTAGGAAAAAAACAAGTAATATTTCAAATCGAATGATTATTTTTGTGAAGTTCAAGTTAAAAGGTTCTTGATGATTAAATTTTGCATAGAACTGCCATGAACACACCATCGCAAAAGGCTCGGAATTTAGATTTTTAATTTTCGTCGGAGAAGAAACAGCAGTAGGGTTCATTTGATTCTAGCTGTTGACAGTACAAATTCAAGAAACCAGTTTCTGTTTGTTTGTTTTTTTTTTTTATTTCAGCCATCGATCACATATATAATTTTATTACATCTGGGCCTGTCTATTTCCAGTATCGATGCTTTGCCTTAGCTGTTTCATTTATCACAGAAGATTTTTCCTGTCGGGCGAATCAAACAGAAAAGTGTACTCTTACTAAACAGAGGCAGATTTTGTACAAATTATAGAGGTGTCGAAAACGGGGAAAAGCTATACGCTTCCTTATTGAATCACAGTTTATTCACTTGATTTTACAATTTTATTACAACGCTTCGGTTAATTTCCACTCACAGCTCCTAGCTAATTGGAAAATAACACAGGAAAAGTCACGTTGCAAGCACATGGAACAAGGCCACATATGGGCGAAAAAACACGTGCCGCATACACGTTTTTTTGGTTACGTAATAGATAAACGAGATAACCAGAAATGGGAATCAAATTAAGACTGATCAACATATCTAACAGTTTCCAACAGGAGGCCTCTTAGCTTGAATTTGCATTAAAAACTTCAATCACAAATCAAGAAAATAACAAGATTTCTATCATTTTGATAACGATTTTAAAATTTCGAATATTGTGACAGTTGTGTGACGTTGGTTTGGGTATGGTGATCATCATTATAGAATTTGTTTGTTTTTTCTTAGGTCGCAATCAAGGTCATTCCCAAGAGCAACGTATACTCTTTTGATGAGGTATGTAGGTTTGTAAGTTCTTATTCAAACGTCTTATTTAACGAGTGCAAATTTTTCTTTTGCGAGGGAGTAACGGAGGAGAGGCGGGGAACGTCCGTGGGGTGTCTAACGCCCCCCCCAAACGAAAATTACAGGGGTATAACTTCCCGCCCCCCCTCAACATTTCGGTGTAGGCATTTTTGAGGTATGTGGGTTGGTAAATTATTATCTAAACGTCAAAAGTTTTCATACGAAAGGGTATAATGGAGGAGTAAGAACTCCAGTCCACCCGAAAAAAAATGAAAGAGGGAAGGGGCTCCACGCCCACTGCATTTTGGTGCGGAAATTATCGCAATCGCAGCAAAAAAAAAAATTCAGCATCTTGATCTTTCCACAAATAATTTTATCAGAACCGCTTGGCTCGGTGTCTGATATAAAGCTGAAGTTATTTTCAACTTTTTCCTAAGGAAAGTGAAGTTCCAGTACCAATGGAAGTCCATCTTCATAGATTTCTTGATCACCCAAACGTCATAAAACTTCTCGACTACTTCGAGCATGCGCAGGCGTATGTGATGGTGTTAGAGAGACCCAAGTACCACAAGGATCTTTTCGATTACATCACTGAAAAGCGACGACTGGATGAGAACGAGGCGAGAAACATTTTCCGCCAGGTAGTTGAGGCAGTGATGTACTGTGAAGCAAAAGGAATCTTCCATCGTGATATCAAAGATGAAAATATTTTGCTTGATTCTATAACTGGGCAAGTGAAGCTGATTGATTTTGGTTCAGGGACGGTGCTTGAGAACACTTTGTACACGGACTACGAAGGTCAGTTTTAGAAAACTTAAAAATACCACTTTCCATGACTGCTATGACTGCTATGGCCACTCAAAGAAAAAAACATTCAACTAGCGAGGTATTGCACCTTTCAACTCTTTAAAAACGTATGTAGAAGAGATACCAGTAGGTTGCAACCTTTTTTTGCGATCGATCCAAAATTTTGCGGGAACGATCCAACTTAAACACTAACGTGAAAATTAGGCTTTCACACGATTTTCATAAGAGCGCTTTGATTGCAACGACCAGCAGCGTTCTTGACGACTTTTTTTGCACTAAACTATTTATCGCATGACCCGTAAGGCTCCGCGCGCGCACGGCCAGAAAAAGTTGCACGGCTCAAGGAAGTTTAGCAGTCAAATATTAAAACGTTTATTGTAGGGCCGGATGGTGAAAACAGTAGGATGTCGCTCATAACGTGTGACCTTGCTGCGCTTGGTTTGTACTTCATGATTTCGGGTCAAATATTTTTCCGCACAGTCCTCCCACTCAGTCAATAAGTAGATATTTTTAAATTGACTTAATGTTCTGCTCGGAGTCGAAACTCTACTCTGCTAAAGTTGCTCCTACCATAAGGTCCAATTATCCGATATTGTTTATGAAATTCACCACAAAGGATAAAATTTATTCATCTCACTTTGTGCTATGTATTGAACAGAAATGAATGGCACACAACTTCAAAACGCACGTGCAAACCTTTGGTAGCTAAACTTTTTGCTTTGGGCATTCCAACGGACTTGACTTTTTGTATTAGACTTTACAAAAACTGTTTTGGCAAAAACATCGTCATTTAAATTATAAACAAAGCAAAGCAAAGTTATGGGGCAGGTCCAAGGAATAGGAGACAAAGAGATTTCTACAGTTGAAAGTTAAGATCAAAGTATGATCACTGAATTTTGCTACTTGTTTTCTTCTGTCTTAGTTGAGAGTTCAGTAGAGACGAATCTTTTGTAACGGACACTTTTGAGATATTACAGCTCAACCTCTTTCTGTACCTTGATAATGTTCCGTTTTTTGGAGCCCCTGAGATTAATTTCTAATGACATAGTCCCACAAGCGGCCAGTCCACGAACACTAACCAAAATAAAACGTTCATATAGCAAACCTTCAAGTGAAGTCATCATCTTGTGTTTTTCCTCAAGGAACTCGAGCCTACTGTCCTCCGGAGTGGTTTCGTTTTCATCGCTATTACGCACGCCCAGCCACCGTATGGTCACTGGGAATACTGCTGCACAACATGATCGTGGGAGACGTGCCATTTTCAAACGAAATAGAGATTGTAAGAGGCGAGTTGAATTTCCCGGATGATGTCAGTAAAGGTGAGTGAATGAGACAAAAAGATAATCTAAAGACGGTCGATTATTGGTGGGAAACTTATCATTGTAAAGGGATATAGATTCTTGGAGATAAGGAATGCCTTAAAGGACCTTATAAACCCGTGTGAGGTTTATTGATTTCTAGACAGATTGGCGAGGGTTGAGAGGGGAGTGGGGTGGGGGTGGCGTTTGACTATGAGAGAGGTGAATAGTCTGTTAAAAGTTTTCTCGGAACCAAATCCAATTTATTGATTTTCTTCTGACTGGTAGACGGGGGCCTTTAGGAAAAGTGGGCATATTAAGGAGGGGACTGGAAGAGAGGATTAATGAAGGGGTTTGTTAGAGGTTTTAGTAGAAAGGGCCTTTCAGAGAGGATGAATTAAAGGGGGCTTATAATAAAAGGGGCTGATGGGAGAGAGGACTTATCGGAGGGAGCATCACCAGAGTGAGGCTTATTAGAGAGGAAACTCATCTAAAAGGTAGCTCACTAGAGGGGGGTATAAATAGAGGAAGGTGTATTGAAGGGAGGGCAGAGGTTTAAGTAGAACAAATCTCAATATGAAAGCGATCTTCGCAGTAATGAACACTACTTAAGCAGTGGTGAAAATATGGCTTCAGGCTCGTACGGGATTTGAACCCATGACCCCTGTGATACCGGTGCAGTGGTCTACCAACTGAGCTAACAAGCCAACTGGGAGCTGGTCATTATGCTGGTTCATATCGAACCTGTGAAGTGGTGAATAAATGACTGTGAATATGTAAAATGATATATGTGAACTGCGGAATAAGAAATGAATACGAAAGCGATCTTTGCAGGAATAATCACTGCTTAAGCGGTAGTGAAAATAGGGCCCGAAAAAAGGCTTGAACAAATTTATAACAACAAAACTATCACCATGTTTTTGTTTCGGGGTTATGGGTGAGAGAAGGTCTTTTTTAAGAGAGCGGAGATTATCGGTATATTTTCAGTATATGAATGGCTTGAAGAGGCTTGTTATCTTCCCTCGAGGTTCATATAAGTATTTCATCTTGTGCAGATCTACAAGATATGCTACGATGTCTCTTAACAAAGCACCCATCGTACAGACCCACGTTGGAGGAGGTTTTACAACATCCCTGGCTTCAGCATCATAGACATAAACTTCGTGGTCCTGTAGATAGGAGAATGTGTCAGAGTGCACCAAACCCGGGGGAGATCCCCGAGGGAAGACGTGGACGACAGGGACATATAGGAAATTCTGGTCTTTGATACGGAAGGCTGAGAAAGGAACTCGAAAATTTCTGTCAATCATGAGACAAAGTCTGCAATGCTTATCTCCAATTGTAAGACTTGAAACTTAAGAAGCACGAACGAGGGCGCGGTTAAGAGCTACGTGCCTAAGCTACTCAGATCACGTGCATGAATTCCACAAGCCATAACGGACTTAAGTGGTCGACCAACTAAAAAGAAACAAGGTCTTATGTTTTTCACCCCTGAGAGAGGCGTTGTCAAGAGCGCGGTACGCTTAAGAAGATCTGGTAGATTACGGAAGAGAGAAACAGGGCGTTCTGTGAATGGGAAAGCCATAAGTTAGAAAAAAAAAAAGAGGGGATGACGCTATCCAACGGATAAATTGCGATCTGGTAGATTTGTGTTGACAAATCCCAATGCTCTGTCCACGGATTTATCTTATAGAAAGCGTCATCCAACCTTCGATCGATGGGGACCAAGTCTTCATACAAACGTTCCGTTTTCAGTTTCAGTTTCCATCGAAATACTGTCCTGAAAAATGTTCTCATCCGTAGGTTTTCTTCGCAAAACCACGCCACTTAAGTTAACGAACAGTTGCGTGGCTGATTCGTCCTCAGTCTTCAAAATTGGAGCCATCGACGCGGGTAAGATGGAAGCGCGAGCGGAATGGGCAAGAGGAAACCGTCACCCTCTCCTCTCCTTCTTTAGTGTCGCACACCTTTGGAGTAAACTGAGGACGAGTAAGTGCATAGTGTCACACTATCATTTACCATTTCAAAGACGAAAGGGAAGGAGTGGGAAAGTTTGACTATTTGTCAAAATTCGGTTAGACTTACAGACCGACTGATCATAAAAACAGCTTGAGAGGAACTTTTTTTTTACGAAGTCTCTAAATAAATGACTCTAAACACTTGTTTCAACTCGAGAGATCCGTGAGATAATGTCTAAATAAAAGTTATCCTAGTTAATGTGGTGATTCGTTATGTCTTCACTTAGATAATCTTTGATGCGATGAGGCCTGGCAAATTTTGGTCTGAGTTCTTGGAGCACTGAGTTTTTTTTTTTTAAGAAAGAATAGTCGCTAACTTTGACGATTTACCCAATTAATTTAATCATCGCTTTTCCCCTGAAATATAGAAATGTTTCGACTATCAACCGCACTTGTCTCAGCTGACATTTCCTCCTGTGCTCGATTGAATAATTTAATCTATGATTGCATTTTCCCACGCTTGTCACTGACTTCATGTACTCATGAACGTGTTCGTGGTTGCATGATTTCTCGCCCTTGACACTGGAAGCGCGTTAACTACTGGATACAAGCTACCCGCGCTTTGAAGTTCCACAAAAACATAACATCAAAAATAGTTCGTTTTAATTACTGTTTTTTAAAGCGAAAATCACAACTACTGTGACTACCGGCCTACCAATAATACTACTACGCGCAGCGCAAAGTCTTATTAAAGCGACAGTCTTTCCAAATGTGAAAAATAAGTACTGGAAAATACATGATTGTTTTTTTTTCCTTCGTTACCTAACCGTGGAAGTTACGATTATCATAATAAGCATGTAAACTGAGCGAAACAATTTTCTTACTTTTTCTTTTCCTACATTAATCCTATTTACATAAAAACTAAGAAAACCGACCAAAGCCTGTCTACTACGACTAAAAAAACTAGACCAACTCAATAAATAACACCAGAAATAAATAGGAAGTTTTCACTAATCCTGCCAGCTCAGGGGCTGATCTGTGGCTTAACATCATGCTCTATCACTCGTCTGCCCCACCCGTAGCACCACCGTCTTCTCCGGAGGGTGGCGCGACAGATCTGCGTCGCTCTCTTTTGCGTGAGGCCATACGCTCCTTCAGTTTTTTATTTCGGCTCTTTTCGTCTAGGAGCTGTGGTGCACGTTCCGTATGAGGACCCTCCTCCTCCGAAGTCTCGGCTGAGCTGGCGCTGGCGCTGAATGATTGGCTGGGAGGAGCCAGCTGTCAATCAAAGTAGACTGTTAGTAAGCTATCGTGTCATTTTGTTTGTGTTTATAGAAAGTTGTCCATATGCAGAATATTTCACTTCTTGACCAATACTCAGTCTAATGAGGTTTTCATATCAGTCTCGCATGTTATTCTAAAATGGCGCAGAATACAGCACCACTTTGTCTCCATGTTAAATACCACCATTTTGGATAAGGTATACAGAACGTTCGTGGAACATGAACACAAAACTTACTCAAACTTGAAGACAGAAAACCTCCTTTCTTTAAAAAGAAAAAAAAATTTCTTTAATTTAACGCAACCCACCGCTGAAACGGTTGACACACGGCGTTGTTCACTCTTGAATTTCTCCTCCATTTTTGCGGCGATCCGTTTCATTTTCTCCTCCTCAGACAGTCCTTCTTTCTCTTCTTCTGTTAACAGACTCTCAAAACCTTGTGCTTTCTCATCTTTGGGTTCGCGCATTGTCATCGTGCGCTCATAGCGAACACGCGCGATTCGCTCGCGAACCATGGTAATTTGACGTTCGCGTTCTTCCTATGGATGGAAATAGCAAACGTAAGTAAACAGAAGTTGAAAATATGGGTAAATAGAACAACAACAACGCAAACTATCAACAAATTCGGGTAAAATGCGACGACGGTAAGATGGATTAGGGCATTTATGAAAAAGAAACAAAGGAATGAAAGAAAACTTACTTTCTTCCGTTGCTCCACAAATGTCTTCTGTCTCTCTCCCAGACCCATAATGGTCGCCACCTCTTCCTGTTTTCGTTCAATTCGAGACTTTTTCCTTTCTTTCCGGGCTTTCAGCTGAACGAAAACAAAAGAAACTTGGTGAAGTCAAACGTAAAATTTGCCGAGATCACTTTGAACTTTTACGAACTACGACTATTAATAATTCTTTGTGCACTTTTTGACATCAACCTTGACTTGTGACCAAAAGCCTGATTTCAAAATGATTTGAAAAAGGTATTTCAATCACGGCTCATCTTTCTTTTATTTGTTTTGCAGAGAGATCCTTTTCCTCCGACCTGATGACTTCCCTCAACTCACAACCAAATTTGACAACTTTTAAGGCCTTGAAAATGCCAGAACTTCCGTCATCCCGTCTCCAAATTTAGTTTTCATCACAACAGCAAATGCGTTTCTTGCTCTTTCTACTGACGTTTATAGCGTTATAGCTTTTAAAGCGCGTTAAGAATCCTTTGTATTGTCCGGGTGATTAGAACTAAAACATACCATTTCCTCTTGACGAGTTCTCTCTCGTTCAAACTTCATTCCAACATTGGTGTGCTCACGTAACAGAGATGACAGGATTTCTTGTTGCTTCTCTTTGGAGACTTCTACGTCTATCACTGTCTTTTCTCGCTTCATAGCAAAGCCGCCCTAATTGAAACAAAACATGGAGGAATAACTAATCAAAAACACCCGTAAAAAAGAAGCAGTAACATCTCAGTATGATGAAATATTTATTTTTCTTTGTCGTCCGTAAATTTTACGCTAAACCCGTTTTCTTCTGTTTTCCTTGATAATTTTGCGCGGGAAATTTTGATACGCGGCTGACCAGAATCGATCCATTTGTGCATACCCTCGTTTGACCACTGTAATATACCCATGGGCTCAGATTTCTCTATGCACAACGATTGCGACAAACGTTAACCCCTTGAGTTAACCCAAACATCAATTGCCCGCACTATCTACCATACATGTCTTGTACTCTTTGCTCTGGGAATTAATTGTAAATTCAAACAGTACACCCTACTTGATTTTTTTTTCTTTCTTCTTATCACCTCTCTGCTTAAAAAACGCATTGGTATTGTGCGGACAATTTCCATTAAGGTTACTCATAGTTCTCTTCTTACCGGTAATGGATAGTCCGCTGGAGCCTGTTTCGGTTCTTCCGCCTTCTTTGCTTCTTCCTCAGCCTTCTTTCTGGTCGCTTCTTCTTCTTCTTTTCTCCTGGCCTCTTCCTCCTCGGCTTTTTTCTTTTCACGCTCTGCTCTTCTACGCGCTAAGCGTTCATTTAGCTGTCATAATAACAGATTAATAGCGTCCAGGTCAGAATTATATATTTCAGGTAACATACGTGTTGCGGAAAGAAGCGTAAATTTAGCTGTATTTCAATGTTTTTTTCTAATAAAACAAGTGATTTCCGACGGTAAATTTTACGCTTATAAGAATTGACGTGATTTAATTAAAATGATTTAGAGCGGCAACATTTTATTCTATGAAAAACAATGAATTCTACAGGCTGTGCTTTCATTTGACCCCTTCACTGGCGGACAAATGAGACTTGCCAACAAATTCGATTGAAATTGTCCTTTCTTCCGTCTAAAAACCATCGCTTCCCCTGGTGGAAAACTTGAGTGTGACAAGAAACGAGGCAAGCCGATGAATTTTAGCATGGATCAGTGCTAACAATTTGTTTCGTTTCAGTGACAAATTGGCGCTGGCGTTTATCCACTAAAGGGCAACTTAAGAATATCTTAGGTACCTCCCACTCACTCGAAGGAGAATAAAAAATTTTTGTTTGGTGAAGATAACAATAAAATAATAATCAATAGAGAAAGAAGCAACGAGAGCTAAGGATGGATAAGACTGTCTTACAATTCACGTTAATGATAAACGCGAACTGAAAAATGCCAAATATCTGAGCGCAGTAAAATAGAAAACACTACAGAAACAACAATAAACCAAGAAGAAACAGGAATGGCTGATGATGGATATATAAAAAAAATAATAATAACAATAATATTAGCAATAAAATATTAGTTTGGTAAGATAGTTCAACATACAAGGGGAATTAATAAACTAAGAAGCTACGGGAAAGGTTAAGAATGGAGAAGATTGGAGCGGAGTGCAAATCACTACAAAGTATGAATTTTATAGAATAGAAATACATAGAATTGTTAGTACTTAACGAGGGAGGAATAAGGACGGCAAATAATGGAGAAGATTGAGATGGATTGAAAATAACTACCTAAGCTACATTTTCTAAAATGCGCAATGACGCACCGTGTCTTTCTGTCCTTCTCTTCTCAACATTGTCTTCTCTCGGATAAGAGCGAACTGTTTCTCGGCCATTGTCACAATAGAAGCCGCCATGTCTTCTTCGTACTGTTGTTCTTCTCGTTTCCTCCGTTTGGCCTCCAGCCTTTGCCGCACCATATTACGCTGTCTCTCTACATCAGCCGCCATAGCCTGAGGAACACAGAGAAAATATCAAAACGATTCTGCAAATGAACGTTAAACGTTACCAGGGATGGCAATGGTTTTGTTTATCAAATTCTCTCTGTGATTGGTCGAGAATACCTGCACCTCCCTCTCAGCCAATTAAAGGCTTAACCCAATCGTGACCTTGTCAAGTCTGTTTGCGCCCTCATTGGCTTTTTAGTGGTAATTCTCTATTTTCTGATCAGTTTTCCTTTAACGACACGATGCCAAAACGCCTTTCAGTTTTTAATAAGAAATGGAGCTAAATTTTGTTGATAGAGGAAGGAATGTGTTTAGGTCGAAAAAGACATTGGAAAAAACCAACTCTTAGGGGCTGGTAGCTTTGATGACGGGAATAAATTCACGTAAAAAGATTAACATAAGTCATCATTGCCGAAATTTGAGATTTTTAACCATGCATTCCAAGAAGCAGAAAAAGTAGGGTGGCCTCTTTAAAAACCAATTCAGTCTGGATAAATGATAAATCTTTTAAAACAAGAAGTTTACCTTTCTCTTGGCGTCATGCTGTTTCTGTAATAACTCCATTGCTCTCTGTATCTCCTCTTCTGTGGCTCCAGCCAACTTTCGAGCTTCTTTTTCGTTCTCCATCTCAGCTTCCAACTCTGCCAGCTTCGCTTCCTGTTCTTCCTCCAAACGAACTTCTTCCTCGTCTGCTTCGGCCAGATTCGCCATCATAGTTGACGGCGCCTGTCGTGAGAAGAGTATTGAGTCAGTAAACACTAAAGATTTGTTATTAATACTCCTATCCAGCTGTTGCACACTTCCTTGTATATTAGTTAAGATTAAATTAGCACCGTCCAACCTATATGCTTTGTTATTCTCGACACATGATTGCTAGATAACGCACGATAACTCCGACAAGTAACAATCTAACTCTAAGTGTTTGCTATCTTAAGAAGTTAAGTAAACCACGACTATCCTAAACTGCCGCTTATAAGCCCTCCCCTTCCCCCGCCCTCTTACTAAACCCTCTCCCCTCCCCTCCCCCCCACTCATGAGCCCTCCCTTCCCCTACTGCAATAAAAAGATGCACCCGATATCAGCCCCTTCCTTAATCTTTTCCTCTTTAGAGATATAGGAATTCTGGACTACTACAAACAGAGATTATGAAAAATTGTTGAGGAACAATAAGTTAATAACTTCTTTTTAATTATCAAAGTTTAAATTCAAGGGAAAAATCTGAACTTCCGTTTTGTTATGTTCCGGTTTCGTTCGTAATGTTCGTTATGTTCGTTTTATTTCTATTCCAAATGTCCTGAAATGAGTTCGTTTTATCGTGTCGTTTTGAAGCTTAATTAAAAACCAATAGATCCAAAAATTAATTTGAATAAAGATAACACTTCTCAAAAGGTCAATTAAGGGAAATTTATGGAAACAACTAAGAGAATGTCAACTTTGATCAACGGATATCTTATTACCAGAGTTGTGCTTCTTTTTCTCACTGGACGGGAACCCATTAAAGTTGCAGCCAAGTTGTCCATCCATCCTTCTCGGCGTGCCATGCGCTGATCAGTTCTGATTCGCGCCAAGACGGACTCGTCCTGTGAAAAGTAAATTTCGCAAATTGTTGAATGAGGGGCACGTCATCCAAAACTGTAAAACATCGTCATGAAGAAACAAATATCCACAAAACACAATCCAGAAATAGGATGAACATCTAAATTTCAGTTGTCTACCAAAAAAAAAACTAAGCTTAGAATCAGATACAAAATTAAAATTAATTACGACTTGATCGCACGCATTTTCCAGCAGTTTAGTCGGTTTTACTGTAATTTCTCATTAGCTCTTATTGGTATTTTCCTCTCCGCTGACTGTCCTGATTGGCCCTAGTGATTACTCTGGTGTCACAACACTCAGTCGAAAAGCGCCCTAAGGACCCTTCCCAGATAAAACACCTTCAGAATCCCTGAAATTCCACTTCCAAATATGTAAGCCTTAGCGACCTTTTTGCTCGGATCCTGTTTCACCTGTTTGAAATTGACTAACCTTGTCGGCGCCCAAAATGTTGGCAACAGCATTGTTCTCGGTCATTTGCTTTTCTTGTAAATCAGCCATGATAAGAACAGATATTTCTTCTTGAAGTTTCTCTTCGTCAACTCCTTGTGTTAAGAGCTGTGCTCGTTTGGTCTCTATATGGAGAACCAATGCTTCTTTTAAGAAGTTCATGTGCTTAGCTCGGCTTTCAGCAATACGAGTTGCATTAGCCTTCTTCTCTTCCTGTGAATTTGACAACAGTAAGACAAATGTAAGCTACATTATTATAGCTCTCGGTAATACGTGCCGGCGCTTGCGCACTTGGACGCGCCTGCGACTTCACTGTGCGGCTCGCTGATATTAAACGCGTCTGCATGAATCGAGAGCTTTCCCCTCTATTTGAACCGAGAAATATAATAAAGATCTTACTAACCTTGTTTTCTCGGTCCGTATTGTAATTTACGACACCTAGTTTTTCCGCTCAGATTTACGGCCCGCGCGAAAATTCGAGCGGAAAATAACTGTTTCGTAATTTACAGTATCCATTTTTTTTTCAATTTAATTCAAAAATGGAAGAAAAACTTATGGACAAAGTAAAATGCTAGTAAAGGAGGGGTAGGAAACCTTGGGGATGATACCAATATCAGACGACAGAAATCGGTATGCTTGAAAGGAAAACGAACGGAAACGAAAGTGGAAACGCGAAGAGATGAGAAACAAAAGGAGGAAAAATCCATACCTCTGTTTGTAATTCATCAGGAACAGCCTGCATTGCATCCCGAACTGCATCCAATCTCCAAGCTCTCCTCTGATTGCCTAGTTCATCCACTCGTTGTTGTCGTTCTGTCTCAGTTAAATACCTGGCTGCGGCTAAACCATCTTGATCTGCATCAGCTTTGGCCAAGAGGTCTGTGAGTGCCTAGATGAGTGAAAAGAGATTCTTAACCGTCATTTCTACACATTTCTCGAAGGGCAATTTCTTACGGACTGTCAAACAAGAATAGAGATTTGTATTGTTTTTCTTTACTTCTCCCTGAGACTGGTCCAGAACACTCGCGCCAGGCACCTAACCGAAAAGCGTCTTCTCTTCTTGCGTGTTCCCACGCTTCTAGCAGTTTTCTCGTTTTTGTGACTATTGCGCAGATGCACTAGTAATTTCGCTATCGTGTGGGTTCACGAGCGTAAGTATGTGACATTGGAATAACATCGGAGCCAATCAAAATCCATTTGGAGGTCTATCGGAACTATCCGTTTCACGAACATTTGACGATTGTTACCCGAGATTGTTTATTCGAGTTCTCATTGGCTCCTTGTGATATTTTCCGTTGTTCCCATTGGCTGGTTGTGATTACTTCGGTTTTGGTTTTACGTCACTCAATCGAGGTTCGCTCTTTTGCTCTCAAACCCAGGAGCAATATGTAGGTGGCTTTTTTGAAACAATTCCGAGATGAATCTGTTTGTGCACCCCTCCTAACAGCAGGAAACAAGGATTTTTTATACATCATGTAACCGTTCGCGAAAAATACCTCTTGTTCTGAAGAGTGTTTCCTCTCCACCTCACTCAAAATGGCCTCCTGTAGTTGTGCCAGTCCTCCTTGCTCCACATCCAGTGCGTTCCTCTTGTCAATCTCACTGTCCTCTGCCTGCTCCTTCAGAAGTTTCTCCTCCAGTTCCTTTTGTGCCTCTTCCTCAGATTTTTCCCTATTTGCCGCCCGGCGAGCCTTGATGGCTGCGATGCGCTCACGAGCAAGTTGCTCCTGTCTTGCGCGATCCTTCTCAAAGCTGCAACAGAAACAGGGTTACTTTGTCAAAACCAGAAATTTTCGATCAAGCGTCAAAAATTATCTGGAACGACTTCGATGTTACTTTATTTGCTCCGTGATTGGTCTAAAAACATCGCATCCCCTTCTCAACCAAGTGCATGGGGATGGGGAGGGGGGGGGGGAGGAAGAGGGGGAGAAAAAAAAGATGGAGCTACGCCATCGGTAATACATGGTAACGTAGAGTAGGGATTGCTTTGGTTTTTCTTCACTTCGCTCTGTGATTGGTCCAGAAACCTGGCGCCATCATCTCAACCAATCAAATAAAAAAACTAAAACCAATCCCTATTTGGTCACTCGCGTTTTCCCGCGCTTCAAGCAGATCGCCGGTCTTGCTTTGCGTTCTCATTGGTTAATGATGACGTTCTCCTTTGCTCTGATTGGCCGATGTGATCACTTTGCTTTTGGTTTTATGACGCCTTATTAAAAACTTCTCTAACTTTTTCTTCACTTCGCTTTGTGATTGGTCCAGAAACCTGGCGCCATCACCTCAACCAATCAAATAAAAAAACTAAAACCAATCCCCATTTGGTCACTCGCGTTTTCCCGCGTTTCAAGCAGATTGCCGGTCTTACTTTGGGCTCTCATTGGTTAATGATGACGTTCTCCTTTGCTCTGATTGGCCGATGTGATCACTTTGCTTTTGGTTTTACGACTTTATTCAAAACTTCTCTAACTTAACGCAAGCAACTTACTTTGCCTCTCTGGCGGCCTGTTCCTGTTTGGCCAACCCAAATAGAACAGCAGCTGTATCGAAGTTGTCTTCCTGTTTGAGTCTTCGCTGTTCTCGCTTAAGTTTTGCCAGTTCTAGTTGTCGCTTCCTCTCGCTACCAAATCTCGCGTCTTTCTCGCGGAGACCTCGCAGCAGGGCTTCTTTTTCTTCCTCAAATTGAGACTTTAAAATAAAGCATGAGAGATTTAAACAGGGTCTTTTGCAATCCAATGGAGGAGACTTAAGAGAGACTGACAAGAGTTGGTGTGGCATTTTGTTCGAAAGAAGAAAATGAATATGAGAAATTTTTAAGGGGAAAGAGAGGATGGAAAAAAAATGACGCAGGAAAAAAAAATACCTCGAAGGCTAGGAGTTATGACATAGAAAGAGTAAGGGTAAGGAGGAGGAATAAAGGGTGGAAGGGAAGAGGAAACTGTTTAAAAAAGGGAAGGGGAAAATAGGAGGGAAATGAAAAGAAAAAATATAGGAAAGGGAAGGGTTAGCTAAGACATATGGGAAAGTGTGTAAAGGAAGAGAAGTGGAGAGTTAGGAATTATGAAACTGGAGGAAAGGACAAGGTGAGAGGAAGAGGAAAAAAGATATTTACGAGAAGGGAAGCGGAGGGGGGGAGTATAGAGCATGGAATTCGAAAGCGGAAGACAGAAGGAAAGGAGGGAGATGCATGGAAAAACAATGATGAAGTCAAATAAGAAGGGTAGAAAAGAATCCCAGGGGTAATTTATAAGAAAGAGGGGGGGGGGAACCGTACCGTTAGATCATTCAGCAGGGTATTCGTTGTGACTTGTTCAGCATCTGTTACTGTTTCCTCGATCAGGTGATTCAATACGTCAGCATCCACTGCATCAACTCCTTCTGCTTCTACTTGTTCAAGTGCAGCCATTTCTTCTTGATTTACTTCTTCCCCCTGTTGTCTCATCTTACGTAGCTTTTCAAGTCTTTCCTGCAGACGTTGTTTTTGTTGCGACCTTGATTCGCCCATCAGGGCGCGCAAAGCTGCGTCGTGTTTCATTCCTTCGCCAAGTAACCTGGTATTGGAAAGGAAAAAGAAAAAGCATGCAATTGTTAACACAGTCAAGAAATTCGTTTTCATTCGACATAGAGGTTTCAAAGAGGAAAATGAAAAAAAACAGGGAAAGAAAAACAAAATATACCCAACTGGAAAATAAAAACTGAATTTTCTTTCAAGGTCAAGTTTCCCGTGAGAAAATACTTCACCAAGAACAAAGGTAGTGCAGGAGGCATTAAAATCTTGAATGAAAACTCTCGGTCTGGTTTCTTGAAAATATTTAAACAAAATAAATCAATAAATAAATTTAGCAGCATCACCTCCACCTAGTTTCTCTTTGTCCACACATCCCTAAACTATTGGGTTTTCTGGAGGGATAAAATATGACAAGCTGGTGACAATCCCTCGAAACAAGCACTACAATGAACTCAACCAGCATCTGATTTTAGGATCGGGACGCCAATCAAAGCCCCTGCGTTAGGAATCCAGCGCCCTCACCAATGCCTCATTCCTGTTCCACTTACCTTGAGGCCTCGTCTAACTTTCCCTCCTGCCTTAGCCTCCTCTCCTGCAGCTTCAGCTTCAGCAGCTTGGCCTGCCTCTCCCTCTCGGACAGAGCCGCCCATTCCGCGTCTCCCATCTGTTTCATGAGGACTTCTGTCAGCAGTTTGTCCTTCAAGGCGTCATACTTCTGCTCCAGTGCCTCTACCAGTTCCTCTTCTGCAGATTCCTCCGTTGTGAGGCGAGCTTGTTTTCTCTTCAGACCCAACACACAGGCAGCCAGATTGTCGTACCAACGTTCTTTGCAAGCCATCGAGTGCACGCTTTGAAGCTGCTTAAGCACCATGGGATTCTAAACAAGAACGATGAAATAAATTAGTAGAAGCGAGACTTTCTTGAATCGTTACATCATTGACTGAAACACGACATTACATTGCACCTTGTACAGTACAAAAATACAGTTTCACATGAGAGTATTTGACTGACTGTCACAAACTTGGGTTTCTTCGAAAAAGTTCAACAGAGAACCGCCCTGGACAGCATAATACCAAATGAAAGCGCTTCACAGAAGGTTTCATTTGTGGTCATACACTGAGGTTTCATCCACAAACGTAAAAGTTTCAACCACGACATAATAAACAAGACCATATCAAAGCACTGCTCAGTATCTTTCATTTGAAGGGCCATAACCTACGATTTTATCCAATCATCCACCGACTTAACCCTTTGGTTCCTAAGAGTGATCAGCATCTAATTTCTCCTTACAGTAACACCTCTGACTCAAACATTAAGGTCAGGAGAAGAAAGGAAATGATCACCAACTAAGGAAGCTCTTGATTGTTAAACAAATTCTCCTTATCAGCACCTTGGAAAGTTATAGAGTGTAGTATGGAGAGTGTGCATACCGATGTTAGGGTGTAAAGGGTTGAGAGATAGAACCACCCTCTACAGCAATAAAAAAACCATAACCACGTGAACTTCTCAAAAGCTTTCACTTTGCTTTCATCCACAGACTGAATAGTTGGAGCCGTCTTGACCAACGTTTGCATTAAAAGTAAGGAATACAAACTGCTTTCCCCAAAGATTCTGTTCCTTACCTTCACAGCAAGATCTCGCAGCAAATATTCAGCTTCTTGTTCCTGATGTTGCTGAAGGGCGGCGAGTAGAGACACAGAATCGTCATCCGGCCCCAGTTCCTTTCCTTCCCCTGCAGCCTTCTGCCTCAGTTCCTCACGGCTCAGTTCAAGCTTCAAGCCTACACCTTCTCGCAGTATCGCTTCTTGCTCGTCAGCGGTCTCTGTCATTTCTTCGGGTCCAGACTCCCGCCACTGTTTTCGTAGTTCCTGGAAATAGAGGCGATAATCAAATAAATGGTACAACAACAGTGAGCAAGCCTTTATTCGACGAAAAAAAGCTTACAATTTACCATTTTTCACCCCCATTCCCTCACAACCTCCACGTAGCACGTTTGTCACATATGAACCTACTAATGACCTCGCTCACCACAAAGTTCTCTGTTGCTCTGTTGGAAGTGCGCTGACCGCAAAATCGGAACAGACTTGTATATTTCACTTCGTCTCCTTTTGCCAAATGGTTAATACCTTCCTTACTCTACAACCAACTTAAGAATTTACCGCCTTCCTGCTACAATCTCCGACAAGTCTTTAGAAAGCTCTACAACTGAAAAAAAATTAGAACTGATCGCACAAACCTTCAGTTCGAATAACCTCTCTTGCTGTTGTTCTTTATTAAGTTGTTGAGTTGTTTTCCTGAGGTCACTTTCTTTTTCTTCGCTGATCAAACGTTCTAGAACTAGGAGCTCACACAGATGTTTGCGTTCCATTTCTTTCAACACCGCCTCCTGCGAAATGAAGCGCATAGTACAACGAAATCAAACACGACTTCTGACCATAATATCTTAACAAAAAAAAGAAACAAACAAACAATGAAAATTGTGAAACAAGCCCTCAGGCTTACCCTCATGGAAGAAAGGCTTTGAAAACATTCACTACACCCGTGAATTAACTCAAACTGTTTCAGTATTTCGGCAACTAATTAGAAAACTTAAGAAACTTGCCGAATGCAGGATTGCCTCCTCGATCAATAAGACATCGTGGCAGATCGAAGCTGACTGAAATCAGACGTAAATCGGCGGAGGAAATTCGACGTTTTAAAAGTAGTTTTAGTTCGTTTTGTTCGTCTTTTTGTTCTCCCAACGCCAGTGAATCTTATTCCGACCTGTGGCTCATATAACTTAGAGAATGCCAGATTTATAAACCGAACTCCATTTCTTCTCCACATCTTTCAGCTTGAAAATCGATTGGTGAAAATGTGGTTAGGAGTTTCCCAATATTTCTTGTCTTTCATGTAACTAAGGGTCGGTCTTCTCTCGGAATTACACTGACACTGACGAATACGCGTGCGAAAAGGATTCATGAAAATCCTACTAGCTAAGCTGAAGTACCTTAAATCCCTTGTAGCTTTGTAACCACACAAACCTGCAGAGCTCCAATGCTCGTACTGGAGACTGATTCGGGTTCGCTTCCAGTCTCCAATGCCTTCAGCTGTTCCTTAACTTTATTCATCTCTGATTGGTCTTTCTGTTGCCACGCGATTAATCTCTTTTGGGCCAATTGCTTTTGACGGTCCTGATCCTGTTTGGAGCTATAATAAAAAAAAATCAAACTCTGGGACTAGTCATTGTCGATGGCCAGTTTAGGGGAGGAGGGGGTGGGGTCGTGGAGCTTGGGGGAACACATTTTAAGGTTTTCAGGGGGTACGGTGGAAGGATCAGTCGTCGCTAACAGAACATAAACGGGGGACTATACACAATTGACTGCCAATGAGGAGGATCATTAGAATACGGCAGAGCCTTAGGGGGGATCGGATAAATTTTATTGCTACACAACCAATTTCTCCAGCCCCCAGCCCCCAGCCCCCAGCCCCCAGCCCCCCCTCTTCTTAACCACAATCCTCCACCACAAGCTCCCCCCCTTCCCCCAAGGCGATAAGTGATGAGCGCCCCCTTGGTTACCTCACGAATCGTGCCACGTAAAACAAGAATACCAAACCTTGGGAGATTTTTGGAGTTTCAAAATGGTCGGCTTTATACAAAATACTGGCATATGTCTCAGTTATGATCAAGCCCTCGCACTACAGTTATTTTAAAGAAATCTTGAGGTGCTACACAACGCAAGGAAGGAGCATCACTGATCCTTATGGACGGTACACTCACCGGGAAACGTTTGCCTTTTTGACAGCACACTTATCGAGATAATAGCCATAAAAAAACTATGCAATTTTCTAATGGTACAAACGCTCGTGGGCCAAAAATTTGCTGCAAAACGGCGTGAATTGAAAACACTTCAAAAATAGTCCAGCTGTACATTCTGTAGTTCTTGATCATTTCCGTTATTCTCGTTACTTAAACGTTTGATTCGCCAGTGATACTATAGGGAGAAATCAGATGGTGGTTACTCTTTACCTGCTATCCATGTTAACCTGACGAGCTTGCGCAAGTCCAAGCACCAGAGCGGAAGGTTGGAACGAGCTCTCCTGCAAGGCCTGCCTCTCCTCATGACGGATTCGCGCCAACTGTGCATGTCGGTGTTGCTCGCTTTCAAATTTAGCGTCGGCCCCGCGAACGTCAGCTAACAGGCTGTCTGTTTCAATACTGAGACGATTCTAAAGCAAAACATAAGAGATAACATCATTCTGAGAGGATAAAATATTCTGAGAAACGTCCGCCTACCCACCACAACTGATAATTCATAGATTGAGTAGGTTTAAATGATGTACGTTATATTACAACAACTGAATAAAGGGGTAAGTTTCTAAAAAAACTGTGTGTTGCCTCGCTGGGGGCAATACAAGATAAACTGGTTTTATCAACTGAGTTGATAATTTAACTTGGCCACGTAACGACTTTCTAAAGCTGACGTTTCGAGCGTTAGTCCCTTGCCATTCGCTGTAATTAAAGGCTAACGCTGGAAACGTCAGCTTAAGAAACTCTTTAAGGTGGCCAGTTTACAGTATCAATTCATTTCATAAAACTAAATAATCTATGTTGTATTACTTCGAGTATTTTCTCACGGCGTTGTTGTCAGATACAAATTTGGTCCAAAAACTTCCGATAAACAGACATATTTACCTCAAGATCCTGAACTGTACTCCCGGTGGATTTTTTAAGCGCCTCTTCCTCGGCTTGGACATCTTCTTCAGCCTCGAGTTTGAGAATTTCCTCGTCTGACATTCCTTGAGATTTTCTTTCCTCCCTCTTTTGTTGTCGTTCATTCTGCCGTTGCTTCTGCTGCGTGCCATTCGCACCCATCAGTGACATGAGATTAATGGCTGCTGCCTCACCTAAAAGCTGTTTCAGTTCGTCTTGTTTTCCTACAAGTCACAAACACATGGTCTCAGGAAGAGGCAGCAAGCAACTGAAACTTCAAGCTCTTTTGATAATTTTAAGAGAGTGATTTCCAACTAAGTCTAAAAGTAAAGTTATTTCATCGAAAGCTGATTACAAAATAACTCAGAATCAACAGGAGCCCGGAACATTTCTTAGCTCTCTAACAAGCCTTCTTTAGCTAAGTTGGAGCAATTTTCGACAGAATGTCGAAAGTAATCCGAGATTGCTTTAGTTTCGCTTTATTTCACAGAGTGATTGGTCCGGAAACTCGCGATGACTTGGTCAATCTGCGTTATGAGCAGTTTATTTCTACTACGAATTTCCAATGGGTCGTTGCGATATTTTCCATTGTTTAATAAGCTGTTCCTTTTATTTTTACAACACGCTATATAAATGTACTCTAGTTAAAGCACTTGTATGCAAAGTCGGAACTGAAAGAAATTTAAAATCTCGTGGCAGACTCAGATTTTCATTCTGTATCACGCTCGCGTGGAATGTTCAAATTTATCTTTGAGTTTTTTTTGTCATTTAACCACCGCCTAAAGACATCCTGTAAAAACGTTTTGAGCTCAAGGAAGAAATATGAAAGGTTTACCTTCACTTTGTAAAGCCTGTACTTTCAGTTTCATCTGCGCCAGTCTGGATAAATGATCATTCTCAGAAAGTGCCTCCCACTCAGTCAAGCCAACTTGTTGCATAAGAGCGTCACGCAGTAGCCTGTCTTTCAACACGTCATACTTGTAATTCAGGGCTTGTGACAGGTCACGCTCGTTAGCCGTGCCCCAGATTTCAGCTTGCGTGACAACTGCAACGACGTTCGGTTGGGAGGCGTCTTTTCGCGCTTGGAAGAGGTTTTCTTGAAGTTGCACTAACTCTGTTTTATCCTAAACCGAAAAGACAATACAAATCAAACTGGCTCAACGTTTACGTCCAAGAAGAAACAACCAAATATTTTGAACGAGACAACTTGGGAAGACAAGAAGCACCATCTTGGCTCACAACAGAAATATATTACGGATTCTAATGTAAATATGACTAAAACTTGTTGGCATTGTTTAGAATCAGTTCCATATTTCAAGGGTACAAGTCACATTGGATTAATTATGATCAAAATAAGCACCTTGAGCAATCGCAATTTGGTCACCCGCGTTTTCCCGCGCCTGATTCCACTTTCAGTTGGCTCCTTGTCGGTTGTGATATTCACGTTAATTCTGATTGGCCATGTGATTATTACGTTGTGGTTTTAGGACATTCAATAGAAAAGCTCTTTACTGAATTACACAGACCACCAAAGAGACGTAACATACCTTGTCCTGAATTTCATTCACAAGTTTTTCGCTTTCTTGGTCCTGTTCCTGCTGCAAGTCTGCCAACAGCGACACAATAACATCATCTTTCTTCACAGTTTCCTCTTGCGACAGTTCCAGATACTTCTGTCGGTTTACAACTTTAAAAACAGCAGCTTCCACGAGTAAATTATGACGGGCCTCTTTGTCGGCTGTGAAAGGAACAAGATGAATAAGGAAAACTTGACTTTGAAAACTCGCTTTTGTAAAAGTGTTCAACTTAGTTAAAAAGGAGAGCGCGATCTTAGATCTTAAAAGTATTTCCATACCTGGATCAAGACCTTTCATTTTCATGCTGATCTGCTGGAGCCAATTCTCTCGCTGTTGTTGAGTCATTGTCGCGGCGGCCTCAGCTAATTCCGGCATTTCTTGTTGCAACACGTCAAGTAAAGCCTAATAAAGACCCATGATCAAATCAGAAATCCATACCTTTCTCCAGAATATGTTAAGTGCATAAAGAATCCAAAACAACAAAAACAAGATTGAAATATCTGAGACCCTACGAGGCGTCGAGCCCACGAAATTGGGATGAGAAGTCAAACCCATGCGGTGTACTTGGTTAGGGACGAGGGATGCATTTGTTTCGTTTCAATACGCTATTTGATTGGTCCAAACCAAACTTACGCCGCCCTCTCCACCAATCAGATGGCGAACTAAGTCATTCACTCATCGTTTTCCCGCCTTTAAGACAATTTACACGTGCGTGGTTTGTTTTGGTTCCCATCAACTCCTTCTGCCCTGTTCTTTTGTTCTGATTAACTGTTTTTAAAATTTTTGTTCAGTTTTTTTAAGGGGAGAAGCGGAAAAGCAGTATAAAAATTGAAATATGGTCCATCTAGAGAAAATCCTACGTCTCTTTTTAAGATTTCCCTGGTTCGATTGACTTATCTGATACTCACCTGCCGTTCATCCTGATGTTTCCGTTCCAGCGTCTTCATTACAGCTTCTTGTAAGACGCTGACTTCCCCGTCAGTCACCAGTTTCTCCTCGGCCTCTTGTTCTTTGGCTCTTTTGCGGTTACGCAATTGTTCCAGTCGTTCTCGTGCCAATTGTTCCTGTCGCAAACGGTCTTGACGAAGCCTAGAAACACAAAAAGAGAAACGTTTATCACCTTTAGATTCCAACATCGGTTACATCCCCTTCACTGGCGGTCAATTTTCCACAGTTCCCTTTTTATACTCTGTTAGCGACGACTTATCTCTGTTCCCCCGGAAAACCATATAATCTCCCCCCAACATCCTCCACCACCCCCCCCCCCTCGCGATAAAAAATGACTGGCCCCCAACCTTTCTTCCACTGCAGCTTTCTGTTTCTCAGCCAGTCCCAGTACTAACGCGGCCGTGATAAACTTGTCTTCTTGTTTCGCTTTCAGTTTCTCTCGTTTCAGACGGGCCAGTTCAGCCTGTCTCTGTCTTTCGCTCATGAAGTGTTCGTCTTTTCCTTGTAAACTACGCATCAGTGCTTCCTTCTCTTCCTCGTATCTAAAGAAAGCAGTGACGAGATGGTAAATTCTCTTTACCTCCTTATATCAAATTCAGTGGATAACTTTGGAGAAGACAGGACCTGATCATTCTTAGTTGGGCAAGTTCTCTCACCTCCCTATATCAAATTCCAGGGCTTTTTCCAAGCGTTTAGTTGGTAAAACGAAGCAAAAAAAAGCAAACGGCGCCATAGTAGCGGAGAAAGGTTTGGGTCGAGTCGCGTTATGATATTCACAACTAGACCTTGTTTTCGTTTTCGCTCCGCCGGTGCTGTTGCACCTTTTAGTATTCCGCTGCGTTTTACTAATTGTACAACTAAAACAGGCTACCAATTCCATAAATCACTTAAGGAAGACAATATCTGAACATTCCGAGTAGGAAAAGCCATTCTAAAACCGAGCTCTCGACATTCAAAGTATGACACAGGAACAAGCACTTGGGTTTAATTCTTAGGGCATCACTCGGCTTCGAACAACAAGAAATTCTACACCACTGTTCCCTAAAGAAAGGATAAGAAACGACAGATGTGGAGTATTCTCTTCTGAAAGTCATTGCAAATTCCGTAAAGTAAAATAATCCATACGCAACACAGCCGGGATAAATGGTCGCATTTCACTCCACAAAAACATCGGTTAACATCAAAACTGTTGTCATTATTTACGCTGCGACACGAGGTTTTCTTCGCCCGCGAGAAAGTCTGAATCCTTGAGAAAAGCGAGCCGACGAGAGGTCTGCCAGGGGTCTGGCACTAATCATTATTAGTGCCAACCCCCACCAAACCTCTCCCTGACTCGTGTCAAATCTTCCCGCGGGCGGATGAACGGAGGAACCTCTAAAAAAACTTTCAGCCTAGTAAATCAAGCTATGAATATAGTTCTACAAAGTACCTTTTGTCCATATCTTCCAATATAGCTTTCAAATCTGTTACTCCTTCTCCTTCCGCCTCACCATCCTCCAACTCTGCCTCATCATCGTCATCAGGCGTCAATCCCTGAGCTAATCGCTCCCTACGTTTTGCTAGTCGCTCCTTCAGTTTTTCTTCGTATCTGTCACAATTAGAATTTCAAAAAGTTGGAAGGGGAATGAAAAAAGCCTCTTAATTTTACCAGTAGTTGGTTAAGCGATAAACTTTCTGGTCGTCTCAGACGACCGGATGGCCGCTAATCTCGATCACTTAAGGATCCTGAAGATCTTGTTTGGCCAATTTTCATCATGATTACCACTATCTGTTCATTTGCGATGTAGCCAGCAAATATCATCACCAAACTAATTGTTTCTTGTTTCCTTTTAACGTATCATATCGTGTCTGGTGATTCAAAAATTGATCATTCAGCCCCCTACTCTCCCTACCCTCCAGAAAGTCGAAATTCGATACTCATAGTTTCATGACTTGCGGTCACCGACAGTAACATTAAACACACCTTGCTTTGTTTTCACCCATCAATTTTCTTAGATTGGCGTCCATTTCAAATCCTTCTCCCAGCAGACGGTGCAGTTCATCCAGTTGTCCTTCCTTCCGCAGTCGTCGTTCCTCTAATTTGAGTTTCACAAGTCTCTTCTGCCGCTCCTGCTCTGACAGCTGCGCCCACTCGGCGTCTCCTACATGAAACGATACGAAAAAGTAATGAGACTTTTTTACATTCAGTTCCGAAAATTCGGACTAGGATTGGCCGAAAGAAACTCGCGTCACCTTCTCCGACAACCAATCAGACGTAAAGTTGAGGCCAATCGAAACCTGATTGGTCACGTTTTCCCGCGCTCAAGGACCTGTCGTCTGCTAAAACTTTTTTGAGTTATCATCGGTTCATTGTCATTTTTGTCTTTATTCTGACTGACCGTTGATAATACTCTCATAGGTTGAGGCTTTATTGTCGCAAAAGTATTACAATAAAATGAAGACATCGCAGGGTAGTCTCTTCGCATCTAGGAGACGAGCCTACGATCCCAGACGTAATTCGGTATATCGCACCTCTCTGCCCAGTCGGAGAGAGAGGCGACATCTGTCGTAGGAGAAGGGTTATAACGGTCTATTAGTATGGGGGCTTGTTTGTTGGGGATCCTTCCCTTACATTTTCACAATAATAGAGAAAGGGTTTCTTGTATCACACTATTTCAACTGGTATAGTACACACGCACCACAGACATATTCTTCAATAGTATGTCGCATTCTAAATCAGCTAACTTAACAAAGAATGCACACGATCGACTGTAATTCCAGGGTTCAAGGTTAATAACAGAGTTATCAACCTCGCAGAAGTGTTCTAAAATATTTCCTCCCCAATTCCCTCGGTCACTTAAATAAAAACATTAAAGGACTAGAAAAGGAAGGAGATTCAAACCACTACACCCTTACCTAACTGCTTCTTGATAGCTTCCAGCAAGAGTTTGTCTTTAAGCGCGTCATATTTCTGATCCAGAGCTGAGATCAAATCCTTGTCTGATCCAGTCCCATCATACTCTAACAAGACTGTGGCTACATTCTCCACAACTTCATCTTTCCGCTCTTGTTCATGCTTTTCCTTCATGGCGGACAGCTCTTCTTGAGTCTGATAAAAAAAAAAGAAAAAAATCATTCGTTAAATGTGTTTCCGGTGAAAATGATTCGGAATTTTTTTTTTGTTGAGGGGGGGAGAGGGAGGGGAGGAGGGGGAGGGGGAGGGGGAGGGGGAGGGGAGGGGGAAGCAAGAATGGCGCAGGGCCGAGAACGCTCTCTATTTCCCACCCCATCATTTTAATTTCTTCGCTGTCCCCTCCCTCCGCAAAAACTAACACTTCAGTGTCTGAGGAATAGGTTTTGGATGAAGGACTGGAGACAGAGAGGACGTAAGAAAGACTGTATTTCTGTTGTCAAAGAGTAAGAATTAATTCATCTTAATCATCCTGAAAAAGCCCCTTTATTCTTTAAGTCCTATTTATTCGCTGCTGTCAGAAATCCCCTCACCCTCCCCGCCCCCGCCCCCCCCCAGCTTTGATGAAATCTCCAGCATATACCATAAGGAGGGAGGTGGGGAAGGGAATTTGCGCTCTTGTATCTTGGCGGTTTTCAATCAGAGACTTGGCCTTTTTCCAGGCTTTTTCAGTGTTGGGAAGTAAACAGTAGGATGTAAAGTAACAATTGACGGTTTTTTCTCTTGTCCCTCCAACCTTTTCCTGAAGATTTCCTAGGACTCCTGCACTCTCCTTGTCTTGTTCTTCTTGTAAGTCAGCCATCATAGCGACTGTAACTTCTTCATCGTTCACTTCACCTTCCTTTTCACTACTCAGTCTGTATCGCTGAACTTCAAATTTGTAAGCAGCGGCCATGTCCAGGATGTCGACATGGAGAAGTTGGTCAGCTAAGGAAAAACAAAAACAAAATTTTAACAAAATCCACTTTAACCCTTGAACTTAAGTTTGAATAGCATCTTAAACTAACCTTTAACACCCAAGTCAAGTTCCTCTCTCTTCCCTTTGAGCTCACTGAGTCTTTTAAGTCTGTCGTCTTCACTAACAGTTCTGGCTTCTTCTCGTATGCTCTCGCTGCTCTCATCTTGAAGCAATCCCATCAAGAATTCCTGTTCTGCGCGGTGTTTTCTTTCCAGTGACTTCAACACAGCGTCCTGCCAGCCTTGTAAATCATCTATAAATCAAGGAGAAGATGCCGATCGTGAAGAATGATCACACACACAAAAATGATTTGAACCCTAGTTTTGCGGTAGCATGAGAGTAGGCCTTCGTTATCATTAGCGCTGCAGGAAGCGTGGCACTAATATCTGTGTTGACCTCTCGCCGGCTCGCGTTTCTCAAGGCTTCATACTTTCCCGCGGGCGAGAAACGCTCGTCCCGAAGTTCAATTACGAGGGCCTGCGCGCAGGTTAATGTTACGGTGGGGTGGAGTGAGGCGTTCTACTTTTAAACTACAGCAAAAATCGTAGTGACAGACAGTCTTCCTCTAAAATGGTCGAAACACTTGACTTAGCTTAAAGCGACGCTACTTCTTCAACTTTTTGCATAAATGAGGTGGATAAAAAAAGCTACACAGTCGCGCTGAATTCGACAAGTGAATCTAAGTGGAAATACAGTAGAGTACAAACCAAAATTAGTGAAAAAATTGGTGTTGATGTTGGTGCGCTGAACTATGAGAGTAATAATTATAATAGTTTATGTAATTAGAGCTCTTTCTATCGCTGTCCAATAGCGCTTTACAATGACGTAAGTAAACATAAAGTGCTTAAGAATCGCAGCGCAGCGCAGCCGAGGAGGAACTCGGGGCGAGCGAGTGAGGCACACCAAAAGTAGGTTCACTCCAAGACATGCGCACGGCCCTCTTTCATTAATTTTTTTCATGTACTGATTTTTATTGACGCGCGCGACGGACAAGGCCGAAAAGGAGGGATTACTTGTTGTCTATATAACCTTTATCGGGATCTGGTTCATCGTCATCTTCCTGCTCCTCAGGTTTTCCTCGTCTCTTTCTTCTCGCCAATCGTTCCCTTGCTAGCTGTTCTTGACGCTCCCGATCACGGCGTAACCTGATGACCAGAAAAAAAAATGAGTTAAAGAGATTTAACGAACCGCAATAAAACTTTAAGTTTTTGAAAATGGATCCATCAGTTCTCAAGAAGCTAAGAACTGGTCACGTTTCTGCCTCACTTTTCTTCAAGGTTCTGTCTGTTTCTTTCCGCCAGCCCCAGTACCAGCGCAGCTTCATCAAACCGTGATTCTTGTTCAGCTTGTCTTTTCTCGCGTTTGAGCCTCACAAGTTCAGCCTGACGACGTTTTTCTGCAGCTTTCCGGTCTTGTTCCTCCTGATAACACAAAGAGAAAGAGTAGAGTACCATTCAATCAAACCTTAGGTATCCTTTACATCCGTAATCCTAAACTTAGCCCACGTCCCCGGGTGTGAATTTGTGTCAGTGCATCGCTACAGTTTTACCCTTTGAGATCTTAAATTTTAGCCGGGTCCCCAGGTGTAGACATGTGTCAGTGAATCACTGTAGTTTTAACTAGTCTCAAATTTAGGCCGGGTTCCCAGGATTAGACTTGAATCAGAGAACCACTGTAACTTAAACCTTGATACTTCAAACATAGGACGCGTCCACGGGTGTAAACTTGGAGCAGCGTATGACGCTTTGGTAGGCACGTGCGAGATGTCAGTGCGCACTCAAAGGGGTTTTCTCGCTCGCTCGCTCGCTTGCTTATTCCCGACCCTTGCACGCGTTCTGCGCGAAATTTATGCGACAAAACAAGGATTATGGTACATAAAAGCGCTGTACCTGTAGTCCTCGTAATAGTGCATCCTTCTCCTCGTCAAAACGGTTTTGCAGGTCTTTTAAGATGTTGCCAGTACTGACGGCTTCTTCTTCATTTAAAAGTCGCATGGTTTCCTCATCTTCTTCGTCAGGATCCAACCCTTCTTCAAGTCGTTTCTGGCGCCTCTCTAGGCGTTCCTTAAGTCGCTCTAAATAACGCTGTCGGTTTTCTCCCAAAAGAGCCTTTAAAAAAAAATTGGAAGAAAAAAAAGGCCTTTAAATTAACGTAGAGGAAACCACCAAGAGAACAATTTTCAACGGAGTGTTGAAAGTTATTGCAGATTGCATCGGTTTTGCATCATTGTGCAGTGTGATTGGTCTAATAAAAAAAACTCGATCCACCCTCTCAACCAATCAGATGCAACACTAAAACTACTCACGACTTGGTTATCCGCGAAGTTGTTTTGTTGATCAATTCTCATAACTAATTTTCAAGAAAATGTGTAGCAGCTAGAGGGGAGAATTAACAATCAGATCTTGGAAGTGAAAGGGTCAGTTACGATACCTGTAGAGTCTCAGCATTCTTAAGTCCTTCACCTAACAGAGCCGCTGCATCATCAAACCTCCCTTGTTGTCTCAGACGTCTCTCCTGTAGCTTTAGCTTAGCAAGCCGAGCCTGTCTTTCTTGTTCAGAGAGATGCGCCCATTCTGCTGCGCCCATTTGTTTCTCTAAGGCTTCAAGAAGCAGCTTGTCTCTAAGCGTGTCGTATTTTTCTTCCAAAGCCTGGAGAAGTTCATCCTCTTGAGAGACATTTTCTTCTGTGCCAAGAAGAACAGATGATATCCCGTCGAGCAACTCCTCTTGCCATGATTGGTGCTCCAGTTGTCGAAGACGAAACAATTCTTGCATGTCCTGCGGAAATTAATAAAGCTGATTAGGACTACCACTAATTCACGAGAGACATTAAAACTTTCTATCCCTGCTCTATGTCTTTTGAGGCAAATGCTACCCTAGACCTTACTTAGAACAGGGGTTTGAATAAAAGCCATTTACCGACAGGCCTCCACCGCCTATATGACCTTTTACCGCGGCCCTTTTAGCCCGCGAGCAAGCTCTTGTGACTGAGGGCGCAAAGGGATAGATAGCGACAACATACATGAATTGCTCCTCACCTTGCTATGCAGTGTCAACAACATCTGACTCTCCACTTCCTGGTAATGCTGAAGATCAGCCATGATGTCTGCCGCTACCTCCTGATCGTCAGGGGAGGTACCGCGACATACCCTGAGGTCAGTTCGTCTGTCTTCTATCACCAGCCCTGCAGCTTCTTGCAGGATCGCATAATGGCGTTCTTTGCTAACCAAGCGTTCTGTGGAGCTTTGCTTCCGCCAGCCTTGTTGTTGAGTTCTCAAAACAAGCAGCTGGTTGGATCGCTCGTCTGAATATTACCATACAACAAGTTATTATTTTTACAAAACTACTCCTCGACTAACCCACACCCACCCTGCCCCCACATTCCCCCTCCCCCTCCCCCCCCCCATTACTTGCATTGGGGTGATTCGGACCTCCCAGACCCTCTCTCTGGATCCACCGCTTCGAAAAATATTGAAAAGGGTGTAAACGCTCTTCAAATGAATGCCTCTACAATAAGGCAGGACGGCCGCGAGAAATTTAGGAAATTCTCTTCACTTCTGTTAGACTATTTTTTCAGTGAACTACATGTACTGCCTTAGCATTGTCGAAACTCAATCAGCGGTAAAGCTTAGAGTCTAATAAATATCGCGGCATTTAATATTGTAAATCCGCTTTATTATCTAATCTTTTAATCCATTACGACGTATTCTCCCAACATAAACTGAACGCATTTACAAATCTGTCTCCCTTAACTTTGTCCTCCACCACTAACCTGGAGATAGTTTCTTAGCTGCACTGCGGGCCTGTACACTTTCCCGGCCTTGTAACAAGTAAATAAGCAGCTCTCTTTCCATGGCGTGTTTCCTTTCCAATGCTCTGACAGTGTCCTCCAACACATCAACCAGACCCGCCTCTCCTGGTGTACTGAAGTCCAGTTCCCCTCCCTTCCAGTTTCTTGGCAGCTTCCTGCCCTTCCGCTGTGTAAGGCGCTCTTTGCCAAGCTGTTCCTGTCGTTTGCGGTCATCTTTTGGTCTGGTTTATTACGTAAAAGTAAAAAAAAAGAAAAAAAAATTTTTCAATCGAGAGTCAAAAGTAATGGAAGATTTCATTGGTTTTGCTTTCCTTCGTTGTGATTGGTCTAGAAAACTTACGCCCCGTCTCAACCAATCAGATGCGAAAATACCAATCGCGTCTTGATTATCCACGTTTTCCCGCGCTTTCAGCAGTTTGCTTGTTTTAAACTTTGAGTTCTCATTATTAATCCATCCTTCTATCTCTTCGCAAATCACTTCTCTCCTCTATTCCTTTCATTTTCTGTCAGTTGACCTCCCCAATCGTTCGTTTTTCTGTCTGTCCAATTCTCTGTCCCTCGCAAAGCACACATATATGACAATACAAAATACAGAATGAAAATCATGTACCTTTGCACCTGCTCTTTCACGCGTTCAGCAATTCCCATAGCTAAACCAGCACTCTCAAACTTCCCTTCTTCTCGGGCACGTAACTGCTCTCTTAGAATAAGTCCATACTCAGTCAGCTTCTGCTCCGCTGTCATGGTATTTGTACCAGCGCCTTTCAATTTGGCAGTTATGGCGTCTTTATCCTGGCGATAGCGCTTCTCAAGATCTATCAGAAGTTGCTCACTCTTGGCGTGTCCTTGTAGAGCTTTTTCACGAGACCTGAGCATTTCTTCCTCTATCTCCTTGTTGCTTTTCCCTGTGACAGTTGCAACATTAAAACAATTTTTAAATACTTCAACCCCTTGGTGCGACGGATCAATATACTGATATTGATCCGCGACGGATATATATTGATAACAACTAAGTGTTAATGTTGGGTTAGGGGAGGGGTAGGTGGGCAGTCGCCCAGATACTGATATTGATCCATGATCGCCAGCTCAAGACGTTCTTGATTGTTACACATATTCTCCTTGTCATTATCTAAAGAAACTTATAAAGAACAGTGTGGAGAATACACACACTGATGTTAGAGTCCAAAGGCTTTTAAAATACTCTAAGTGGGACTTCTTCAACGTTTACCTATCAGCAACACGATGAAATGATAAATTCTCCCTTCGAGATACTATATTTTTCTCTGCAAATTAGTTCCGAGAATTTGGTTATGTATTTAGGTAACACTTGGCTGAAAGGCCGGTTTACCTATTTTAATCACCAGATTGCTTGAAAAATGTATCTACAGTGCTAAAAGAAATACGTGACTTCTGGCTGACCAGTTGTTTCACTGCAAATCGAAATCATTTCGCTGCAAATTTATGGTCGTTTTGCTACAAATCACAAGTCGTTTCGCTACCGACTGAAATGACTTCTGGGAGTTTCACGGCCTAAAAATTGCACGTACAAAATTTGATTGTATATAAAACATCTACTGCAGCACGGAGGTAAACAAGCTTATCGAAAATCTTCACCTTCCTTCTCCAGTTCTTTGATTTTCTCAGCTTCTTTTTGCTGCTGAATTTCATCTCCTATTCTACTAAGACCCATCAATGCCGACAAATTGAAGAAGAATGTGAGACCAGCACCAGGCAGGGAATTGGCGCCGTCTAATTTACTGTCTTTACGAAGACGATGAACACGCATTTTCAACTGCATGAGGCGTTCGTGCTGCTCATCTTCAGATAACACTGTCCACATTCCCTCACCAATGTGATGTCTCAGCATCTCCAAAAGAAGTTTGTCACGCAAGATCTCATACCTGCAGAATAACAATCGACATCATGAAACGTTTAGGATCTCAAATATATTTGTATTGGTAATTATTATAATTTCTCTTACAATTTGGTGTTAATAATGTTAAAAGACAACGAAACTTCACGAGCCCGTGGGGCAAGTGAAATTTGTAGTCTTAGAAAAATTTGCAATCTGCACCTGTGTTACAATTCTGCACTCGTGTTCCAACTTTGCACTCGTGTTACATGACAATGCACTCGTATTCCGCCAATCAGAAGCGTATATTGTTACTACAGATATACTATATGCATCCCCTGCTATAGAATTCTGGGATTACTTGCTATCAGAGTTCCTATGAAAGTTTTTGTTGTCGTATGGACTGCTTGCCTTTTTTTATTTTCAGGAAGAGACTGGGTAACAGAAGGTACACACTGTTACTCCTGGTAATGGGGTGATTTCCATACACAAAAGGCACATGTCAATGACATAGAAGTTTTCTGTGAGACCTTAGGCTACTTTGAAAATTAAAAATAGTTTGGGAGATTTTGCAGATCCTCTACATCATCAAGGGAGAAAAAAAAATCAGGGGTCAATGTTTATTTTGTTAGAAAAGAATGGAACACAACGTAATGGATAAATAGATTATTGTTCAAAAAAATCATGCAAGAAACACAAGTATAACAAATACAAGCTACATAAACCCCCAGCCATTTTGTAATTTACCTGTAATAGGTATAGATGTGTAAATCAACTCACATTCAAAATTGACCTTACAATTTGAGCAACTTTTGAGGAATGCCTTGGACATTTTAACTGAAAAGGTTAAGTCTTGCTTGTAATCTGACCAAACAACATGGCCTCCTAAACAATCTGGTTGCCTATTATTTCTTACAAGTACAGAAAGATGTTTTTTGTCTTGTTATGAGCATAGGACAAAGAAAATATTCCGAGTCTGTATGAGGGATTGAACCTCAGACACTCAGATTCCATGCTTTGATGCTCTACCACTGAGCTACAGAGACTCTGTGGTGAGCAACATTATTGGCATCCCTGATCCAAGCAGTATGCAGGATGCTTACCACATATAAACTTCATAGTGGGCCTTGCTCATCATAGAGTCTCTTTGGCTTAGTGGTAGAGCATCGGAGAGTGGAATCCAACGGTCTGAGGTTCAATTCCTCATGGGGACTCAGAAGTTTTTCTTTGTCCCACACTCGTGACAAGACAAAAAGAAAAAAAACTTTCTCTATCTCTTTACCTGGCTCAGAACTCACCATCTCTCTTATTCTATATCTTACATGTATTTGCTTTCCACTTTCAAACTTTTCTTGCCTTATTGACAGCCTTAAAGAATAGCTTAACTTCTTGTTAGGTCTCAAGAATCTTACTTTGTTCGTAGAGCTTGTATTAAATCTGTAGCTGTGACTTTCTGTCTTGCTTTCTTTGCAGCTTTCTCATCCCACTCTTCATCCTCATGCAGCAGGGCCACAACACCTTCATGATCCAGCCGCTTGGTTCGTCGTTCAGCTCCTTGTTTCAGTTTGTTGGCCTGGTGCATTCTCTCCCTCTCTTCAGCAGCTAGGGATGCCTCATCCTCCTTAAAACAAATTTAGAACAACATATATCACATACACCCCTGGTAATAGCCTACCTTACTGTAGAGTCAGTGTGGCTCCATGGTGGAGCACTGGAGTACAGAATAATATGATTGGCTACAGTAACAAATCCTATCCAAAAAAACATGTCAGCTGATACACTGGTCAACGCATCACACCATAGTCTGTCCACTGTCTGGCTGACTGTTGCCTACTGTCTGAGGTCTGATTCCTCATACCAACTCTTGGTCAACATACTACACCCAATACAGCTGTCAAACATCCATCATGCCCAAAAGGATCAATTTTGGCAGGCTTGCCTTAATTTCCATGGTAAATTTGAAAGGAAAACCTAAGAAACAGTTGCTGTCTTGCAAAATAAGCAAATTCAAAGAAAATTGAAACCTTTGTATCAATCTGATGAAGAAAAAAAAACTCAAGGAAAAGGAAAACTAAGTCAAGTTTGGGTATCCTGTTATTGTACAACTCTGTTTTGAGCTTTAAAAAAAGTTATACTCTTTTCAAATACCATGAATTACTGGCTTGCATGGTTATTTGTAATTTGTGTAAGAAAGCTTGGTTCTAAAAACCTGGAAGCATGCCAACTATTCGCTGTAACATTTGCAAATGCACAGACATTTGACCACTGCGTCAGTAACACTGAGAAAATCAAAGAACTGGAGAAAGAAGGTGAAGATTTTCAATAAGCTTATTTACCTCTGTGCTGCAGTAGATGTTTTATATACAATCAAATTTTGTACATGCAATTTTTAGGCTGTGAAACTCCCAGAAGTCATTTCAGTCGGTAGCGAAACGACTTGTGATTTGTAGCAAAACGACCATAAATTTGCAGCAAAATGATTTTGATTTGCAGTGAAACAACTGGTCAGCCAGAAGTCATGTATTTCTTTTAGCACTGTAGATACATTTTTCAAGCAATCTAGTGATTAAAATAGGTAAACCGGCCTATCAGCCAAGTGTTACCTAAATACATAACCAAATTCTTGGAATTAATTTGCAGAGAAAAATATAGTATCTCGAAGGGAGAATTTATCATTTCATCGTGTTGCTGATAGGTAAACGTTGAAGAAGTCCCACTTAGAGTAATAATAGTAACAGTAACACACTACCAGGCCAGCCCAAACAATGTTTCTAGGAGAACTTAAATCCTCTTAGGCTGAGATCCTAACTTCAAAATAATTAGATCCCAGCTAAAGGGTAAGCTCACTTGCCAAGTAATCACAAAGAAAGATTTTTTTGTGCGAGATATAGACAAGCTAACTGAGCCACAAAGACCATTAAAAGCAACCTTTAGATTCAGTACCACAGACAATGATAAGAGGTCAGTGTTGAGAATGTGCATACTGATATTTAAGCGTTAAGAATGGAGCTAAGCCTGCTCTCGAAATCAGCCTTATTATCCCAAATAATGTTCAGGGGGGTCTGGATGATAACTGTAACACGAAACCATTCCAAATCATCTCAAAGAACTCAGAAAATCAGGCTAACCACACTTTTCTATATCCCCTGAATCATTCCAAATGCTAAAATTGGGATGCTCATGACGAATCAGGCCATCATACTGAAATCAAGTTTTAATAATTGTTGCCAGACAGCTTTTAATGCCTTCAGAACTTACCTGAAACTTTTCCAGTTCCTTCAGATTCCTGTACTCATTTTCAACACACCGCAAACCAACATCTCTCTCCTCTTCGTTAAACTCTTCTTTCTCACAAGGACCACCATCAACCAAGTTACACAGGAACATCTTGATTTCATCAAAACATACATCTGCATCGGGATATTCCCGCTGAGAAACAAATGATCGCCAGGTCTTCATTGAAAACAATTCATTGTGGACAGCTTTGAAAAGCAACAGCGCTGTTTTGAGAGAAATTCTTCCTTTTCCTTCGACATCAAGTGATTTAAAATCCCAAGAAATTTTTTCTTCGAGACTTTTCCTCCGGTCAAGGTCGTCTAACACATCCATAAATTTTTCTCGTGGACAAAGTCCGCGAGAAGAACTGCCACAAACTGTTCTTATGGCACCTTCGATTTGTCGAGGATCGATCGGAGAGAAGTACAGCGATTCGTGAAAATCTTGGAGCTGATTTGAGGTCAGATAACCCCTCATGTCCGTATCCAGTAAATCAAACATCAATTCCATATCAATAAGTCCCATTTTTGGTTGATAAGATGGAGTAATCACAGGTTAGCTGATTGCAGACTTAACTATAAGCTAACCCAAAGACTTCGAAGCCAATTTCTGAGGTGTTCTCTGTTCGAACACTGAACTTTAAACAACTCTAGCCATAATAGTTAATCATCGTTGAAATTCTTTTCTTCCTCTCCGGCATATTTGATGACAAATATCTTTACAAAGAAACAAAACTCTCCAGCGAATGAAGAATGCGGCATGTAGCTATGGCTGCCATAGTATTTACCTTATGACGTCAGAGGTCACACAGGGAACTTCACGCACGGGATCACACCCGCAGGTGCGGGACACTACGGGTCGATCGATACCGCACAAACTCCGATTTTCAGTAACATTTCTTACCTGAAGGAAGAGTTAGATAAACTCGATGCAATTCTGGTTCCCTTTGTTTTATTTTCTCTTTTCTAAAAGGCTTACTGGTGTTAAAAAAAGGCAAGCGAACAAACAAGAATAATATTTTTCGGCTGATTGGCAATCAAGATTTTTTCCATGAACAATTCCTTAATAAACGATTTCTGTTCCAGGGCGGAAAACGACTTTTAATTTTTTTTTCATTTAGAATCAGAGAAATAATTAATAAATTATGACTTCCCCCGAGAAGCTGCGGTTTACACTATTCTTAGCTAACCTTTTATGACATTTTACACAGAGTGTCCTTAAATAAACCAGACGTCTTAAGACAGTTGTCCATGGCAACTGATTGTAGCATTCCGCAGGAGCGTAGGACAAACATTGCTATTAAGACTTCAAACAAACTTAACACACTGCTGGCGACTTTTGCAAACTCTAAAGCTCAAGAAATCTGTCAAGATGGTGCGGGAATTAAATATGGATACACAGCGTCAAAACTTTTGGAAGGAATCCATTGACAAGGAAGCATATGTCCGCTTGAACTGGCATTCAAGATATTCCAAAGAATTTGCGCGCGACGTAGCCGCCATGGCTGCGAAACCTCGAAAAGAAGGACTTAAAATCAACGCTTTGCAGGGGTTGAAGCAAGAAATGGAAGAGAAGGAAAAGGAGAAGAAGGAGAGTACTACTAAAAAACAGCTTGAGGAGAAGGCTAAGGCTGATCCAAAGTCCCTTCTTGTTGAAATGCGTCCGGTTTCAGGCAAGACACGGGAATTGTTGTACGACGGTTTCAGCGCACTTGGAGGCGGTCGCTATGCATATTTACAGAAGAGAAAGCTAAAGGCTCCCGAGCATAAATACGAATTCCCCATCACGAGCTCTTGGGAGATCGGTTGGAGATTAAACGACTGTATGAAGACCACAAACCCATCGTGCGGTCGTACTCGAGTCATCAAGGACACGTTTTACCGTCAAAATGGAATTCTGTACAATGACTGAAAAGAAATTAAGTTTTTGATTAACACATGTTTGCTCGGAGGTCTTTATTATCAAATAACATTTGTGACAGAGCTAATACTTTGATCTTTACCTTGGATAATGAAAATACTTTTGTAAAACGCTCAGTGTGATGAGTGATGATGTCAATAACAAAATTCTCTTCGGTCTTTGTCACACTAAAACGCTAGCGCTAATTTAGTTATTAGCAACCATACTGTAATTGACTTGATTATTGTCAACCAGGAAATTTTTTGTAAAGGTGCGGGATATTTTTAGAGTTTGTATAATTTTTTTTCGTGGCGAGCTTTCTTTGAGCGATTTAGATCCTTGCCAACTTTTGTCATGTTGATGAAGGTTTTTTTTTTTTAGGAGCGAATTAGTCACGTGCAGCACCAAGGAATGTGAGTTTTTTTACTAATATTTGCTGTTTAATAAATCAAAGTTTTGCCCGTTTTGTACACATAATAATTTGTTGACGATAGTCTTTTTTTTCTGTTTTATGGGGTTACAACCAATTTTTAAGTGCAACTGTATGTATATGAGAATAACTGGGCTTTAACAACTTTTATTCCTTTCAAATTTTTGGACATTTCCTGAGGAAAGCCTGGGAAAAGATAACAGCAGGAATGTCCTAAGGAACTCTTAGACACATACACAGCATTTTCCTATTTGTTAGGCTTGACAGGTAAAAGATGTTTTCAAATTGGTTTTGCAATCCTTTTACCAGTTGAATATTCAATAATTCAAAGGGAATTTAAGTGGTACCCTGGGGTACCTCTGAAAGTAAATTTTACTGGTTACTGCCTGAAAAGGAGAACACGGATACAAGCTGGAAGCCTGTGTGATCAGACATTAAACAGTCTGTCCTATTCCTTGTGAATAAAAGTACATTTTGAAACCTTGTGCCAAGTTGAGAGGGCAATAAACTACAGTCTGGCACTGTTTAATAGTTGTCCACATAATTAATCTACTCCACTTCAATTCAAAACAGCACAATTGCCGCTTGCATCAAGAACTTGGCAAATCTAGCAAAACAACCTGCCAGGTATTCCTCACAGGTATGATGTTCAGGAGATTTTAATAGAATTTCCATTTTAATTGTTACTGGGAAATCTAACAAAATAGTTGCCAGGTTGCTTTTATAAAAACATGAATGTTGTTTTTCAAAGTATCCAAAGTATAAAATACTGTGAGTGACCTTTATTGTTTGCTTCAGAAAGCACAAAACTCTTTGAAATAGGTACTAAAAGGAATAGTAAATATTAATATCATTATGTTACTAACTAAAGGAAACTCAGAAGAAAGGCATTTTGTGAGACTATCAGAAAAACTGATACTTAGTGTCAAAGGTTTGAGAAAGTCACATTGTGTAACTCAGTTGAGAAGTCCACTAGGAGGCCATGATATAAAGTAAACTATATAGCTATATGTTACTGCAACATTTACTAGTACTCAAAGACATGTTATGCCTTTTTTATGTCAAGATTTTTTAAACAATAGCTGACATACTACAAGAGCCTTAATTGGTCAAAGATCTATCAATTATTGCAGCAATAAGCCCATAATAGAGAATTGAGACATTTTGTCTAATTATTTAAACAAAGTCAAATGGTTGTTCAACAAAACTGCATCCTAAACAATCCTCAATTTAGCTGAATCTTTCATCTAAACATTTACTTTTGTGAACATTGTCAAAAGAGCCAAAAGCTAACAGTGGAAGGGCATTTATTTAATATGGTCAACCCTCTTATAGAGAAAACCTAAGACCCACTGGTTGCATAAAACCGTGGTTTGGGTTAGACCTTAAGCAACTCAGCGACCCTTCAAGTTTATTTTATGAATAAAGCAATCACCGGTAATAATAGACCACACTTTTTGTACCATTTCACCAGAATGATGACTCACTTGGGATGTTGGTAAAAGTTTATAAATCATGAGCTGGACACTCAAGACATGTTTTCCAACCTTTTTTTTTATGTTCTCCCAACATCTTGCATAGGTTAGTCCTCTGGTAAACCAATAAAAAGGGTGATCTATTGCTTACACAAGCTATGTTAAAAGAAGGTCCCTCTGGGAGTGAAGGAAATATTCCAGCCATACCCAAGGTACACATTCAGAATTTCAAATCTCTGACATAGTAGAATTTGGATTATTAAGTCTCCAACAATTTATTTTATTTTAGATTTTATCCTAGTTTCAAAAGTTCAAAACCAAGTAATCTGCCTGAGACATGCACTAAATTAACCATTTACATCCTAATATCAGTATGCATATTCTCCATACTGTTCTCTATACATTTCCAAAGAGGCTGACAAGGAGAATTTGTGTAACAATCAAGAGCTGCTTTAGTTGGTGATCAGCTCTTTTTTTCTCCAGACCTTAATGTTTGATTCAGGGGTGATATTGTAAGGAAAAATTAGATGCTAGTCACTCTTAGGGACTAAAGGGTTTAGAATAATAATAAATGAATGTGGTTGTAAAGAGGCACTCTAAGGGAATTTGAATCGCTATGGCTGGGTACTGGTCACTAGAAAGTCTTGGCACTATATTATTTGAACAGTATTCATTGATAGAAGTATATTCTGTTTCCCAACTACAGTTTGCCAGGATCTTCTTTCAAAGAGATTGTTCTGTTGAACACCAGCTGAAACATAAGACAAAAAAAATTGCATCATCTAGCAAAATTATCATTTGAAGTAAGCTGTTAATCAAATCAGTTCTTGGGCTCTGATGAGTTGAGGATTGCACAATATTCTGCCATGCTGACTTTGTTTGGGGTTTCACTGTCCTGCTGGCTAACCAGTCATTGATTGTCTTTTGACTAGCCTTACAGGCTTATCAAAATATGGCACAACTTGTAAAAGTACTCAGTGATACTACACACTAAAGAGCTAATAAGATACATTTGCTCCATTGTTAACAAAATAGCATAGGGCTTCAACAACTGTGCACAATGAAAGGGGGGTGCTCACCTTGTCTTTACTGCTGTCAGGATCAACACTAAAGAAACCAATCCTTTCAAACTGGAATTTGTCATAGACAGTTGCCTGTTTGACAGTTTGTTCCACAAGAGCATCAGGAATTACAGTAAGAGAATCCTTTTGGGAAAAAAAAAAAAAAAAAGCATGTTAGTGTATTACTAAGGAAGGGGAGGTGTTTGTGAGGAGAGGGGAAGGAGAGGGGACGTGAAAAAGTCCAATGAATGTCTCAGTGCCTTGCCAAATCAAGCAGGAAGGGGTGGGTGAAAGGGAGCCAAAAGTGTTTTTGATGCAATGTGTTTTTAAAGGAAAATAGAAGTTTATCGACACTCACATAGGGTTTAATTTTCCCATCAGCCAATTGTTCACACATGAAGAGTGACTGGCATCTAATTTCTCCTTACAATATCAATGTTGCATCTCACATTAAGGTCATGAGAATAAAGGAAATGATCACAACTAAAGAAGCTCTTGATTGTTGTAGAAATTCTCCTTGTCGATGCCTAAGGAAATGTATAGAGAACAGTATGGAGAATATGCACACTGATGTTTGGTTGTAAAGGGTTAAAAAGTAAGAAATCATACCTTGTTGCAATCTGTTATGAAACCACCTGGTACTTCAGCTGGGTCTTCTGGATTCTTGTGTTTGAATCTGTTTCAATGCAATTATCATAAAATTATTAATTTATAATCAAACAATTTCATTCAGTCAAGTATGACTTGAATAAATTCTGAGTTCCAAGTTCAGTTTTTTCAGTCACTGCTTGGCCATCTGACGATACAAAGTGGTCCACAGAAATGAAAAATTTAAGTTACCAGGAGAGAGTAAAAAAAGAAGAAATTTTGTCACATATTGCACTAAGACAATATTTTATGCAAAGTTTGTGTCACTTAAACTTAACACCATACACAGTATTTGAAACCAATGTTGTAGCCTGCCACATAACTGCTGAACACAGCAGTAAGTCATTAGATTGGCAACAAATTTTGTTTCCAAAATCTTTTTCTACTCCCCATGATAACCAAAATGATTGCAGCTCAGAGCACTGAAATTAAATCCTGCAATCCGTTATTACTACATGTTTGGTTAATTTCAACCAATTACATTGGAAAAAAGACCTAGAGAAAAAGAGTGTCTTTTGTACCGCCTGTTTAATTTGAAAATTGCCTGCATGGTTTGAAAAGTCACATATGAAAAGTGGTCCTTTGTGTGAAAGCACTGGTCTCTCCAGATAATAAAAATTCAAAATACTTACAGTCTTTCATAAAGTCTGACTTCACATTTCAGAGGTGAAGATACCCAGTGAATGAAAGCCTTTGGTTTTGGTGCAGTTTCTGTTGACTCACAATTCACTAACAACTCTGTCACTTTCCCACTGGAATCCTAACACAGAAAAGAAGAACAAGAGGGAACAAAGAGAAGCCATTACTCATTACAATTATAATATCTCAACACCCTTTCAATAAGAAAGTTAATGACTAGGAAGAAAATCACAGCTTAGGAAGAGTGTCTGATTAAACACTAATTTCTCCATGCTAAAACAACACAAAATGTGTGCCAGACAGTGGCGACAATTGACATTTAACATTTTGGATTGAAAGGGTAAACATGATCATAGAGCATGATATCCACAAAACATGAACACAAATATATAACTGCTACAGCTTGGCATTGCTGCATTGTAGACATGGATTAAAGAATGTATAAAACAGCTTACAAACTAGAAAACAGATTTGCATTGAGGCACTATGGAATAAAACTCAGTGAACCTCACTCTAAGAAGAAATAGTGACACTGTAGGTATGAAGGTGAACCAGCCATACCTTAACAACTTTATGAAGTGTTATCACCATACCAGCGTACTTGAGGCCAACAGACTGATCAGGAGTGAGACGGCGAAAACCCTTCTCTGACACCTAAAGCAGAAGTTTTGACAGTTGAATAGTGAAGGAGGAGAATAAAGGTATCCATAGCAACCCTGCAAGCAGCCATTGTTGCAGGGACCAACAAAACATCTTATGGAACCAGTCAAAAAGACAGGAAGGTAAGGGAAGGTGTCACAAATCAACAAAAACAAATAACAGATCTTGACCCTTTAACTACCAAGATCTTATCAGTGATTCTCCTTACAGTCTGCTATTCAGTTTTTGTGATGTTAGTTTAGAGAATCTAGTATTAGATCAACTTATGCTCCCCTAATTGATATTTTTCTTTATTCTCATCACTTGTCTTCTTGATATTGTATTGATATTGTAAGGAGAAATTCTATCTTGGTCACTCATGGGAATTAAAGGGTTAAAAGATGAAAGCAAACACTTATGAAAGTAGACATCATCTTGTGGACCACTAAATGCATGTTGTTGAGCCAATTTAAAATGAGACTGCCACTCAACATTATCACTTGACCCTTCAACCCCTAAGAGTGAACAATATCTGATTTCTCCTTACAATATCACCCCTGAATCACACATTCGGGTAATGAGAATAAAGGAAATGATCACACACTTAAGCTCTTGATTGTATTTAACAAATTTCTCCTCATGACTGCTTCAGAAAATGTATAAAGAACAGTATGGAGAATATGCATACTGACATTTCGGTGTAAATTGTTGACACAACCCTGTGATTGTCAATTTGGAAATATCTAGTAACCTACCTCTTTAAAGTCTGTCTGTTCAATAAAAATTGTTTTTCCAAATGATATTTCATGACTTCCTTTACTTGTGTCTTGAGGGAAATTGGGAACACCGAGCTTGACTTGCTAAAAGAAAAAATTCAACAACCAAAATAAGACATTGCTTTTATTTTGCTCATTGTTTTCCACACATAGTCAAAATAGTTCTTGTGCCATGAAAAAGTTGAAGCTAGGCCAAATGCTTGCAATAAAAAAAAATAATTTTAAAACTGTGAAACTGTGAATACAGTATCTTTTCATTTTCAAGAATGTTATAATCATGGTGTCACAGTGAATGTCCATGAAAAATTTTCGGCCATCACAGTTTCACTAAATAAATTAATTAGATAATTAGATAATTAATTAATTAGATAATTAGATAATTAATCAATTAATTAGATAATTAGATAATTAATCAATTAGATAATTAATTAATTAGATAATTAATTAATTAGATAATTCAAATCCTACATTACCTTGTCAAAGTTCTGTATTGTCACCTTGAGAGGTTCAAGAACAGCCATGACCCTGAAAGTTTGAAAAAGCTTTTATTAATATTTCCATCACTTTCACAAAAACAATTTTTATATAATAAGTAACATTAATATGTTCTTAGAAACCAAAAGTTAATGGCCATAAACTTCTGCAAATGAATGCTCTGATAATAGCAGCGATAACATACATGTAGGCCAGATTGGTTGGTTCACACAACAAAAGAAATTTTATGGATATGTCATGGAACTTGGTCTGGTGTCATCAATGAGCAACCTTTGACTCCTGAGAGGGACGAGCGTCAAATTTCTTTTGACAATTTCACCCCTGAACTGATCACGCATTACTCTGCCAAGAATAAAGGACATGATTGCCAACTGGAGAAGCTCTTGATCATTGAACAAATTCTCATTATTGGAACCTTTTGGAATTAGAGAACAGTACAGAGCATAATTTTATTATCAATGATGGTTGGGTGTGAAGACTTTAACTCACTAATCTCCATTCACAGCAAAATGTGTCACCACTACCTGTGAATTTCCATGGTTGTCATAAATTAACATACATGAGCACTGACTAAATTAAAGGAGCACTGCAATAGTTGCTATGACTACCTGGGAGCAGTAACATTCAGTTCATCCCGAACGCATGACTCAAGGAGCAATGGATCTGTGACTGTCTGTGCCATTGTCACACCCACCTGCAACAAAATAATTCAACAATGTTTAGCACTTTCACTCCCGAGAGTGACCATAAAATAATTCCTCCTTACTCTTTCTTCACATTGTAAAACAGGGCAGTAATGTGTAGAAAGAAAAATATTAAATACTGGGCAATTTTTTTCTAAGTTGACACCATGCAAATTCCCAAAGCCTTAAAGTATAGGAAATGAATGTCAGAAGGTGCAGAAAATTGATTCCAGAAGTGAAGGAGTCAATCCTGATCTTTCTTGGGATCATCACTCTGTCCCTAACACTGGGCTGTAAACTCAACTTTTTTCAACGTTGTCAACTTGTGTAATATTATTACATGATCTATTACACCAATGACAGCACTGCAAATATTTAGAGAAGGTAGTGAGGCTGAAATTCAGTTTTACAAAAACAGGAGAGCCATGCTACCTTTCATGTCTTACTACTTAGATATTACTTAATTAATGATGAATCAATAATTAATTACTTATTTATTTATTATTTATTACTTAGATGATGCATGAGTAATATTTTATGAATGTTAATCTCACTTTCACTTCTAACAATTAAAACTATGTTATAAAACAATACAAATTATTACATAATGGTTAAACACAGGTTCCTACATTGGCAACTGCCATTACAAACCAAAACTGTCACAGTTCAGAGTGCACCAGAAGAAGTATCAAATGTCTTGAGTACTTCTTGACAATTTGTGTTGCAGAAACTATGACAAACAATGTTTTACACATTAGGGAGTAAGTTACCTTGCTGCAGAATTTATTTATAGCCTCTGGAGGAAATCCTCTCCTTCTCAGGGCTGTGAGAGTGAACAATCTAGGATCATCCCAATCCCTGAAAAAGACAAAAATTAACCCTATCACTACCAGGAGAGACCTACATGTAAAAGAAATTTTTGTATCAGAAGAATATCAACTACAAACTGTTGTTTGATTAACAACAAAATTCTCTCATCTACAATTACAAGAGAATGTATGGTGAACAGTAAAGAGAGTGGATATTTTGATCTTGGGAATGAAAGAGATGGTGGATAACACCTAAGAGAGAACAAAAAAGGAATCTCTGCAAAAAAAATCATTATACTTATTACTTTTTTTGGTAAGGATTGACAGAAAGAATGTCTGACAATCAGAGATAAGAATTTATATTCAGATCTTGGAACCAAAAGGATCAACCCAAAGATCTGGAAGAAAATTCTTAAAACTCCCAGGATGTGGATAGAAAATTGCCCTCTCAGTATAATTAATTATGTTTAAACCATTTAACTCCCAAGATCTCATTAGTAATTCTCCTTACTGTCTACTATACAGTTCTTGTGATGTTAATTTGGAGAATTTAGTATTGGATCAACTTATAATCCCCTAGCTGATATTTTTCTATATTCTCATCAATTGCCTGCTTAACATTGAATGGTTATTGTAAGGAGAAATTCTGTCTCATTCACTCATGGGAGTCAAAGGGTTAAAACCATAACACACCAGCACACAACTCCTCTGTTCTCTCACCTACCTGACAATTCCAGAAGAGATCAATTTACCAATTTTTCTCTTGGAGACAACAGTGTAACTCAAGTTTAATCGACCATACTCCCACTGCACTGGGCAGTAGATATCAAGAGCATTGCATAACCAGTAATATGATGAACGCCTGTCAAACAGAAAGAAACAAACATTTAAAAGCTGTGCCTGATGTGACACAGCTAATGTGGGTGCAAACTCTAAAGCATCTGCAGAGAAAAGATCAGCTTCAACTTTTGCAACACTATACATGTAAGGTGAAACCAACATTTGTTATTTTTGGACACGAGCAAGAAAGAATTGGTCTAGTACTAATTGTGAAAAAAAATTGAGAAACTTCACATGCCCTAATTGTTCAAAAAAAACCTATTGTGTATAGCACCATAGAAAACTGAAACATTTTAAGTCTATTTAATAAAATCAATAGACCCTGCTTCTGCTGGTTTGACAGCACAATAACCAATGTTGGATATGGAAACAACACAAGAAAGTTTCTAAATCACTTACCTTTATAGGCATGGGATTTACAATATATTTTTGTGTTCTCCCAGTAACCCGAGTGGGTTATTACATAAATTAACCAGTCCAAAGTGGGGTCTATTACTAAATTCAATGCCTATCTACACTGCACCTACCTTGACTGAAATTCTTTTGTACAGAGTGAATGTGAGATATCCTCCACAGAATCACACAGACAATGAGTGAAGTCATATGTTGGATATATACACCTGATAAATATAAAATAATCCATCAATATTAATTCAAATAAATATCAGTTTTATAAAATTACCATTAAAAAGCATGGTGAGAATCTATCATTAATTCAGTCAGCTGTCACAGACTACAATGATGAGGAAATAAACTCTGTGATCTGACAATGACATTGATTTTTCTATAACAAGGTAAATATATTATGACAACAAAAATTTATCAACACAAGTACCATTCAGTTCCAGATCTATGATGAGGGGTAAACTTTATACGATAGGCCACAGGGTCCATTTTTCCATCCTCAAGCGTGGTCCTCATTCTCAGTGTTGCCTTGGGAATGCAACATGAAAGGTAATAATCAACAAGAATCATTGGATGAAGTTGAACAGATAGAATGATTTTCCAGTGATCAGCAGTCAAAATTAATTATTTGTCCAAGTTCATGACTGGGACAAGTTAATTGATCTGTCAGACACTGACGGATCAAGATATTTTGCCTAATCTGGGTTTGAAAATTATTTTTATCATTTAATCGGCAGTTTTGTTTCTCATAACTACATAATTCTCTCTCTTGAAAGCTCAGGGGAGCTATCTCCATTTCTCACAAAAGAGCAAGCAAACAAATGAACATGAGCAGAATATTATTTGCAGGAAGACAAAGTGACAGTTTATACATGACAAGACCATACTTGGAGGAAGTTATTTCCAGGTCAAGTGGTAGATAGCTTCTTGGACAAAAAAAGGGAAATAGCTCAAGTGGAAGAAAGAAAGTTGTAATATAAAAACCCTTACCACTCCTTCCTCTATTTTCCCTTTTCTCATATCCTGAAAGAGTGCAAACCATGAATGACTTGAACAGAAAATTATTTCAATTTGCTAAGAAGCACATCTAACTGTAGACAGGCCGACGTATTTCACCTATACTCCCAGGATGTATATATCAATTCTCCTCACAGTCTATCATACATTCCTTGTAATTTCACTCAGAGAATTTGGTGTTGAATCAAAGGATACCCTCTGATTGTCATTTTTCCATCTTCTCTACAACTACAACTGGACCTGAAGGTTTGAAGGGTGGATATCATTATCCACTGGATAAATCTCCATGTGGTGGATAGTGCGGTAGGTTTTGTTAACACTTCAATAAATGTTGAATAGGGATTTTTCTGTTATATACATATCCACCTTTAAATAACTGGGCCCTGCTGGACAACATATCAATATTGTAAGGAAAAATTGATTATTGGTGATTATTTGGAGTAGAAGAATGAATCAACCTGAATTTATGTCATCAAGAGAATTAACTGAAGGGTTGCTTGTTGGTCAAACCCTTTAACTCCTAAGATCTGATTGGTAATTATCCCCTCAAGCTGCTACACATTTCCTTCTAAATTAGTTATAAGAATTTGGTGTTAGATCAAGACAACAACCTCTACCTGATAAGTTTGAATATTCTCATCAGCTGCTTGTAGGATAATGTAAGGATATAATTATTGGGAGAAGTTTCATGTTGATCACTTCTGGGAGTTGAATGGTTAACATGGTGCTTGTCAAATACATGGTAAAAACCAACACAGAAGAGGGTATCATAACTTTCTCCTCATTACCAGTAACTTGCAACAATCTGGGTTAAGCAACCGTATATAACAGGGACTTGTATGACTACTGTTTGGTGTCTTAGGTTTCTAAACAAGAGTCTTTGCACCTCAGGAGTCTAGGATTTTACCATTGCCACCCCTACATGAGCTACTTAAAAAAAAACAACATTGAAGCAAACCTCAAACAGCCTCAGTGATTCTTCTATTGGTCTGTCCCGCCAGGGGCTGGGTGGGGGATTGTGGCCTTTGATTTCTTCATACTGCTGGTGACAGACATATGCTTGTCCCCTAAATCATCACAAAGTTGATGAAAAAAAAAGTAAAATTGTCGTAACTCTGACAAGCAGATTTGTTGCAATAGATGCACATCAATGTGATAATGTTTACCTTTTGATGAGCTCTACAGCAAAATCATACAATTTTCCAAAATTGTCTGAAGCATGAGTTATCTTCCATGGTTCAAAACCTGAAAAAAAAAATTGAAAGTGGGATATCATAGTCTGGTGGAGAAGCAACACACAATTCAATTTTGGTTTAGTAAGGAAGGAGAACAATAAGGAGATAATAATTTGTTAGCATGCGCACTATAATTGGTCAATTAAGCAGGCTGTATCTCATGGTGCACCTGCTAAATTCAAAAGTTTGTTTGAATAGAAATCTTTCTTCTCCATTTGAACCCAGAAATAAAATAAATATCTTACTAATCTCGTTTTCTTGGTCTGTGCAGTAAGTTATGGAACCTTGTTTTTTCTAATGGGGTACATGCCCCACATACTCTGCTCACAGCACAGACCTTGAGCTTGGTCAGTAAAAGGCATCAATGACCCAGGAAGAATCAAATGTGGCTAATGATAGAGATGATCAAGCATGGATTGCAAATGAATCCACTTGGAAATTTGTGAATTAACCCTTTAGACGCCGCCATCAGTATGCATGTTCTCCATACTGTTTTCTACACATTTCGTAAAGTGTTGACTGGGAGAATTTATTTAACAATCAAGAACTTCTTTATTCTTGTCACCTTAAAGCATGATTCAGGGGTGATATTGGAAATTAGATGTTATGAAGTACTACTTGGGGATCAAAGGATTAATTTTTGACAATGGGCATAAATTCTTTAAAGACAATTAAAACTTCTTGAACTTGACAAATTTAAAGGAAAAACTAAGAGAGATATACAGACAGAAAATATTCAGCTTTTCCTAGAAATCTTCTTTAACAAAACTATTTTACTTACCAAGCCATTTGACCATATCCAAAATTCCTGTAAAAAACTTTTCCTCTTCCTTCTCTGGGTTTGTGTCATCATATCTCAAGTAGCAAACACCGTTGTGGGCCTGAGGAGAATTAACAAAAAAATTAATTTATTAATAATAAATACATATCAATAACACTGATGAGATTCATAAAGGTAATGATGATGATGAGGTTGGGATTGTGATGGCAATCACAATTATCGCAGTTATACATTCAAAAAATGCTAAAACAGAAATCATTATGATGATAACATAAACAAGATGAGATTTAGTGCTAGGAGTCTATTAAATACAACAGATTTCAACAATAACTGGCAGCATACACTCAACTTCACTGTTCCCAGTGACACAGGTAACACCTTAACAAGGTCCCTCCAAATCACCATGTCTTGAGCTAATCTTGAAGCACTTCCCACATTAAATAATGAACAATTTTTGGCACCATATTATTCCTGACTTTACATAACCAACAAACCAAAAAACACAACCTCACATCACAATAGATCAAAACTGACCAATCACCACAGACTTATACTACTTGAATCTAACAGCCAATATCATCACTGCATAAACTGAGCAATCATTTCACCCCAAAAACCACACAACTTATACCACTCAACTAAAAAAAAACTCTTCTTTAGACTCCGATGAAGCCTTCCACTTAGGTTGTTGAAACATCAGTAAGCACTACCAAAACATTCCTTCTCCAGACTACCCTTATCTGGACAATTAGACTAAACAATCAGAAAAAGCTATCAGAGCATTCTGAAGTGATACAGTATCATAAACCTTACTCTTGCATAACCAAAGTTGAAGTTGATAGCTTTGGCATGACCAATGTGAAGAATGCCATTGGGTTCAGGAGGAAATCTTGTTTGCACCTAGAAAAGTAGAATCCTTAATAAACTCCATGTAATATTTAGCTTGTCAGAAGATGCTATGTAATTATTGTGTAGGTACTGCATGTAAACTCAGGAAACACAGAAAAAAATGACAGAAAATAATAATTAATTACTGAAAATAAATATGGAAGTCTACAAATTACAATAAAAAGTAATAAACTGTGAGCTGGGAACTATGCTTACATGTATTTTAGAGTACATATTTTCTAACACCTGAAGATTACAATGTGGGGCTTTTCTCTCTATGTATGATGTTGGACAATCAACAAAAATTCCTTATTAAAATGTACTTTTGATTTCTGTGCAGTCCAGCATTGCACATTTGTAATCCCCAGAGTAAAGAGTCAGTGCGAGAGAACAAGCTATTGTAATAATCTAACCCAGGACAAAATAAAATGATCTCTGCCAGTTTTGTAACCCAAGTACTCAGTTAACAGTCCATATTGTTAACATGTCTCCAAAGCATAATGCATCATTCAACACTGAAACTGTGAAATCCTGTAAGAATCATTTCATTACTTGAACAGTAAAACTATCTGACACTTACTCTTCCTCCAGTTCTTTCTAAATGTTCCTTTAGAAGTGTCATTGTCTTAGGGGTTACAACATAGGCAGGTGTAAGGTAGTTCTCACCTAAGTTTAAAAAAGGTATTGAAAATGTTGATTAGTACATATACATAACTAAGTGTGTTACCAAGGGGAGACTGAAGACATCTTACATGTCCATTATAATAAACATTATTACATTATGGCCTGATAATAACTATTCCTAATGGAGCTACTGACAGTACACGATTTCAAATGAGTCAACCCTTTACACCTAACCATGATCAGTATGCATATTCTATAAGCTGTTCTTATACTTTTCCTAAGGAGCTGACAGGGAGAATTTGTTTAACAATCAAGAGCTGATCATTTCCTTCATTGTCATGACCTTAGTGTGTGACTTGGAGGTGATATTGTCAGTAAGAAGAAATGCCAGTCATTTTAAAAGTTCAAAAGATAAAATAATTTTGGCTAACCACAAAACTATAAAAATTTTAGTTTGGTGGGATATAATAAGACAGGAGAGGCAAATATGAAGATGAATTATTAGATACATGCCAGAGTATCCTGGCTGAAAACAGATTAGATTAAAACTGATCACAAACCATGTAATGTGGCCTGTATCCTGATCTACTGTATATTCACCTGGTTTGTGGAACTTGCTTGCCTCTCCAAACAAAGAACTTGTTTCATCATCTCCAGTATCACCATTCAATGAAACCTCTACAGCTGCAGAACGAGACTCTTTTGCTGGCTTTCCCTCTTTGCTGGGCTTGGCCTCCTATGATCAATACATGAACAGTCCATAACATTAACCCTTAACACCCTAACATCAGTAAGCATATTCTCCATACTGTTTCCAACACATTTCCTAAACAAGAATTTGTTTAACAATCAGAAGCTTCTGGGTCCGGTTGCTCAAAGTCCATTTAGTGCTAACCCAGGGTAAAATTTTAATCTGAGTTTCTTCATTCACTTTTTTTTAAAAGGATGATACTATGAGGAGAAATTATATGCTAATCACTCTGAGAGGGTAAAAGGACCAAACTTCAAATCATACAATATTGTTTGAAAAATGGTTCATTTACGTAAATTATCCTTAACCCTTTAACTCCCAAGATCTCACTAGTAATAATCCTTACTATACAGTTCTTGCAATGTGTGTTTGGAGAATTCAGGGCGTGAAATTGCGCCTAACACAGGCACCAATGCCATTAAATTTTTACTTCGGCGACCAAATCCTGAAAATTAGTAGCCAAATTGGCGACTAGAATGCTTCATCATAACCTTACCAAGAGATATAGTGAATTAAAAAGATTTGCAAAGATAAATCTGCGGCAAACTTCCTCGTTAAGTTTGTTTCCAAAACACAGCACATGCATCTCAATCAATAACTAGATGCCATCTTGGATTTAGGTGAGCTTGGACATTGCATATCATCCATCCTAGCGTCCACTTTGTAGCATGTTAAAGATCTTTTCCCTAACTTAATTTCTAGAATGATGACAGCGTAAAAAAAAGGTTTTGTTTGTCTTTGAAAATGGTGCCCAACTCTTTTTAAATTGGCTACGACTTTGAAGAATTTAGAAGCCAAGTGGCTATCAGAAAAAAAAATTAATTTCACGCCTGGAATTTGTTATTGGATCAACTTGTAATCCCCTAACTGATATTTTTCTTTATTCTTATCACTTTTTTGCTTGATATTGTATATATTTTGTAAGGAGAAATTCTGTCTTGGTCCCTCATGGGAGTCAAAGCCATTGACCCCTGAGAGCGACTTATAAATCATCTCCATCAATTACTTTTGCTGCTCATTGTCTGGTTCTGCACAATTATTGGTTATATCAAGGTGGAAACTTTAAAATATGGTGTTATAAATACAAGTCTCTAGTTATGTCACCTTTGTTTTGAAAGTTTGCATGTCTTCTTCAGTTTTAGGTCCAAGCAAATCTAAGATCTGTAAAAGAGTCAAAATACCAACAATAAATATCATCCAACAAAAGAGTCATTGTTCAATATTAATAGTTACACCTGTGTGAAATCAAACCTTCCAAAAGATAAGTCCGTAATATTCAAACATTAATATTTTCCTGTTTTTTTACATTTTGGGGCATGGTTCTCTCTAACTTTCTTGCAAAAAATGTTCATAATATAGTAGTCTCTACTTGTGACAGTAATCATGGATCTTCTATTTAATATAGGACATTTTCTTCAGTCTAAGGGCAACTTATTCCTGTCAGCAGTGAAGACTTCCTTTGACCTGGTGTGAGTTTGATGTTCCTGGCAAAACTGATGGATGGAGTGACAACTGATGGACATACAGAATGACAGGCAGACAGTAGGACTGATTTATAGCAAGCTATTGTACCACAAACCTGCATATCAATTTCTGCTTTCACAGCTTTTCCATCTGCCCACTTCAACTTCTCTCTTGCCTTTCCTAAAATTTCAAACAAATTAAAAACAGGTCATATATCTTTACTAATACAAACAATATCCATTAAATAAGCACACAAGAGGATTTTTAATTTTCAGGGCTTCCAGACAAGGGGCACATTAGAGGGGGCCTTATTACTGAGGGGCTTATTTGAGAGGGGCTTGTCAGAAAGGGGCTTATTAGGGAGGGACTCTTTAGAGGAGGGAGGCTTTATGAGAGAGGGGACTCATTTGAGAAGGTTCATTGGAGAAAGGGGCTCATTAGACACTGTGAAAGAATAAAGTCTCATTCGTAACTCACCCATTATTATTCCAACATTGAATTTGTAGCGTTTCTTCAACAATTCTTCCTTGTGTTTCTTGATAAGTTCCTCAACCTAGGGAGAAAAAAAAAGACGATCAAACCAAAAAGTCCCTGAAATGAGTGTTATCTTAATCCTTAGTATTAGTAATGGTATTATTAACCCTTTACATCCTAACATCAGTAGACATATTCTCCATCCTGCTCATCATACATTTCTCAAGGTGCTGACAAGGAGAATTTGTTTAGTAATCAAGAGTTTCTTCTGTTAATGATCATTTCCCTTATTCTCATGACATTATTGTGTGATTCAGGGGTGATATTGTAAGGAGAAATTAGATGCTAGTCACTCTTAGGGGTTAAAGGGTCAAGTTGTTGTACACGTAAGTGATTCTCCCTTTCAACTGATATACAGTACCTTGCAATTCAAGTAAGTTAAGTGAAACTGATGTGAGCTACTTTAAAAGAGTAAATCAAATCTTTCAATTTCTTACTTACACAGTCTTCAATCTGATCAGGTGTGATGTTTACTCCAATACCACAATTTTTTTCAAAGGCAGCCACATCAACAGGCAAAACTGGATTGGCCTTCATAAAATCCACTGCAGCTAAGATGAAATAAAAGTAACACATAATATGAATATTAATTAACTGATTGAACCCAGGGGTAGAATTTATTTATGTCATCCAATCAGACAAAGGCAGTCTGGAGAAGTACTAATGTTCATATTAGTTCGTGATATTTTGACAACCCCAGGGGAAGTCTTCATCTTGTCTCCATTCTGATGATGACCTCCGCAATGATTTTTAAAATGTCAGTCACTTCCACCAACTGCAGTCCTTCTCAATTTACTCAGACAATCAGACAGGACCGTCAAATTTATTAATCCCCTGAAATACCTTCGAAATAATTAATCATCAACTAAACAATAAGTACTTCTTAATCACCAAGTTCAAGGTCCATACTGTAACTTATGACCGATTTTTTTTGCACAGGTCAAAAAAATTCCATTGGGTAAAATCCCAGCATAAAAAAACCATGTTCTGTAATAATAATAATGATAATAATAATAATAATAATAATAACAATAATAATAATAATAGTAATAAATTTAATAGTTATATAGCATAAAATTCATTAAAGGTATATGATCTAATGCACTTTGCAATAAATTTAAAAAATATCAAAAGAAACCCCAGAGAATATGATAGTTAGATTACAAAATGAAAACAAAATTATATTTAACAATAAATTAAAAAAGTGATTAAAAATCTATATAGTATATAGTCTAAAAATGTTCACACAGTTAACAGTAAGCTTGTTTAAAAAGATGCGTTTTCAGTTGTTTCTTAAAAATATTTACACTACTTACACTTAATTTACAGAATGGACCAAGAAAACAAGGTTAGTAACTTAAAAATATTTTTTTTCCATCTCTGGGTTAAATTAGAGGGGGTAGATTTTGACCTAAACACACTTTTTGATTTAGCACACCATATAGTAAAAAAAGGCTTAATGAACTGACCAATCATGATGCACATAGTAATTCAGAGATATAATAAAAAACCTGATCAATCACAGCTTCTCCTCCCTCTCTTTCGCTAGATAGCAACATCATACCTGTCAGTTGTATCGCAGATGCCAACTTCTTGTTTGCAATGTAGTTACTAACAAACTTGATCTGTGATTCATCTTTGATATTGCTGCTTGCCAAGGAGTACATCAAAATGCCAGTGGGTTTTCCAATTGCATCTGTGGATTTTTCTTTCACCTGTTAAAAACAGAAAAATTGTGATGCTCAATCTAAGCATAGAGAAGCAGTGAACACAAGAAATAACCATCATCAATTCTACAGTGTAGGACAGTTGTACCATGGATACTAAAATCTGTTTGCCCCAGCCTAGTGTCATACTGACTGTTTCACAAAGGTACAAGCTTGTCTTCACAATTCATTAGATACGAAGAAAATGGCAAAAAGGAAAAAGGAGATCAACTACAAGGCCAAAAGATTACAGAGTGACCATAGGCTTAAAAAAGTACAACTCAAAATTGGTCATTGCTTGTCCTTATTTTGGGTGCTTCATTTTGTGTCTTGATTACTTCATCTCCATTAGCACTCTGAGGCAAGTTGTTCAAAGGCCAATTAGCACTAATCCAAAGTTAAATTTTAATCAGGGTTTCTTTATTCCTTTGATTCAATAGCCTTCTTGGGATAATTTTCACAATTTTTGATAGCATCCAAGATAAAAAAGGCAAAAAAAATTACACCAAAATTAAAAATTTATTTTTTAACGTTCAGATCTGAAATCAGGTTTCTAATTAACCCTTGGTTATCTTTACCCAGCTTTGAACAACCCAGCCCTGCTTTACAAATGAACATGCAGGATGCAAGTAGAGAAGGATAAAAAAAGAGTATTTGCATGAACATAAAGCCAGATATTTATACAAGGTCTAGGATAAACCAAGCTTTTATGCAATCAATGGGCCTCAGGCACACTACAAGAGGGTTGATTGACTTAAAAATGCCCTTTCACTGCAAGCTTTCAGCTCTCTTGACACTGTTCCCAAAAATAAATGTTCACATAAAGGGTTCAGTTAAACTGAGGATTGTTTACAATGTGGTTTTGTTAAACAAAAGCTAAACTTTGTTTAAATAATCAGCCCTCAGTGACTGAGTTAGGTCCAGCTGGACAGAGAATATTTAGCTTTGTGTCATGACATACAAACCTTGTGCATTCTCGTCCAGTCCTCTCACTCACTCAATTTGTACCCAGTATATTACCAATGTACTGTTCAAAACCAATATATGCTCATTTACATAACAAATCTTCATTCCAGTAGTGCATTAATTTTAATTTCATCACACATAAACAAGATTTCCAATTATTGCAAGAATCGTAAGAAAGAGAAAAACTTAAGACTTTATGTTATCCACTTATGTTACTATTACATGTAAGTACCAGTTATTGCATCAGCCTACGAAGAACTAATCGAGCTGATATAAGATAGAGGGATTGCAGTAGCACCTTTAACAAACATTCTCAGCCGATCTATCGAAATCACTAAAAGTATACAAACATTATTTCAAGCAAGTGCATCCATGATCAGTTAACACTCCACAAATATCACAGGCTATTAAAATCTATCGAATGAAAACCCCAAGCTTTTACTCACCAAAGTTATGATGGATTCCAGTCGCTTCGAAAGCGCATCATTCTTCAGTGTTTCCTGAGCTTTCTGCTCGCTTAAACCAATACTTTGGAAAATTCCAGCCTTGTCCATCACCGATCGACTAACAATAACAGGAGAAAAATTCTCACAAAGCGCGGAAGCAAAAGAACGAAACCTTATTCTACGAGGAAACAGCCACATGCATGGAATAGACTATACCTTTGTAGCCGCGCAAGCTCGTTCAAGAAGACTAGGTCGAGACTGGCTTGGTTTATTGGATCTACATTTATTTTGGCGGTGTCACAGTACGTTTCCTAAGGTGGACTTGCCAAGGTGTTGACAAGAAGAATTTGTGTACCAATCAAGAGCTTCTTTAGTTTTGTGATCATTTTCTTTATTGTTGTGACCTTCATGCGTGATTTAGGGGTGATATTTTAAGGAAAAATCAGGTACATAGATAAATACATCAATATAATGATGAACTTTGCTCCAGAGTAGCCCATTCAGCCTCGTGTCTGGGCTGTGACTAAAAGTAAGACTGGGACGTGGGACTCGGGGACGTGGGACTCGGGGACGTGGGACTCGGGGACGTGGGACTCGGGGACGTGGGACGCGAGGACTCGGGGACGCGCGGGGACTCGGGGACGTGATAAACAAAAAACACCTGCCATTTGCGCTGAATTTGTAGAGTATAATTTTCGGTGGTCTCGAGAAAGCTATTTTATGCTGGAGAGCTTGTTAGTAGTAGCCGATGGTTTTCAGCTTCCATGATTCGGCAGGACATGTTTTCTTGCTTATTTGACCTGAAACTGTCAAAAACATCGTGGGCAGCTATGGAGGACTTTCCTGGTGAGTAACTATGCTACTTACCAGGAAAGTCCTCCATGGCTGCTCACGATGTTTGACACCCTGCGTTAAAACTATTCTGTACCCAGAGTTCTCACGGTCAAACAGGCAAGAAAACATATCTGGCCGAACCACGGACGCTGGAAATCATCGGCTACTGCCGACGAGCTCGGGTGACGCTATATCGAAGGCATTCGTCGAGGGTCGAACACACAAGTTTATAGTACAGCGAATAAATTTAAATAGGTTATGTAAGCTTCAGCACTTGTTCCCACGAAAAGTTCAAGAGATGTACAAGATCGTCCTGAATAGGAGCCTCAGTTTCTTGATTTTCTTTTGAGTATTTCGTGGTTGTCATAAAATAACTACTGTGATATATTTCTTTTGAACTATTTTCACGGGATTTTTACCCGTGAGCTAAATGCAAATACAAATATATTTTTATAATGGGCATATAAAACAGCATGACACCGTTACTATTTTCTTCCAGTATCCATCATTAGAAGAAGAAATATTACTAAATGCGTGATCGTGTAGTTTACAGCGATTCCCGAAATCCTAGATTCATGAAAACAAGCCATCAATACATACTTCTCCGTTTTTGTTTAGTCACATGTGACTTTCAGATAAAGATATACAAAAACTGATAAAATTTTTTTCAGTATGTTTGAGCTATTTACTAGGTTATTACTGCGCCAATAAGCCATCAACCCATGCCATCAACCCAAAGTGCTTTTCACAGGTGTCTATCGAATCGTTTCTCACTTTCATTTGATTAATTAAATATGTTTTTTTTTTAATTTGCCTAAGTATAAAAGTAACAAGAGTTTTAAAAAAAATCATAATCAGATTTCTCCTTGAGAAAGAGGAATCGTTTAAAGTGAGTCTCGTAATTTAGCAACCGCTTGAAATCTTCATTTCGCTCCAATTGTTAACTTCGCTTCAATTTTTAAGTTTCTTTCGTTTGTTGAAGAATATTAAAGATTGTGTGTTGGACAAGTACGAGTGATTTTGGCCTCAATACATTCCTTTGATAAATATAGATCTGACTTATGGAGTCATCGTTGAGCATCACTGAAAGGACTGGATTTTCAACAACGATAAGGATAATAACAATGATATTAATATTCTCTGATGCGACTTACAACCCTTTGGAGAGAACTTTATCAAGACTGCATTGAGCAGTTCACATCTTTTTTAAAAGAAATTTAGCACGTGCCTCCAGTTTTTCTAATTTTTGGAAACAAGGCCACACCACAACACCGGGAGCAGCGTTCCCTACTTTTTGCGAAAACTGCGAGGATTCTTTAATGTTCCCTGTTAAACAGTACAGAGATATAAATAGTGGCGTATAAATAGTGAAACAGCGTAGCTACAAAATAGAATCATGTATCACGAAATAAACAATGATACACGATTTTCTGTTTCGAGTTCGATGAGCTCATATTCAGCTTCTTCAATAGCGCCGGTGTTACCAAGTGCACCGTTTAGTTACACACTTGTGGGGCAAATCACATTTTCACAGGAGTTAAGGTGAGGACAGAATAAGTTAATAGCGACCTAATGCAGTGAATGAGATAAACGGGTATTGACTAAAGATACCTAAAGATACAAATGAAATAATCTGAACCATGAGACAAACGAATGAAAGAAATATCGATCTTATTCACTCGTCACGAACGCGGGGGGATGGAAAGAAATCATTAACTTTCCTCTCAAGGCCATCGGATTTTACGATCTGAAGTTCACCCACATAGCTTTAGATTTCTCTTTAATGAGCCATGACATACAGTGGATACATAAAGGATCATCCTGCGTACTGCTGAAATCATCGATGTCAAAAGTGTCATGTCTAAATAACACATAGTGAAAGAAAGAAAATTTCAAGCTCCTTCGTGACAAAGGAAAAAAATCATTTCTAACCGACGACCGAAAAAAAGACCCTATCCGTCATATCAAGTTAAACGACAGAGTAAATATCAATGCTGACATGTTGATAAACATAACAGACCTTGAGGTAGCTTATTTATCTTCCCATGAGGGATCTTTGAAGCTACGGTATTTCTGATTTCAGTATCATGTGTGTCACTTGTCTGTATGAACTATTATACAATTATTTATGGCCTCGCTTACTGCATCCAAACTCAGCAGACAATTCTGGAGCTCAAAGACAAAGAGAGTTAGGCCTCAAATTTCTCTTCCAAATTAACGACAACTGGTTCAGTAACAATTTATTTATAAAATTCCTGTACGATACACTGAAGGTTTCTGTACGCAAAGATGCATGGAGTGCATAGATTTAAAAAATTCTGGAATAACTTCCTCGGATGTTTCTTTAAGAAGAGTACTTATGGTATTCGCTTTAATTCTTTACAAGACGCGTAACGATTTGAATATGCTTTTCTCTAGATAAAGCGAGAAGTCAATTATTTTCTTGGGAAAGAACTTTATTGGAGTTAAATTTATTGCAAGCAGTCTTCAGGTGAGGAAAGATAATGAAGAAATATTATGTAGCATGTTATAATCGAAAGACGGAAAAGTGGAAAAAAATAAACATAAAGAATACATATTATCGATGTGATTTCTTTAGCTTTGTGTCTCCTCCGGTGATGAATATGTGCAACTTGTTATTGCAAAGTACACGTAGATATCAATGCAGCAAAAAAGGAGTGATCTTTGAGAACAGAGAAAGTTATCAGTAAAAGCAAAGTATCTCGATGTAACACTAAATTTTTTTACATGTAAAAGAAAGACAGTGAATTAAAACAACTGACACATGGATGCCCATTTAATCTTGTTCGGAACTCGACTACATGCTGACAAACCCATCTGGATTTTGTGAATCAGCATCGTTTTCATATTAGAAAGGAACAGATTTTATTATTCCAAAACTGATTGTATCGGGATGAGATCTAGAGCGCCACTGAATTTCACTGGACACTTACGTTTTTGACTGCAAAAATATTTCGTGCAGAATTGGCGGGAATTATTTACAAGAAAAAAGTTTACCGTTATTATTTTTAGAAACTTTATGAAGTTGTCACGGTGAAAGCGGAAAATGAAAATTTGAGAGAACTGTAACGCTAGTGACCAAAAACAAATGTGTATCATATTGATCGAGGGATATATCGAGTTGATCACTTGAAGAGAAATTGCATTGGTTCAATATAATTCACGGTATGAATTTATCCTTGTCGATTCAGTTATGACAGAGTGTAACATGGCCTGCTCTGAGGAGAAAAGGAATTTTGCGGATTGAGAGTGTTTTGCACCAAAACGGAAATAACTAAATTTAAATTACAAGATAAATTAATCGTCATGCAGAAACATGTAAACAAGTAATAATCATAGAGAGAATAAAACAAACAAACAAAAAACAAGCAAAATAACTTTCTTAGAGAAGAACAGCAATTGTGATCACGAAACTGGGTATTAGACGAGGTTAGATCTTTTAAACTCGTGAATATGTAACCTTGGTCATTTTTTCATCGAAATTGTTGTAAAGCAAAATGTTATTTTTGATATTTTCAGGCATGTAGAATTAACAAATGACATCATTTGGAGAATAGAGAGATTCAGAGGATGACAGTTTAACAGGTACAAACCAATTTTCATTCTGCAACTGATTAGAGCTGTTTAGAGCTCGTGTCATTTATGATGAAAGACCGTGATCTTAATTTTCGTGCAGCTGACAACAATTAAGTTTAAATTCAGTCGAATTTTCTCGGGTTACTGTTGTCAGACGTGAAAATACCTCACTTACATACACTTATAAATTTCATTGGTTTCTCTCATTTGACTCGTGGTTAAATAGACTGCACGCGATGCAATTTCCTAAACCCTCTAACTCCTAGAGATGAAATAACTTGCAACTTATCCCTGTAATATCAATACGTTATCCAGCAAACAGCTAATGCAAATACTCAAAGTTTTATCTGATAGAATTTGTTCTCTTTCAACTAACACCAAACTTCCGTATCTCATATGAAAGGAAACATGTAGCCGCTAGAGGGGAGAATTAACAATTAGATCACGGGAGCTAAAGATTTAAATGTGCGTGATCATTATGCGGTAGAGGCGCGTGATGAGTGTGTGACAGAGCTAGATAACGTGATGTATATAATTATAGTTCTCGTCAAAGTCAAAACCAGCAATTATCTATCGAAAACAAACGAAGCTCGAGGTTGAAAAAAAATACACAATCCCTTCGTTTCTTTTGATATCGTAACATTCGCGATATATGGTAATATAACAACGGTAATATGGTTGTCTGAAATATTACAATTTTTTCAGTTTTCAAAACGTGACATCTCCACCGCACGCTGTAAATGTACCATTTATATCTTCACATTTAAAGGTATCAAGGTCGTTATTAGAACCGAATTTATGAACATGACAGTTTTACTTCCCATGAAGGCTTTTTTTAAAACATTTTTTAATTTTTTATCTGAAGCTGAATTCAATTTTTCTTGTAATAAGGAATTGTTGTATTTCAATGTCCGAAATTGAATTGTTTTCCGGTGAGCTGAGTTTCGATGTAGCGGATCTCTGTTTTCCATGCTCTTATATAAAAATTGTATTTCATTCAAATTTACAATCGATAGCTTTGAATAAAAAGGATGATACATGTCTGCTTGTGGATGCAAATTTATCTGCTTAAATTGAATTATCTCTTTGAAGGTGCAAAAGATGTCATGAACACTCGATGGTAAAATTCGTATCAACGCGCGGTTATCTAATACTTCCCTTATACGTGTGTGTTACTGAACAAGTGTGAGCTTAAGAAGGCTGTACAGCGGCCAATTTCCCCCATTGCATTTTAAGGACCGAGACGAAGGCCTCGTCAGCAAAGGATCAAAGGATATATTACATGAGAACAAAATCTTTTTGTGCACCATGGAATTACCAAATGAATCTGCTAGTTTCGTTGTGATTTTTGTTTTGTTTGTTTTGTTGTCATTTAGGACGAATATGTGACCTCTATTTTAGACAAAAATACTGGAAAAGCTTTTATTCTTGTGACAAGAATATACCTTTTGGTTACAACATTATACGAGGTATTAAACAAGCTACAAGCATTTCTTTTTTTTCCTTTTGTGGGGTATCAAAGTGGAAATTAAAAAAAAACACATTTTGCACTCTTGGGTAGCCGATCAGAGCACAGGTTTGCTGCTCGCTCGCGGGTCCTACCTAAACATAAAATAGGTCCGCAATGCGTACATGTGTGGCTTACGAAATTGAGCTGCTTTTTAGTGTCCGCTGTCTGATTGGGTTTCTATTAGAAGAGCTAATATCTGATTACCATTAGATAGTTTTCAACATTGATCCTGTTCATCAATAACACAAGATAACTAGGATACAAAAATCCTGAAATGTTTATTCTGAAGATGAGAGTTATCGGCCAAACTTTGTTATGGAGGTCTCATTTTGACAACAAAAGTTGCACATGTAACCTGAGGATTTAAGGAACTGAAAAAACATCAGCATAATCTCCCATAGTGGTCTGATAGATTCAGTCATGATTATGTTTACGTAACGAAGTGGAATTTACTTCTGAAGTTTGTAGGCTGATTGTCTTTTCCAAGGCAAGTGATGTGAAATGAACTCTAGGGAAGAATTTCATATGAATATTTTTGACATTTTGTGTACCAGTACACAAGGACAAAACTTTGCAGAAGGGCAGGGACATTTGGCAAATGATATAATCTACACTAGAAGCCATTGGGAGCTTGATTCGGTTTGAATGTATGACTAATGTTGGACAATACCTACATGTAAAGTAACACAATGCTGAGTGTAGGTTTCTTTAGTCCATCAAGGCATAAAGTTAAACTTTCAGTTGGTTGAGAGCAAAACGTTTACTATAATTATTGTATTTAGGTTTTGTGGGACTGTATTTTCAATCAAGAACACAAAAAAATTTAGTTCAGGTAGGTAGATATGAGGTTGCAAATGGAAGAGTCTAGGGAAAAAAGATAGGTGCATTACAAGATCAGAACACAAGAAATATTTTAATAAATCATATGTTGAGTTAAGTACTCTGAAGTAACATTACATTAACGTTGCTAATAATTTTTAACCCAATAAGATTTACAATTTGACCTGGAGGTTTTGTTTAACCGAAAGTTCAATAGAGATAGAGTGTCACCATAATAGATTTCAGGAACAGTAATCAGAGACATAACTTAAACACAGCAGAGTTCAATGTACAGGCAAGTGCATGATGGTATCATATGATTTAAACTACCAGAGGCTTTAAAGTTTTCTTATTATTGAAATTGTAATTTCATGCCAGTGAGTCTACCAAATTCAAGTTATGTGGAGAAATGAATAGGTGAACTTGACATCATCATGCAAAGTGCTAATCTACCGTACGAAAAGGTCCAAAACAAACATGGTAAGCAACTGAACTTCATGTATCACTTTGTGTTAGAGCACACAAGAGGACTTGTGAGTCCTGCTTCACTCTCATTTGCCAGAACAAGATTGAACTTCTGGTACCAATCAAAATTCAGAATGACTGTGACAGTTTGGAACTGATCTGTTAAGACTGTGCTTTTAAGGCGTCTACAGATGTGATTAGAACCCTGGGTCTCTGAGGATACCTGATGGTTATCTAATCCACATCAAGTAGCGCTAACTTTTAACTATAAACGTAACAGGTGTCAGTTCCATTGAACTGTCTTTATAAAAAATCAACAAAGTCTAAGCTAAGTTATTTAAAGTGTACTTTGGTATTCTAAATAGGCAGAGGTAAATTTTTCACAAACATCAAATGTTGAGCTCATAGCGTGTGTGCAGTTTAAAGTATTTGAAAAATTTACAAGTGCTTATCATATGAGAAATCATGTTATTAATTATTCATAACGTATACATGAAAGGTACACATTTTCAGGAAATCAACAAACTGATGGCAGATAAATTTGACAGTATTGACTAAATGAAGTGTGTGCCATCAAAATTTGTCCTTCAGCTCAATTCTTACTCAGAAATGCAATTTTGTTAGTGTTTATCAATATACATAAAGACATCCCAGCTTTTGTATATTTTTGTCAGCTACTGCATGTATCAATCAGAAAAACCTACCTTGTGCAAATCTGATTGGTTTCTAGTGTGATCTATTGTTGCTGAGCCTAGTTTATATTATTTTGTAAATGAGTTATTACTTGAAAAAGGCACCTATCTATTTTCAGCCAATCAAAAAAGTGTAATTTTTCATGTATATCAGTATTGTGCTGAATTCACTAAACCAAACAAGTAACTGAAAAAGAGTTGTAGTCTACCAAATAAAGGCCTAATACACATGTATTGCTACCAAGTATAGATACCAATACTTATCTGAATCATTATGAAGAGAATCTAGAAGACAGCCAAGCTTGAAGGAAGTCATGAAATGTTAAGGTCTGAATAATTCTGGCCATAACTTGGAAAACATAACACTAATCACATTTCAGTTAACATTAAGGCACTAGGCTCCTATTCATATTTTAATAAAAGCAAAACCACTTTGTTACTGAGTTTCAATGGATTACTCCCCAAAGTTTGGCATCAATCACAATAGACATTTAGCACCATGTTGACAACAAACCGCAGTTTCAGGTTAGGCATTACATGTTTGTGGCTTTTATTGGTTTAGCTATGTAAACATGAAAGTATAATTTCATTTAAAGAGGCCGTCAAATTGAATTTCCAGACAACAGCAGTGTTTGATTTTCTAATGGCAACAAAAAAGTCCTATTTTCACTACTGGCTAAAACTGGTTTATTCTATTCATATTCAATGACATTTAATGCCATGGGTGGCAGGGTATTCTGCAGTTTAACCAAAATTTTATCTTTGCATGTACTAAAAAGGCTGGTTAAGTAATTTTCTTACTGAGCATGTGATATAAACAGAAATTAAGGATAAAAAATGTTCTTGTAAATGACTTACATGAAATGTGACCACACAGAGAGTCAATTATGACTCCTAAGTTTCAATGTGGCACGACCTGCACTAAAGGTCCAGACCATGAAATGTTGACCTGTGAGAGCACACTCCATGCTGTAATCTGCATTTAGAAGACATGCCAACTGTAGGAAAGCCAGTGTGTGAAATCTAAGCAACAAAGATGAATGAAAAACGAGATAAAAAAACGATCTTCAACAGCATGTTACAGCCACCTTTGCAAAATGGTCACTTTCTGAAGCTTTGAAGCTTAGGTAACTTAGCCGAGCATAGACTGGAACCTATCTTTGACGATAGTAAACCACATGACAAGCGCTCTGTTCACTGTGACAAATCCAGTAAGGAATAAGTATCTTGGATCATGAAATAGCGTGGTTTACACTTTGTGTAAACCACACAAAAACAGTTACAGGATAAACCAATAATTGCATAAAAACTTAGGCAAATGCAAGCACAAAAAACAAAGTTTATTTCCAACAGAAAGCATGGGTGAACACAATTATGCATCTAGTTTCATTCTGATATTGACGTTGGTTTTAGAGTCTCTTCTCTCTAAATTCTGCTAATTCATTTGCAATTTTTTGTCTTTGATACTGAGATTAGGTTGCCAGCCTCTTTTTTCTTGATTCAGAAGATTCATTTGCATGTTTCTTTTCCCTGTTCAGACGCTGCTGGGCCAGCCTCTTTTCCCTTGATTCCTCACTTTCATTTACCCTTCTTTGTTTCTCATAGTCACATCTAGCAATCAATTGTTTTTCTTTTTCTTCTGGTGTTTCAGTTAAAGACTTTTGCTTCCTTTTCATATGTTGTGTTTGGTTCTTTTATTTCTGAAAGGCAATTGTTCAATTTTTGGACTCTCGTGAATATTTTACAAATCAAGTTCATTATATCTCTGACAAAGACACCTTTAATTTCAAAAGGAACAACCCCTATTTGTAGGCAGGAAAATTTTCAAATATGATACAAGGTTTTCAATTCCTTCAGTGGTAAGCAAAGTACATTTCCCAAATGAGTGGGGAATCCCATGCAAATCCCTGGAATGAGCATCAAAAATTTTAAAGCTTTGTTCTGAATTCTTAATCGCTGCAACAGTATTAATTCCAATCATAAACAAACAACAATTGTAGTTAAGTTGACAATTTGAAAACACTTCTGTCGGAGAATTTTGAAGAGACATTTATGGCCCATTATTTGATGTCATGAACAAACTTCCTGTTAATGACTCACTATATTCAAATGTGTACATTTTAATGTAAATTGAAACAATACATGGAACATCAGTTAAAAGCAAATAATCATTTGTCTGGATAGAACATCTTATAGAAGTATACAAATTATTTCCAATGGTAAGAATATTATTCAAAGTGGAAGAAGTCCACAAACTGATATCTTCTATGTGATGATAAATAATAGCAGTAAGTGACATTGCTACACATTGCTTACCAGTATTTTCACCAAAGAGAGCTTCATTTCCTTGACTGTAATCAGCACATATTGTTCTTGTTGGATCGATGACATCAAATATTGTAGGTCCTGGATTTTCCTCTACATCACTTGCCTGCCTTACAAGCAATGGAATATAGGCATTGTAGAAAATCATTTGTGAAAACCAAAACAACACATCATTCCACATTTTGTGTTGTCCAACAACTTGTTTCAATACTGGCAAGTAAACTACATTTAAATAGAACATCACAAACATTAAACTCCAAAAATGATCATTAAAACGTGATAAGATATCCTTTGTTTTCACGAAATTGTCATGAGAGCCATTACTTGACCGGTATTGTTCAATCGAGATTCCCATACTTACTTTTTTCGTTTTGAGATATGCCTCCGTGAATTCTCAATAGTGCCAGGAGAAAGCAACTGCAATACAACTTATTTCACTTCCTGGCACTTTCAGGTGGCTTCAGACACTTTAAAACACTTTCAAAAAATTTCAGACACTCAGTGGTTCAACCCGCACCGATAGATCAAGCCGATAGTTGTTGGCTTGTGAGAGTGCAATGACTCCTTTCAATGTGGTACAACCCGTACCGATAGATCAAGGGCTTATACTATTTTGCGAAACGAAACGAAACGAAACGAAACGAAACGAAACAAAATCGGGTCAGATGAAATAAAACAACAGAAATAATGCAGATATATTTTCTAATAAGGTAAAGATAACTTTCACAAGGATTTTGGAGTAATCGTTCATTAACAAGAAGGATTTTTATTCATTTCGCAAAATAGTAATTTTAGGAGAGTTACTATTTTGCGAAATGGACTATTTTCACCCCTGCGGTGACAACGTGACCTCTTTCACGTCACGAAAATACATTTAAACATAACAAATTAGTATATCACCGAACATTTTGGCCTCCTTTTATTTCTTAAACCGTATTAAAATATATTTCGCAAAATAGTAATTTTAGGAGAGTTACTATTTTGCGAAATGGACTATTTTCACCCCTGCGGTGACAACGTGACCTCTTTCATGTCACAAAAATACATTTAAACATTACAAATTAGTATATCACCGAACATTTTGGCCTCCTCTCATTTCTTAAACCGTATTAAAATATATTTCGCAAAATAGTAATTTTAGGAGAGTTGCTATTTTGCTTGACCTCTTTCATGTCACGAAAATACATTTAAACATTACATTATAGTATATTCTCAAAGATCTTGGTCATCTCCTCTTTAATGTAGTAATTTCTAAACTAATTGAATGTAGTAATTCCGAAAAATGTTTATTTTGCGAAACACTCGGCGGGCGGGAACTCCAGAATAAGGGCGAAGGGATTGTTGCAGATTCCCTTGAACTTCACAATGTTTGGATGTTTCAGTATAACATTAGTATATCACCGAACATCTTGGCCTCCTCTTATTTCTTAAACCGTTTCAAAATTTATTTCGCAAAATAGTAATTTTAGGAGAGTTACTATTTTGCGAAATGGACTATTTTTACCCCTCAATAACTTTCTTTTCGGGTCACAAAAATACGCTTAAACATTTCATTATAGTATATTCTCGAAGGGTTCGGTCACCTCCTCTTTCTCTATCCAGATATAATTAATTTCTCAAGTAGTAATGTCAGAAAAATTACTGTTTTGCGTAATAGCTAGGCTATTTTCACTCAGTGGTCACGATGTCGTTATTCTCGTGTCATACAATAGGTTTTCGGTAAGTTTCAATTTAAAGCACTATCAAATCTCAAAAGGTCTAAGCTATCTTCACCTATATAAACGTCTTCTAAGTTTATTTCGCGAGGCAGTAATTTTGGAAGAATTACTGTTTTGCAAAACGGACCATTAATGATTTAAATGCCGCCATTCAATCATTCATTTAATCAAAATCGACAACTGTGTAGTACCGTATTGCGTGACGCCGAAACCAAGTCAAGAGAACCCTGCCCAAACCGAGGTTGTGTCCAATTAATGACATGGGAGGGAGCGGAAAGTAAGAGGTAAAAGCTGTTTTTACTAGCGACGGAGCTATTCTAGGGGGAAGTTGGCATGTTCTCCTGAGAGATTTGAAAGACTCGCTTCGTGCGTTTTGAAGGGTGTGCACTGTTTCGGTGCAAAACCAACATGACAGTTTTCCAGTGGCGGCTAAACATGTTTAGACTCTCCGTCTCGTATAGAGAACAGAAGCATACCCATGCCTAAATAGTCGTCCAGCAGTTTTATAATCGCAAGTAATACAGTTACTTTGCTTCAAAATTTTTAATAAAAATAATATACATGGAAAAGTTACGCGCTTCTGATTACACCCACGTCGCACACCTCTTCCTTACGAGCAAGAGATCGTGTTTCGCATTTGCGCAAGTTCCACGTGCTGCAAGAAGTTCGCTTTGTGCTCGCTTTGTGTGCTGCTAAATCAGGCAAGATTATGGCTTTTAAATTTCCTGTTCTTAAGCCCAAGACCATCGACTGTTCAGGTCTTCCAGTTCATGATTTCAAGTGTTTGACAAACAAGGAAATCATTGGTAAGGGCGCTTATGGTGCTGTGTTCACTGCTAACTGGCAGACTGTTCCTGATGCGGGTGGGAAATCGGCCGCTGCGGAGAAAGTCGTCGTTAAGAAATTGCTCGGCGAGGACATATTGGATAAGAAAACGTTTGTAAAGGAAGCAAGAATCATTCAAGAGTTGAAACATCCAAACATTGTGAAGTTCAAGGGAATCTGTAACAATCCCTTCGCCCTTATTCTCGAGTTCCCGCCCGCCGAGTGTAAATAATCCATTTCGCAAAATAAACATTTTTCGGAATTACTACATTCAATTAGTTTAGAAATTACTACATTAAAGAGGAGATGACCAAGATCTTTGAGAATATACTATAATGTAATGTTTAAATGTATTTTCGTGACATGAAAGAGGTCAAGCAAAATAGCAACTCTCCTAAAACTACTATTTTGCGAAATATATTTTAATACGGTTTAAGAAATGAGAGGAGGCCAAAATGTTCGGTGATATACTAATTTGTAATGTTTAAATGTATTTTTGTGACGTGAAAGAGGTCACGTTGTCACCGCAGGGGTGAAAATAGTCCATATCGCAAAATAGTAACTCTCCTAAAATTACTATTTTGCGAAATACATTTTAATACGGTTTAAGAAATAAGAAGAGGCCAAAATCTTCGTTGATATACTAATTTTTAATGTTTAAATGTATTTTTATGACATAAAAGAGGTTACGTTAGTCACCGCTGAGTAAAAATTGTCCATTTCGCAAAATAGTAACTCTCCTAAAATTACTATTTTGCGAAATACATTTTAATACGGTTTAAGAAATAAGAGGAGGCCAAAATATTCGGTGATATACTAATTTGTAATGTTTAAATGTATTTTTGTGACATGGAAGAGGTCACGTTGTCACCGCAGGGTGAAAAATTCCATTTCGCAAAATAGTAACGCTCCTAAAATTACTATTTTGCGAAATGAATAAAAATCCTTCTTGTTAATGAACGATTACTCCAAATTCCTTGTGAAAGTTTTCTTTACCTTGTTAGAAAATATATCTGCATTATTCCTTTAGTTTTGTTCTATCTCACCTGATTTCGTTTCGTTTCGTTTCGTTTCGTTTCGTTTCGCAAAATAGTATAAGCCTAGATCAAGCCGATAGTTGTTGGCTTGTGAGAGTGCAATGACTCCTTTCAATGTGGTACAACCCGTACCGATAGATCAAGCCGATAGTTGTTGGCTTGTGAAAGTGCAATGACTCCTTTCAATGTGGTACAACCCGTACCGATAGATCAAGCCGATAGTTGTTGGCTCGTGAGAGTGCAATGACTCCTTTCAATGTGGCACAACCCGTACCGAAGATTCAAGCGGTTAAATATTGTCTTTTAAGAACGTAAAAGCTTTTGCACAAGCTGCACTTATAACACAAGTCGGGTCTGAGTGTGTTGGCTTGTGTGAGGAGAACTTAGTCGTGTTAACAACTGGGTTGAAAACGTAAATTAGCCACCGTAAAGAGTAAAAAAGCTGACGTTTCGAGCGTTAGCCCTTCGTCAGAGCGATTAGAGGAATTGTGGGTTGTGTATGGATTTATATCTAGAAAGTGGAGCTACGCCATTGGTGGGAATATGGTGACGAAAAAACAGGAAAAAATTAGTTGAATGAAAAGCGCTCGTTGATTCCGTGGGGATTAAGGGTGCCGATTTGAAATATAAATTTTTGTTCTAGTGTTTTACGGCTTTCCGAACTGCCTAGATGTAAGGAAAGGCCGCAAACTGCCATATGCTGTTTAGAATGATAAGGAAGATTAAAGTGTCTAGCGACTGGCTTGGATGCGTCCTTGTCATTTATTTCCACATCGCGAAGGTGTTCTCGGAATCGGTCACCCAGTCGTCTTCCTGTCTCGCCGATGTATAACTTATTGCAATAAGTGCAAGTTATGCAGTAAATAACATTGGCGGAGGTACACGTAAAGTGATCAATGATCTTAATGGATCTTTTGGGTCCCGATATTTTCTCTACGTTGTGAATGAAAGGACAAGTTTTGCATCGTGAGCGAGCGCATTTAAAAGTTCCAGATTGGTCATTGGTTTGAAATGAACTCCTGACTAAAAAGTTGCCTATGTTTTTGTCACGTTTGAATGAAATAAGTGGGGGTTGCGAAAAGATAGTGCCAGTCTCTGAATCGTTTTGGAGTAATTTAAAATTTTTAAGAATGATAGATTTAACTGCGTGGTTGTGAGGGTGAAATGTAAGAGTAAATGGAATGCGATCCGTGTCCGTGGTCGGCACTAAAAAGTCTAAAAAAACGCAAAGACATTGTCATTAAGGCGGCTGACAAAGGCGGTGCAGTTGTTGTTTGGCGGGCCGACCTCTATCAAAAAGAAGCTTTGCGGCAACTTTCTGACACCTCCTTTTATGCTAAAGTCGACAAAGATCTCACTTTAATTAACCAAAACATTGTCAAAAATACGATTAACGATCTCATAGCTAAACAAGAATTGCCGGCCACTGCTAAAAATCTCATCATCACTACTCCTAGAACTTCGTGTATTTACTTTTTACCTAAAATCCACAAATCTAACAACCCAGGTCGACCCATCGTTTCTGCCTGCAGTTGTCCCACTGAACTTATTTCCAGCTATTTAGACAAAATTATGGCACCTATCGTCAAAACTCTACCGTCTTACATTAAGGACAGCCAACACGCACTTGAAATTTTTCGTGACTTTAGTTTCCTCGACCAAAACAAACTTATTTTCACCATGGATATAACATCTCTTTACACTGTCATTCCCAATGACGAAGGTCTCCGGGCCCTCAAACATTTTTTCGATCAACGCACTGTTAAGGAACCTAGCTCTGAAACACTACTCCGTCTGGCCGAACTAGTACTCACACTCAATTGCTTTTCATTCGGTGGTAACTACTACAAACAAACTAATGGCGTGGCCATGGGTACTAAAATGGGACCCAGCTACGCCAATCTTTTTGTAGGTTTTATCGAACATCAATTTTTTAGTCAATACCACGGCCCAAAACCTCAACTCTACGGCCGCTACATTGACGATTGCATCGGCGCTACCTCCTCTACCAAAGAGGAGCTCACTCAATTTATAACCGCCGTCAATTCCTTTCATCCGGCTCTTACATATACCTGAGAAATTTCCGACAATTCTTTGGCTTTTCTAGACATCAAAATTTCAATTGACAAGGACGCATCCAAGCCAGTCGCTAGACACTTTAATCTTCCTTATCATTCTAAACAGCATATGGCAGTTTGCGGCCTTTCCTTACATCTAGGCAGTTCGGAAAGCCGTAAAACACTAGAACAAAAATTTATATTTCAAATCGGCACCCTTAATCCCCACGGAATCAACGAGCGCTTTTCATTCAACTAATTTTTTCCTGTTTTTTCGTCACCATATTCCCACCAATGGCGTAGCTCCACTTTCTAGATATAAATCCATACACAACCCACAATTCCTCTAATCGCTCTGACGAAGGGCTAACGCTCGAAACGTCAGCTTTTTTACTCTTTACGGTGGCTAATTTACGTTTTCAACCCAGTTGTTAACACTAAATTACCTGCTAATTTTTTCTTAAACGCCTTGGAACATCAATCCACCTCCTCGCGAAACTTGACACGGTAATCGTCGACGGTGAATAAATTTTTGTATTCAAATGGTCGAACTACGTATTTACAAAGTGGTTAATAGTATCATTTCTGACTGGTTATCTTTCAGAGTTCGGTTTTAGTGGATATACCTTTTCACGCGATGACTGACTAAATGGCACAATGTTTGCGCGTTTACATCGTGCGCTGGAAGATAAAACTGTGGGCTCAGTGAATGCTGATATTGGAGCAGAATCCTGTCCTGTAGGGAAAGACCACCTCAGCAGCTTCACGGAAATTTCCTATTTACTACTATATTGCAAAAGATTCTTCTTTTGATCAGCAATTCGTTCACAAATAATTTTAAAGTTCTCTTTCGCTTTCCGATATCAAAAGCTTTTTTTTTCAGTTTTATTTCGCTTTCAGTCTACTTCCTCCCCCAAATGCTCATATGGCCCGGCAGTGAATTCATTCAATGGCCTACAAGATTAAGCTATGCAGGAGTCTATGTGTTGCGTTTGGCTTTCAATTTGTTGTAGATGATGTTTCTTGATAACAAGAATTTTGATGAATAATACACTTTCCAGTGCCATCTTTTCCAGTCCCTCAAAATAACCTCGTATTCAGTGCCTTTTTTTAATTCGAAATGAACAAATCGGGTCCTTCCTCAACAAAAGGGACCAGCTACTTCGGTTATTCAAAATTTCTTGGCTCCTTCAAAAACAATTCATGAAGGAGTTTATTTACTGGAACTTATAATTCTGTCAAAAAAAAGACTATATCCAGCAATTTTCGATACTTTGAGGGACATTTTTCACATAGGTAACTTTATAAACCAGCTCAATGACTAGGTATACAATGTTTTCTTTAAGTTACTTTCATCTGAGTCTCCTCTTTTTTATTTTTAGCAATGTAACGCAGAACAATCGATCCAATTTTATTTCTAGCTATGGCAGAAAGCAACCTCCCAACAACGGGAGAAGAACTGGAGGTGAAAAATGAGTTTCCAGCCACAGGTGAGGAAAAGCAACAGGGAAAGACTTCGTCATAGTGATTTTGTATTGTTTGTTAATTAAATATATCTTAATTCTGATGCAAAATTTTTTGGATCATTTCGACTCGAAGGCTTTAAGTTATCCAGTAAATACGCTAGTATTAGAACGCTAGTTGTAATTGCACATAGATGTGATCACCAACAAAGTTCTCTGTAGTTTCAGCAACAGAGAAAAGTCAAGTTACGTCAAGTGAAGCTGAATTGGATGTATACGATGATCCTTTAAGAGGTAAGAACACCAGGTGAATCAAGATTTTTTGAAAGACTTCCCAGTGAAATTTTTGTCACATTTACATCAAAATTTGCTTATGTTCTGTGGATAAGTTTTTGAAACAGCAAAAGATTGTTTCTTCAAATTTCAAACTTTGTTACCAGTAAAATATAAAACAAAGGAAAAGCAATTTATTGCTCGATCTGATCGAGCAGAATGCGTAGACATCATTAATTATTCATAACCGATAAATTTGAACGCGACATCGCTTTGAAGAGCCCTAAATTAGAAAAGAATGTGACAAAATTGGCCACCTAGGCTTGGTAAAACTCAGTTTTCTGAGTTTTAGAAGTGCTTTTTTAGAAGAACTTCTAATTCGACGCACGGTGTTTTTAAGAATAAAGATGTATCTACAATTCGCATCTAAAATGAATGATAATTGCGAAGAAGAACTATCATCCTTTTGCATTCGAAAATACCCAAAATGTGGTCATTTTTAGTGTGACCATGAAAATGGTACTTTCCCAATCAGATTTTCTTTATTTAGCCTCTTCGAGTATGTTCTCAATAAACAACTATATGTATGAGAAAAACCAAGTCACACACAGAAAAAGAGAAAACATGCGTAACGCAGGTGTAAAAGGGTTTTTGGAGAGCCTCTCGACCTAAATGTAAACCTAACAGATTTGATCTGGTTATAGCCAAACTACAGCTAAAACTCCTGATAGTTTGCATATTTTAAAGCAAACAAAATGCACAGATAAACTCTCTTGAAGGGCAATTGCAAACAAAGCTAAGTTCAAATAGGATCACCCGGTGAAACTTGTGATATTTTGGAAAACGTAAGCCAGTTATTAAAGGAGGTTTGTGAAAGTCTCTAGACCCAAATGTAAACCGAGAAACTTGAACTAGTAATAGCCAAGCTACAGCCCAGACTTTTATGATATTCGTTTTTCATAGCTCTAAGCTCCTTTAACCTAACACTTTGTTTGGAAGTATAAAGTTGGCATCATTGGTCGAGGGTCGTATTACTCATTACTAAATCATTAACAGTAAAATGGTGTGCTTTCAGGGATAGCAAAAGAATGTCTGGAGAAAGGTAACAAAGAATACCGACAAGGAGAAGCTAATAACGCGATAATCTCCTACACGGAAGGACTTCAAGTGAACTGCAGAGATAAAAGTCTGAACGCCAAGCTTTACAGCAACAGGGCAACAGCTCATTTCCGTTTAGGTAATGATTTCATTTCTAAATATATAAATCTCTCATGAAGCGTTACAAGATAACGGAATACACAATCTGCCCCAAGAAAAGGAAAAAAATTGAGCAACTGCAGAAAAGAAGCAAAGAAAGAGATATCACCCTTTAGCAGATGAAGATTAAGCAAAGAAATGATCCTCGTAAATGAACAGCAATTTATGCAATTGTAATTTTTTTCATGCGTCTTTGCCGCAATTGCATGTGATGACCACTTTTTTAAACCTCATTTCTTAAATTTCAAAGCAAACTACGTGGATTGTGTCGATGATGCAACAGTTGCTGTTCAATTGGAACCCACTTTAATCCAAGCTATTGAGAAAGGTGAGTTTTTCAGATATAAGCCATCAACGTTCTTTTCTCTGATTTCGTCAAAAGAGGATTGCACACCAAATGTCAATTGCATCTGGTGTGTCAATGTCTGTTATGTGGGTAAAAAGCATAAGCAAATGTCAATAACCTCTCAAATACCACTGCCTGATTAGTTTACGTTGTAGAGCGCCGGAGGTCGAGGGCTCAAGCCCTAGACCAGAACAACACTCAGTCTAAAAACATCTGAGGAGAATGCGCTGCCACCTGGCTATGACATCTGCAAATTGTTTGATAATCTTGTCCCGGATATGGACGGAAAACTGAAACCCCCGTTTCCTGCATCTTCTCTGTAACTCTTAGCAGGAGACGTTAAAAAACCCGGCAAGGAGGCACCTGAAAAATTCCTTTTCAAAAGTTAAACTGCTCAATGCAGTCTGCCCGAAAACTTCCCCGAAAAGTGCTGAAAAGCGCATAAGAGCGCATTAAAATGAAGAATGCGCGAGATAAATTCATCGTTATCATCATCAATTGAAGCTTCATTGGTAGCCGCTTTGCATTAGCTCCTTATTGTTCATTTTCAGTTCTTCTACAGATTCAAATTTCCTTCATTATCACAATTTTTGCTCCCAGCTAAATGACAAATTAAGTCCATTTTATCAATGCGTTTATACCTTAACAGTGATAAATTATCTCGCACCATCAATTATTCTCTCCTTTTCAGGAGCCAGAGCTTGTGTCGAACTTTCCTGGGATAAAGAAGCAAGGAGCTGGTTGCATATGGGATTGACAGTATCCTTTAACGAATGTTTCAAACGTGATACGAGATGCAATGCGAATAATATTTCAAGGAAAATCAATACATTCCAGGCAGATTCTTCTACACATAATGCAAGCGATGTTCTCTTATACTGCACTAAGCAGTTTAAAGAAGCTAAAATATTATTAAGGAGTTCTTTCTTTTATTCCACGAAACTTGACTTAAAAGAAGAGGCCATATTAACTAATTCCCAAAGTTTCTGCTGAATGCCCCTCATTTTTAACTTCAAACGAGCATCACCATGACGACCGAACCTAAACCTTAACTCAAATCTCTTTAAGAAACCCACGTTCGAATTATCATTCCAATTTTAGGGTTTCATACAATACTCTAATTATTTTGAAAACACAGATTTCCATTGCATTTTCGCAAATCCACTCGTGATTTACCTACCCTTGACACGTTTTAAGATTGAAAACAATAACGAACGTCTGCTTCAATTACTAAGGAAATCGAATGCCCAACTGAAAGTCAAAGCACACACTTATGCCAGTCTCGGATGTGCTTATCATCATGTTGGGCAGATTCACAAAGCAATCAAGTATCATCAACAGGATCTAGAAATTGCTAAAGAGGTGGGAGACAAGGCCGGAGAGGGAAGAAGTTATGGCAATCTCGGCAACACTTATCAAGGTCTAGGACAGTTTAAAACAGCCATCCAGTACCATCAACGTCATCTAGAAATTGCTAAAGAAGTGGGAAACAAGGCCGGAGAGGGAGCAAGTTATTGCGGTCTCGGCAACGCTTATCAAGGTCTAGGACAGTTTAAAACAGCCATCCAGTACCATCAACGTCATCTAGAAATTGCTAAAGAAGTGGGAAACAAGGCCGGAGAGGGAATTAGTTATGGCAATCTCGGCAACGCTTATCACAGTCTAGGACAGTTTAAAACAGCCATCCAGTACCATCAACGTCATCTAGAAATTGCTAAAGAAGTGGGAGACAAGGCCGGAGAGGGAAGAAGTTATAACGGTCTCGGCAACACTTATGACAGACTAGGACAGTTTAAAACAGCCATCCAGTACCATCAACGTCATCTAAAAAATGCTAAAGAACTGGGAGACAAGGCCGGAGAGGGAGCAAGTTATTGCGGTCTCGGCAACGCTTATCAAGGTCTAGGACAGTTTAAAACAGCCATCCAGTATCATCAACGTCATCTAGAAATTGCTAAAGAAGTGGGAGACAAAGCCGGAGAGGGAATAAGTCATGGCAATCTCGGCAACGCTTATCGCAGTCTAGGACAGTTTAAAACAGCCATCCAGTACCATCAACGTGATCTAGAAATTGCTAAAGAAGTGGGAAACAAGGCCGGAGAGGGAAGAGGTTATTGCGGTCTCGGCAACGCTTATCAAGGTCTAGGACAGTTTAAAACAGCCATCCAGTACCACCAACGTCATCTAAAAATTGCTGAAGAAGTGGGAGACAAGGCCGGAGAGGGAGCAAGTTATTGCAATCTCGGCAACGCTTATCACAGTCTAGGACAGTTTAAAACAGCCATCCAGTACCATCAACGTCATCTAGAAATTGCTAAAGAAGTGGGAGACAAGGCCGGAGAGGGAGCAAGTTATTGCGGTCTCGGCAACGCTTATCAGGATCTAGGACAGTTTAAAACAGCCATCCAGTACCATCAACGTGATCTAGAAATTGCTAAAGAAGTGGGAGACAAGGCCGGAGAGGGAAGAAGTTATGGCCATCTCGGCAACGCTTATCGCAGACTAGGACAGTATAAAACAGCCATCCAGTACCTTCAACGTGATCTAGAAATTGCTAAAGAAGTGGGAGACAAGGCCGGAGAGGGAGCAAGTTATGGCAATCTCGGCAACGCTTATCAACGTCTAGGACAGTTTAAAACAGCCATCCAGTACCATCAACGTCATCTAGAAATTGCTAAAGAAGTGGGAGATAAGGCCGGAGAGGGAAGAAGTTATTGTCTTCTCGGCCGGATTCATTACGGTCAAAGAGAGTTCAAAACAGCTATTGAGTGTTTTCAACGTCACCTAGAAATATCCAAAGAAGTGGGAGATAAGACTGGAGAGGCGTGCTCACTCTGTTCCCTTGGAAACAGTATTGAGTGCCAAGGAAATCTTATGATGGCCTTTGACCGTTATCACTCGAGTGTACAGTTGTATGATGATATCAGGGCCAGTCTTCAACTCAACGATCAGTGGAAGATTTCTTATCGTAATCGGCACCAAAGTGCATACAAAGGTTTGTGGCGTATAAATCTCAATCAAGGTCAAGTTGTAAAGGCTCTTCTTGCCGCAGAGAAAGGACGTGCTCAAGCTCTGAGAGATCTCATGACCACAAAATATCAGCCTGGAGATTCTTCAACGCACAGCACATCTCTGAGTTGGGTTCCATTGAGCACAGTTATCATAGCTATCAATGGACCATGCGTCTTCTTATGGGTTTGCCTCAGTGAAGATAACATCCAGATGAGACAGGTACACGTCAACAATTATAAGTATGAGGATGAATTGGAATGTTTCACCCAGCTACTGAACAAAACTGCTCTGAAGGAGATCGGTGCAAGAGATACTGTTCCAATCGAAAATCCTCCGCTTGATTCGCCGACAGAAGAGAAAGTGGCCAATCAAGTGATCCCAGTTGATGTGAGGCACTCCCAATCAAGTGCTTTAAAGAAGCTGCATGACATCATCGTTGCTCCTATCGCTGACCTGATCGAAGGCAACGACGAGATCACATTTGTTCCTGAGGGGCCATTTTGCCTTGTGCCTTATGCAGCGCTGCAGGACTCTGACTCATCATATCTGAGTGATTCTTTCAGAATTCGTGTCCTTCCCTCTCTGACGACGTTGAAACTAATTCATGATTGTCCAGCTGACTTTCACATGAAGACTGGTGCATTGCTTGTCGGCGATCCATGTTTTAAACATATCATCTATCAAGGAAGTCTTTTGGTGCAACTTCCAGGAGCAAGGAAAGAAGTGAAGATGATCGCACGTATCCTCCATGTTTCCCCCCTCACTGGACAAATGGCAACAAAAGATGAAGTGTTAAAACGAATATCATCAGTGGCGTTAATTCACATTGCAGCGCACGGTAAACTGGAAACTGGAGAAGTTATCCTGGCACCAAACACCACAAGAGAAAACCCTCAGCCGCAAGAGAAAGACTATCTACTGACGATGAAAGACGTCCTAGAAGCTGGGCTAAGAGCACGTCTGGTTGTACTTAGCTGCTGTCACACTGCTCGTGGGGAGGTCATGGCAGAGGGTGTGGTCGGCATGGCGCGTGCACTTTTGGGTGCCGGTGCTAGATCTGTTGTGGCAACCTTGTGGGCGATTGACGACGAGGGAACCCTGGAGTTCATGAGTTTCTTCTACGATGCACTTGCCAAAGGCAAGAAGGCAAGTGAAGCTCTCAATCAGGCCATGAAGTGTATGAGAGATATTGAAAAGTTCAAGAAGGAGATTTACTGGGCACCATTTGTACTCATTGGTGACGACGTCAACCTGGATTTCGAGGATATTTAGAGGCTGCAGTAAGTAAATATTATGTTTATACATTCTCTTCAGTAAAAGTTATTACTTACGTGTGCACCCTGATACTTGCGTATTATTTTACTTTCAGTTGGGTTACGAATTTATTTTTTGCTCCGGCAAATTGAGATGCAGTACAACCAAGTGGACACGTTTACGATAATAACATTCTTTTTTGGAAACATGACAGGAGTAAAACAGCAAATTTGTTTTAAAACACTGATCCTGTTGTGTAATGTATCGTTTCAAGTGCTGTGAAATATTTCATGGAAACTCAATTATCCTCCCTAAACTTAGATTCTTTTATTTTTTAGTTTAGGCAGTGAGCATTGGAATCCCAGGGAGTTTTAAGGTACCTGTAAACGTTGATTTTGGACCAGAAACCAGTAAGCTACCGATGAAATCTTTTTCAAGAGTCTTCTTTTCAAAGCAGGAAGAACCAAAAGAAGGCCAAAGTCAAGTTTAACAAGAGGATGGATTTCCTTTGATTCAAAAGTTGACTTTTTGCTTGTCTGAACTGCTCTTACGAGCTTTATCTTTGATATCCTGTTGAAACTACTATTTTGTTTTCATATGATACCTTAAAATTATCATGAGTTGCTATGTAAAAAGTTATTTTCAATCTAAGTATTACCTACCAAAAGGATTAAGGCGTTACGTTTACGTCGAAGCTGAAACGTCTCGAAATCGTTTTCCACAGTTGTTTTTTGCAGATTTTTCTTAATCGGTTTTTTTCTCATAAATGATGTAAAGCTGTTACTGCCATGTGCGTGTGTGGAGAATTTCCATGGAAATTGGACAGTAATCAGTTTTCCGATTGCTAGATTATCTTAGTTTATGTCAGATGGAAATTATGATTAACTTTTAGAGGACTTGTACCCAATCATTGGTACTTAAAGTTAGTTTCAGCCGATCATAATTAGGTTTATCTGGACTTAAAATGACAGAGTTTGGCCGTAATGGCGAGGATTTAGTCTTGGTATTGATTAATTTTCTAAGATTTCTCCTTTAATTTTGAATGCAATAAATTGTGTTATTTTTTACAAGCAGAACGATTCATTTTAAGTATATTGTTTAAACTAATCGTCTAAAGGCAAAACGAGAAGTTTTATTTTAATTTTAGTTACTGGCCTACAAAGCATTAGAAGAAGCTCAGAACGAGCTGGATGTTGGAGTTAGATGATTTTATTTAGTCACTCCATTTAGATTGTTTACATATTATCTAAGTACAATAAAATAACATTTTCATTTTAACTCACCGCGTTCGCACACATGAAAATTATTTTCTAAACCGTTATAGGAACTTGCACAACACGACAACCACAGTCAAATGGGTTGGTAACTCACGGAGAGCCAATATAAGCTTTATTACTGTATTCGAGCACTATGTGTATAAACGGTCACAATGCTTTATGTCCCACAGAAATACGATACGCGAAGCTATATCCTCATTAAGCTAGTACATTGCACAATACATATGATACGGTTAAATTATAGTGAAAGCACTGATTATAATCATACAAAACTAGGCTGTAACTAAAAGATAGCAAAAACGTTCGCGTGTCCCATCACGCGTGGAAACTTAATGATAGCAATTAAATACCTAGGCTAGATGAAACTGAAAGCCGTGCAGATATATCTTCTTGAATATACAAGTCTTTGGCGTAATCGAATTTCCACCGCCCGTGTAATTTTAATAACCTGTCTGATACAGGGCCGCTAGGTGAATTTACGGCAGCGGTTGCCCCACCAGACCTAAGACTGTGTAACCCAAAAAGTTTGGAGTCGTAACCTAGAGCCTTGAGAGCTTCCAAAAAGATTTCTCGACACCTAGAATACGAAATTCCTTTGTTCCCTAAAACATAAGTATTATAATTTTTCTGAAATACTAACTGCCTGATTAGGAGACCGTCTGCATTATGGTCCATTCTTGCAGCAGACATATACCTAAGGACCATATGAACTGGACAAGTGGCATTGTCCGTTCTAGCAATAATAGCTTTATTACCTTCCCTGTAGACATCTGTTTTACTACTTGGTATAACAATGGACATATGGTCATCTGCGAAAGTTATATGCGAAGCTTTGATATTTGCTAACTCATTGAATCTGAAGAAACCTGCAAAACCTAAGAGGACTATGACTGAAATTCGCAGATCTTTTAGATTAGCGTCTACCTTGCCATGTTTAGCAACTATTCTCTTGACCATATCAATAGAGAGAGGGAGCTTCCTATTCTTCCGTTGTGTGCCATTACGTTTCGCGGCTTCAACAACATTTCTACACACTCCGGTTTTCAAAGGATTATTACTACAAGTTACGTCTACTACATCGTGTAGCCAAACTAATGCAGCATAAGCCATACTAACAGTGCTGGGAGAACCAGTCTTCCTGTGAAGTTGAGACAAATAGGCCGCTGCAACAACAAGCTCTTGTGGCAAAACGAATTGAGCCTTAACATCATTGCACCAACGCATAAATTTTTGACACTCAAGTAAATATCTATTCATCGTCGAAGGTTGTCTGGCCTTAAACTGATCAGTAATGAGGCGCAGCTTGAAGGGAGCTAAAGATCCATAGAGACTTGCCCAACAGGACTGAGCAGAGATGGCCTGTTGAGGAAAACAAAAGGAAAAAACACATAACAGAGGGGTGTAGAGGTGGAACAATCTTACTCACTGATTCATGGCTAAAAGGGAACAAGTACTACAACCCGGGTGCTATTAGTTCTCAACACCACTACATTCATTAAATGAAGATCAAAAAAAGGGGCAATAAATAACACAGCACTATTGGAGTGCTATTCGTTGTCGACACAACTTCTGCACATTGACACTGGCCGAAAAGAAATAAATACCTCAACACTGGTAAGGTGCTATTCGTTGTCAGCACATCTACCTCATATAAAAAGATCAAAGTGAAATAAATAACGCAACACTGCCAAGGTGCTATTCGTAGTCAGCACAAATTCCACTCGCTAGATTGTGGCCGAAAGGCCAACCTTTCAGATTCTTACCCCGAAGGAACGAAATTCAATCTTAAAGCCACTACATATCCCGGAGTAGTTGGTGAACCCAGAATAGCATTGTGATTTCGCCCGTGCGTCAAAGCTTGAGGCATAGACAAAACTGTTAAATCCTGGATGAAACTGCAATAAATATTGGTTAACAGGGGCCAAAACACGGCTGACTTCCACAGTGGAACAATAAGGGTGCCCTTGGCTCCTTGACTATATATATAGGCAAGCGCTCTGGGAATAAGATAAACTGGCGGAACTAACCAGCAGTTCTCAACTTCCCACGACTGCATAAATGCGTCAATACCCGACGTTTCCGGGTTCCAAAATCTAGAAAAATATCTGGCGATTTTTCTGTTGTAATACGTGGCAAAACAATCCACCGTGTGGGGAGCCCAAAGACTATCCAAGTCTTTGAAGACGTCCTCAGTGACCTGCCAATCGTCAAAATCCAACAGTTTGCTAATAAAATCTGCCCTGGTATTGCGATCTCTAGGAACCCATTCAATATCCAAATGAATGCTGTGTTCGTAACATATCTTGAATATTCTTAAGGCAATCGTGTGTAACTCGAGTTTCATGCTACCGACCTCAACGATTTTGGCAGTGGCCTGATTATCGGTATACCACTTAATATGTGATGAACTTAAAATCGGAAGACAGAAGTGAGAATTCAATTGCACTTAATTCTCGCCACGTAGAACTTCTACTCCTTTCGTCCTGCGTCCACATTTTGTGGCAAACATGCTCGCCGTCATTGATATAAGAAACAGCTCCGCAGGCAATATTACTAGCATCTGAAAAAGTTACTTTCTGAGGTTTGCGGAAAACAAAGCAATTTTTAAAATTGCGTAGATGGATATTGTTCTTCCAGAAAACGATTTCATCCTTACAATACTCGTCTAAAATCATAGGTGCATCCCAATGCTCAGCAATAGAAGTTGTCATCTGACAGTGTCTGGTAGTAATTCTGGGTAAATTTCCAGTAACCGGACATGTAGACATAACTTTCCCGACAAATGATGACAATTGTCTAGCCAAAATTGTGCATTTTTGAGCTTCAATAAAAGCCACACAATCAACGATACCTTGGACCCTCCTGGGTGTAATACTAATAGTACCAAGAGTGGAGTTCCAGACCAATCCTAACCAAGTAATAATTTGCGTTGGTTCCCAAATTGACTTTTCGCTATTTGTTATAAATCCGGCTAAACGTATGTCGGAACGAACCCTACTAGCTATAATATTTGCCGAATTATAGTCGTCAGCTATGGACCAATCATCATCTAAAAATACCGCGATTTAAATACCGTTAGCCCTCCACCATCCAACCAAAGGGCGGAGTATCTTTGTAAAGATATAAGGAGCAACAGAAAGGCCAAAAGGAAGAACTGTGAAAACGTAAAACCGCGTCTCCCCTTGAAAATCCCATGAAAAACCTAAGAATGTTTGATGTGGTTGGAAGATCTCGACGTGATGATAGCCACTCTTAAGATCAAAAGAAAACATATAACCATTCTTACGAAACATAAGAGAAGCAATTTTCCAATCATCGTACTTAATCCTTTTCTTAATGAAATGATTAACATATCTTAAATCAAGAATTAACCTTTTCTTTCATTAGGCTGAACGGAAACCGACAATGGATTGACGACATGGGGTTTGTAAGACAATTGCTTTATGCGTTCGGACTCCAGTAGCTCAGTGATAGAATTCTCTACGAAATCAATATTTTTCAGGGCAGAAGCGTTGTTCTTCGAATAATATGCAGGCGGCACATCCCAGAAAGGCAAACGATAACCAAATTTAATTACGTTTAATATGAAGGATGAAGCACCTAAAAATACCCAAAATTCTAAATTTTTCTTTAAATTGCCCTTTACATTGTAATTCCGTCCTAGATCTTCGTCGATTTCAAAACGATTCAGTACCTGAAGTACATCCGTAAACTTGTCGAATTCCTCATGAATGTCCGATTCCCTTAAGTCCGGTTCCTGAAGCGTTTGTGGTGGTGGAGGCTGGGGCAAAGGCGGTTGGCTTGTACTGGCCGAAAGGGCGGGGATAGAAGCTGGAGGCCCTGCAATCATTGGCCTAGTGGCCTGGCCTTCCGCACCTGAAGCAGTCCCCATGTGCATAAGAGCTTGGACGGCCTGCGGGTGTCAAGATGGGACGAAAATATGAATAGTTAAGTAACGACAAATAACAACCAAAGAGCAAAACTTGGTCATTAACACAAAAGAAAAGGAGGGGCGGGTGGGCGGGAAAGCAGAATACAGCAAAGCTATATTGGTGACGCGAGAAGTGAAATAAGCATACGGCTACTGGACTATATAGCAGTACATGCTATGACACCTTACTCCCATGTGGTACAGAAATCATGCATACTTGACAGGTATTACGTAACAGTAATGCACACGAAAGTGAGATAGAAAAACAAAGTGTGAGCACTGACGTTCCGTAATAAACTCCTATAGAAAATACATTTTCATTTTAACTCACTGCGTTCGCACACATGAAAATTATTTTCTAAACCGTTATAGGAACTTGCACAACACGACAACCACAGTCAAATGGATTGGTAACTCACGGAGAGCCAAAATATATAACACGAGAAAATAACAAAGCACCTGAGTGAATAACAGGAAAAATATAAAGTAAAAACAATAGCGATACAAATACCACGAAAAAGATGATGATCCTGCGTGCCCAGGTTGGGAGTTGTACAACGCTTCTTATTGCTCTGCTGCTGTCGTTCTCTTTCTTTCTGTTTCCTTTTCTTATTAGCTGCGGCTCTAGCATTGCGAATTTTCTTGTCGTCCTCATCGTCCGAGGCGATATCTTGGGATTCGTATTCTTGAACTGCGTCCCAGCCGGCTTCACTCGAGTCTGCGAGTATGATAAGCTTCGTTTCTTGTGCAACAGAGCTTTGGCTTGATCCGTTAAGTGAACCACCTTCTTGTGATCCTTCTGGGCGTTTGCTTCTTTGATTTTTCCTACTAATTCTTCAAGCTCGGCGTTGAATACGAACTGCTTTTGGTTACTTTTGAATTTGAACTTCTCTGCCTGCAAATCGATTTTTTGTTTTTCTTCGAGCTCTTTGCCCTTCTGTTCCAAACGATTTTCAAGATATGTCTTGAAGAGAGAGAACACTTCATCAATCCCTTGCGATGTGGGAGGATCTGTTGGCGGATTATTGGGAATATCTGGTTCTTCGTGAAGATCGTCCGGTCCGCTTCCAGGCATAGCTTACAAAAAACGAACTGGACGAAAGCAGAATACAGCAAAGCTATATTGGTGACGCGAGAAGTGAAATAAGCATTTGGCTTCTGGACTATATAACAGTACATGCTATGACACCTTACTCCCATGTGGTACAGAAATCATGCATACTTGACAGGTATTACGTAACAGTAATGCACACGAAGGTGAGATAGAAAAACAAAGTGTGAGCACTGACGTTCCGTAATAAACTCCTATAGAAAATACATTTGAATGTCAAACAATGAAACAAGTCGCTTTCAGAATGGAAGAGGAAATCAATAACAAAGGGAAGGAAATTTCTGCATCAACCTGCATGAGCCATTTCTTGTCGCTTGAAGTAGAATTCGCTTAATAACTTTTGTCCATTTCTTTGAATAGGTTAATCGAATGAGAGATAAACTTCGATATTTTCTGACTTTATAACTGCCAATAACGATCATTGGGAGCCGTTTCTTAGGATGTCACGCTACGCACTTCTTTAGTTCGTTGCGCGACAGAGAATGTTTTGTCACATCTTGTCGTTTGAAGTAGTGTCCGCACCTATGTCTAATTCGCTCAACTTTTCCCATTTCCTCGGATAGAGTTATTAAATGAGATATAAACCTCGATATTTTCAGATTTTATATCCTCTAGTTTCATTGGTAGCCGTCACGCAACGCGCTCCTCTTGTATGTAATGCGACAGTTATGATGTTTTGTCATATATCGTTGGAGGCAAGGAAAAAGAAATTACCTTCCACTTTGGGAGATGGTACTTTATTCTCTTTATCGAAAGCGTCCTCATCATGAGAGGTACCCTAGGTTGGTGTGGTTCCTCGAGTGTAGAAAGTCATCGGCTCACTCGGCAATCTTGTAAATCAGTTTTTATAGTTATTTTAACTTTTTACAAATGATTGTAATTAAAATACTATTAATATAACTGAAGATTCTTAACCGAGTTTAAATAAAGATCTACTACTACTACACGCAGTAACAAGGTGCTCATACTCAGCAAATTTTCCTGCGTCCTGCAGAAGCTCAAGTTTTTCCAGGATTCTCTCGCACTCTTATCCGTTTAGGTATCCCTGTTTTTCGATCAAAGGTATTGGAGGGTCAACGCTGGCAATGAAAGTATCGCGCCACTCAGTCTGTGAACAGTTTGAAGTTGGCAGGCCACCAATTCCGCTGGTCGCTTGTATTGGTCAAGAAGGCTGCCCTTTGTCTCTGGAGCAGAGTCTGATTGTACTTCACCCCCGTCGGCACGTTTTGTTTCTCGTTTAAGGAAAGTGTGCTTCCAGTTAAACTGCTGTTGTTTGGCAAGTGATTGTTGGACTATGACCAGACTCTTCTTTTGAATCTTTTATTTCAAATTTCTTGGTTCTGTTGCCTTGTCAGAAACTGAGATTGAATTTTCAGAGTAAGTGTTTGCATCGTTACCAGCCTCACGTCTTCGTCGTACCGGTTCCATCGGCAGCATTTCAACGGTTTCGTTTGATGAACACTGCTCTGTAGAGTACGTCTCATCACTACTCATCGTGAATATATTCTTCTGCTATGGCGTTTGTAATGTCTCGCAGTTATACCAAATAAAACGCCAAACTTTTGTGACTATTTGACGGAAGACAAGGAACTTTGATTGATTTGTTTACAATGACAAACAGGTTTGAATTCTTTCTTTAATCTCGTCGACGCAAAGATGTCCTCGGCAGATTTACGTGATATTTTCCACGCAGCCACGCAATAAACTGAAACAGAAAATCATCAATGTTTCCGTCAGAGTAAAGATGAGACTATATTATAGGCCTTTACAACAGTGGCGGTTACAACATGTTGATAGCAGAAATAAGGAAATATTTATGATTTCGATAAAGTAAATACAAGTACGCTTGCCAGTTCGAAAACGAAAGACGCGATAATGTGACGTAAATATTACTAGTTGCTGCTTCGAGGCAAATTGTCTTTTCTCGAATGACTTTTTTCCCAGAAACATCGTTATAGTGTAATCTTCAGACCCGGAACGGTACCTCCAAATAATAAAATAGTTTTTAGTCACATTAGCATTTAAGCAAATTTACATTAGTTAACAGACTTTATCAGTCTTATAGTTCAGCATTGAGCACACGTCACACACTTGATGGGTTATCGAAATTGTGTCCCATTTGCCCTTTACATCCTGTTTTGTTAAAGTCGTCATGACTGCAATCATTAACAAGCGTCCATTCAGGAACCCAAATTAAAAACTTTGCGATCGTCGGAAAAGATTCTGTTACATTTGAAGTGCAGGGAAATAAGATTGATGGAGTGATATCTTCAACTATCGCTCCAAGGGATTAGAAATGTTGAAGTGTTTTTCAAGCAACTTCTGGATATTTTCTTAGTTTCAATCTTTGAGGAGCTTGAAAATTTTTTTTAAATTTTGGAGACATTTAAAAGTGTAAAGTAAATTTTGCAATTTTCTGACGATGGATTCAGAAATAATGGCGTGATTTTAAATACGTTCAGTAAAGCCTCTCTGGATTGCACGATTTCATGGACGTCTTATTGGACAACTGCTTAACAATGAAACTATCTTACCAGTCGACAGTTCATGTCAGTTGTGTTAGGAAATTGAATGGCGTGATGTTGATTTTAATCGGCCAATCTCTATTCACTACAACAGGTTTCGCTACTTGATTGCTAGAGATCTGTAGGAACAACTAGCTTGTTTTTATCAAGATCATCGTCGAGAAACGTTATACGTCCTCGTAGAGTCTAATTCGGTGTTAAATTTGTTGGAGGACGCGAGATGAAGAGCCTCCCCAACTAACTCCTTTGTAAGTTGCAGAAGTCCTTGGCGATAAAACTGATCCGATCTTTTTTTCTAGAGCAGCACTCTTGTGCCTGCGAGGATGTCACCAAGATCATGCTGAATGAAATTAAGGTGTTCTTCAGCTTCTTTTGTCACTTAAGGGAACAGCTTTCGCTTGGGTTCGCGCAGCAGTGGAAATGCAATCTAGGAGTAATGTTGCAAGACTGAGATGAATGTATGTTTTCCTTTTGACCTGAACCCTTACTCGATGATCCTTTTGGCTGTAAGAGATATCGTGCCCAAAATAGTATCTTGCATTTTCTTTGGCGGCTCATTCCGCTGGTCATCCGGTATAAGGTTCATACAATCCAGCCGAAGGCGACCGTATTTTTGGTAGAGTTCGGCCCTCCAGCGAGTCGTAGTTTTGAAACAAAAACTCGCTGCGTTCAAGGTATTCAAAGAGCTGACGCTTTCTTTTTCTTATGTCAACCACAAGTAAAAAGTAGGCTTTTGCCATCAGAATATTCGAATTAAGTACACGACACGTTTTGTTTTTGTCTGATTGTATGACTGAGGTAAACATACTCTTGCTCTTTTAGATTCTTTCCAATCCTCTATTTTTAAGGCCAACGGCAAGTCAGGTTTATTTCCATTGGCTCAACGTTGAAGGAACGATGTGACTAGATGCGCGTGTTCGTCAAAATGTCCATTGTCTTGCAAAATCTCAAGTTTTACCAGGATTCTCTCGCATCGTGGTCCTTTGAGATACCCTTGTTTCTTGATTAAGGGCATCGGTTTTTCAACACTGCAGGAAACATTCCACTGAGTCTCCTTTTCGCAATGGGCTTGTGCTTCTTCAGAAAGGTTTTCTTAGCAAAGCAATGATCATTTTTCCCCTGTTTTATGCTTGACTGACCGACCAGTACGACGCTGGAGCTTTAGACCATTAACGCCAAAGATTTGGTGTGAGCTTTAGATCTTTCCTCAGAGACAATTGCGACTGAATGTTTGGAAGGAAACCTAGATAGCGAGCCTTTCATGTCAGTGCAAGTTGCCTGTCCATGGTCTGTGTGCTCTTTTGCAATTTCTTTAGCGTTGCCATAAACGCCAACGCTTTCAGGTGCATTTCTTGGTTGGCCGTCCATGTTTGTTCGTGAGTAATAATTCCTTGTCTTCAGCGTTGTTTCGTTGGACTGGTGATTTTGAACAAGTATAATTTAAGGCAGATGGCGATACCTCCCACCAGGAGATAGAGATGTTTCTTCGAAGACGTCGTAAACTCTGTTTCGGTGATGAAGCTTGTTTATGTTCTTCCTTGATAGCACTATAAAGATGTTCTATTCCGGTTAATTAATTAATTTAGTAACATGTTAACGTGTGTTAATGTGTAACGAATAACATGTTTATTTATGATACCAGTCATTCTGATGTTTGCTATAAACTTTAACCAATAGGTTTACTATAAGGAAAAGTCTCTGGATATATTAACCATAACCACGCATTACGTCAGTTACTGAGAAGCCCGCAGAGGGTAGCAACAAAATTAAGAGAAACGGCAATCCCCCAAGTCAAGATAATTATGTCTATCCGTATATACATCATGCACCGCTGGCTGCAATGCTAACGCAGGTTGAATTTTTCTAGTATCCTGCCCAGTATTTTAACTATTTCAATTAGAGGGTTTAATTCTAAGTTATATGTATAGAAGGACGCCACACTTAAGCCTTCTCGGCTGTTTCTATGCTCAGGTGGTATAATGGCTGACGATAAAACAATAAATATGTAAAAAAGTGCTCATCTTTCTAGAAAAATGCATGATATTACTGTCATTGTTCACCTGACCCTGGGCACGATTGACATTGAAATAGTAATTTCTCTGTCACACATTATAGACGAACACTTGTTCCTTGTCGGAAAAATTATCACCGACCATTATTGAAATTGTAGTGAAAAGAAAGCAAGCGAAAAGATAAAATTGAGTAAATAATAGAAAAAAAATAAATATACAAATGGTCAAAAGAACGTCAAAACCAGGCAAAGTTACTGTGTTTCCACCACAGAGTATGTCGTATCCTTAGTAAAGCCGATAATATTCTTTCGATCTTATTGCATTTAATTGTGATACTTATTCAATCCTTTTCAAGTTTATAATCTCGTGATCTTTACTCGGTGCCGCTATAGCTCATCTTTTTAGAAATATTCCACTATGGGCATCTTCTATTTCCATGATAGTAACTTCTTTGGCAACCTCAAGCTTTACGTCAAGAAACTGGATCCTTTCTTGAAGAGTGTCTAATTCAGTGTTAAATCTATTCGAGGAAGCGAGCTGAAAAGCCTCCTCGGCCGTTTCTTTGGCCAGTTGGTATAATCTCTGACGATAGAATTGATCAGATCGAGTTTTTAAGAGCTGCACCAGTGTTGGCGTGGTTACACTCTCACCAAGTCTATACTGAACAAAATCAAGGTGTTCTTTGGCTGTTTTAATAGCCCTGGGTGCAATTTCTTTTTCTTGTGTTCGCGCGGCAGTTGAACTGCAGTCTAACAGCAGTGCTGCTAATCCGAGATGACAATACGTTTGTTTTTTTATCTGAGCTCTCGGTCGTTTATCTCTTTGGCAGAAAGAGACAGCTTGCTCATAGCAATATTTTGCTTTATCCCGAGCAGTCTCTCGCGCCTGCGCATTTCTCAGGTCATCAGGGATAATGCTCATATACTTCAACAAACGGATCCGTAGATGTAATACAGCTCGGCCCAGTCGTCTGGCGAATCGTGATTTTGCAGAAGAAACTCGCTGCGTTAAAGAAATTCAAAGAGCGAAGATAACTTCACCGACTTTCTATTTCTGTAGTCAGCTACAAGTGAAAAATAGGCTCTTGTCGTTAAAATACTAGGATTCGTAACATCGCAATTTTGTGCTCGTTCTGATTGTATGGTTGAGTTAAACATACTCCTGCTCTTTTTAGACTCTTTCTGATAAGCAAAGGCCACTCCTCGCTCTATTTTTAAGGCCGAATCCATGTCAGGTTTTTTTCCATCGGAACAAAGTTTAAGCAACGATGTGACTAAGTGCTCGTGTTCGTTAAATTGTCCACTGTCTTGCAAAATCTCAAGCTTTTCCAGGATTCTCTCGCATTGCGGTCCTTTGAGATACCCTTGTTTCTTGATTAAAGGCATCGGTTTTTCAATACTGGAGGAAACAATTCCACCTGAGTCTTCATTTCGGCAATGGGCTTTGTTTGAAGTTTGAAGTTGGCAGGCCACCAATTCCGCTGGTCGGTTGTGTTGGTCTAGAAGGCTACCCCTTGTCGCTAGAGCAGAGTCTGATTGTACTTCACCCCCGTTGGCACGTTTTGTTTCCCGTTTAATCAATGTGTGCTCCCAGCTAGGCTGCTGCTGTTTGGCGAGTGATTGTTGGACTATGACCAGGCTCTTATTTTGGATCCTTAGTTCCAAATTTCTTGGTTCTGTTGCCTTGTCAGAAACTGAGATTGAATTTTCAGAATATGTGTTTGCATCGTTATCACCCTCACGTCTTCTTCGTACCGGTTCCATCGGTAGCATTTCAACGGTTTCGTTCGATGAACACTGCTCTTTAGACTGCTTCTCATCCCTACTCATCGTGATTATATTCTTCCTGCTCTACCGTTTTTGATGCCTCGCAGTTATACCAAATAAAGCGCCAAACTTTTGTGACTTTTTGAGGGTAGACAGGGAACATTGAGTTGTTTACAATGACAGACAGGTTTGAATTCAAGCCAACGTTTGTTTCTTTAATCTCGTCGACGCAAGGAGGTCCTCGGCAGATTTATGTGATATTTTCCACGAAGCTACACAGTGAACTGGAAAAGAAATCATCAATGTTTTCGTCAGAGTAAAGACTAAATTACAGGCTTTCTCTTACCGTTGCGGTAACAACATGTAGAAGCATAAATAATAAAATATTTATGATTCTGAAAAAGTAAATACAAGTGCGCTTACCAGTTCGAAAGCTAAAGACGCGATAACATCACGTAAATATTAATAGTCGCTACTTCTGGGCAAATTGTCTCTACTCGAATGACTTTTTTCCCAAAAACATCGTTATGGCGTAATCTTCAGACACGAAATGGCACCTCCAAATAATAAAATCGTTTTTAGTCACATGAGCAGTTTATGCTAATTTGCATTCATCAATAAACATGATCGATCTTATATTTCATGACTGCAATCATTTGCAAGCGTCCACTCAGCAACCCAAGTTAAAAACTTTGCGATCGTCGGAAAAGATTCTGTTACCTTTGAGGTGGAGGGAATTAAGTTTCATGGAGTGATATCTCAGTTATATCGGATACAACGCGCGCTGTCATTGGTTGAAAGAGCGTGCGCCGTGAGTATATAGCATAGAGCTGAGCTAAAGCTCTCACGCCATCTGCCAAATTGCACTTTCTCCGGAACTTTTCCCAAGTTTTTCTTCTTTAATTGAAAATGAAATTTCGGAACAGGCAAGTCGGCAAATAGCAAGAAAAGAACCAAACGAAGGTTTGTGAACATACCAGGCGCCTTAATTGACGTTATTATAGCGTGAGAAGGGACGAAAATCCTCAAAGAGTAAACGAAATGGACAGTCCGAGGTTTGAAGGTTTTCACACTCAGTTAGATTGCAAGCTTACTTAAGGTAGTAAAAATCAAACAAAGCTAACACTAATGGAGTGTATATAGTTTGGTGTTCAAAAACAAAACAGAATAAAACAGGAATGATAACAAATACAGCCAAACTGGCATAACAGTTAAAACTGATACTAATCATGACGGAGTCATGCTGAGGTCCAACGCGGCTTTCTAATCATGGCGATCTCCGGTCATGGCAGTCAAGTGAGCCTCAGAAATTACATCAGCCGCTCTTCGAGAGAACAAGTAAGAGCTTGCTCTGATATTCTTTCCGAGGCGTTGAGTGGAAGGCCACATCAGTCACTGCAGCCGAGTTTTACAACGCTGTCATCCCGAGCAATCTTCATAGTCCGGTAAATTCGGCTATCGTTCATTCATAAAACACACGCTCGAACAGTTTATTTTCTAATTGTCACGTGAAAAAAAAGTTGCGTGTTTTATGAGCCACAATTCGGCCGGATTTCACTAAACATTTCACTTTCAGATTCTGTATTAGAGACGTAAAGGCTTCAGACGAAAGAATTAAGTAAACTTGCTGAACTACTAAGTTTGTAAACTATTGCAGAATGTGAACTATGATGGTTTGAAATTTTTGACAGCTTTATTCTTGCACAGCCAATTAGATTATTTGAACCATTCTAACAGGGATTCTGATTGGCTTATTGTGGCGTGCTTTATGAGAGTATAGAGCATGCTGACGACACTATTGTTCGCTTTGGAAATAAAGTTTGTTTTGAAAATTGAAAGTAATGCGTGGCCGAGGAATTTAACGGATTCTTCATTATAGAACAAGTAGATAAGCCTTGACTATGCTCTGTTCTGTTATAAAGCACGCGGGAAGCGGCTAGAGCACGAAAGAAGTGGGGAGAAACACGAGACTACGTTTAGTGTTTCGCCCTACACTTCTTTCGTGCTCTAGCCGCTTCCTGCGTGCTTTATAACAGAACAGAGCACAGCCAAGGCTTCTCTATTTGTTAACTATCGCTCAAAGGGATTAGAAATGTTGAAATGTTTTCCAATTTTCTAAATTCAAGCAACTGCTGGATATTTTCTTAGTTTCAGTCTTTAAATTTACGTGAGATTTGGAGACGTTTTAAAAGTGTAAAGTAAATTTTAGAAATAATCTGACGATTTTGAATGATTCCATGGACGTCATTTTAAACTCCCTGTCTCATAATCGGCACTAGATGTTGATGAAGCGCTGAGGAGTAGATCTCACGAGTTAAACTTCTCGGTTTGCCTTTTCAAGAAAAGAAAGAGGACTCAAAATCTAACTTGATTTCTGCACGTAGCTTGTGAAATATAAAGCGATTATTAATTTGGTGAGTTCATCTGAGTAAAATAGAATAAGAGAGTTGGTAAGTTTTGAGCTCGATAAAGAAATAGAGAAAGATGTTTTTCGTCTTGTCACGAACGTGGGACAAGGAAACGATTCAGAGTCCCGATGAGGAATCGAACACGCGTTCCTCATTCAGCAAGAACTCGGAAATTTTTCTTTGTTCCACGCTCGTGAAAAGACGAAAAGCATCTATCTCTATTTCTTTACCGAGCTCAAAACTTACCATCTCTCTTTTTCTATTTTACAAATATGACGCTATCGACATCGCTGATCCTAGCAGTATGCGGGACGCGTGTCATGTAAACTTCTTAATAGACCTCGCTCACCGTAGTCTCTGTGTCTCAGTGGTAGAGTATCGGAGCGCGAAATCCGAAGATTTGAGGTTCAATTCTTCATGGGGACTCAGAATTTTTTCTTTGTCCCACGCTCGTGACAAGATGAAAAAGATCTTAACTCTCTCTCCAACAGGCTTGTCGCTGACCTTTACTGACAATATGGAGCGGTTGATCGTATGTGATACAACTGTAGCAGAATTCCACCTGTTCATGCAGATACCAAGCCACGAGTAGTAACATCAAAAGACAAACCTTTCACTGCTCCTTTGGTTTCAGAAAGCGCAGTCATCAGGTTTCGTGGTCTCGAAAGAGAGATTCAAGACAACATCGGAGAAAGGGGCATCGCTAAACTTCACAATGCTGACGAGCTTCTGCGGGCTGCACTCGTTTTGTCACGTTCGTCATCTGTAGGAATACATTTCGGTTTTCCTTGCAATACCAATAATGAGTTTCCAGATGAAACAGATGATCCTCTTGGGGCAATTGCACTTGGTAAAGATCTCAAAACCCTTGGAAAAGAGGTGACATTTATTGCGAGTTACTATTACGTCAAATTAGTACAGGTACTTGTCGAAACATTTTTGGGAAACATGGCTTGTGTTGTGGAGTTCACGCCGTAACGGACACATAGCTCTGGCGGAGTCAGAGCAGCTGCTCAAAAGTTGCCATTTCACAATCCAGCGAATCAAACGAGTCCAAAGTCTGACGTTTTGGTTGCTCTAGAAGTAGTGGTAGGACAGAAGAGGGCCGTTACATGAGTATGAAAGCAAGGGACTTGTCCGATATTTGTAAAGTCAGTCCAGTGGACGAAGTTCTCATTCAAGGTAGCTATAATTATTAGTTAATGGGAAGTGTATTTACTAACCCTGTGCCAAGATATTCAGCCATGCTCCTAATCGTCAGTTAAAAGGTGGAGCCCTTTTCATTTAAGTGTTTGAGACATTTATGACATTGTAACAACTCTCAGGGTAATATGTAAATGCCGTTTCCCGACTAGTTAATGTTAATTTGCTAGAGAATCACCAACTTGTCAAAAGAAGTTAGTCTGACTATTAATCGATTTCGAAGAATTTATTCGATGAAATTTGTCTCCATACGCTTTAATTATCAAAACAAAAGAATGTTATAACATAAGGACCTCACTCAGAGCAATCTTTTTAAACTCATTTACCATAAAATCTCTCATAACGGTGACAGAATTAGAAGACTTCTCTCAACAAGATATTTTATATGGACCTCATTTCTCTCTTTCAGCTAAAAAGTCAGGAAAAATTTCCACAGTCGGAATCGGTGATGGTGGTAATGAGATCGGAATGGGAAAGGTCCACCAAAGGGTCGTCGATGGCGTTACAAATGGACGACACATTGCTACTAGGGTTTCCACTGACCATTTGATTACCTCGGGTGTTTCAAGTTGGGGTGGGTCGGCATTAGTGGCAGCTCTGGCCATCTTAAATCAGTGCCCAGTGCACTCACCGTACGTCAGACGAAGAATTGCGCCTGATACAGCTGTTCTTACCGAAGAAGTCTTGAACACGGTGGAAATGGTAATGCCTTCGAGGAAGTCTTCTTTTTGCGTAGCGAACTGACCCTCGATGTTAGCTAACTTTAGGCTCTACAATAATTGTTGAACCCAGCCATCGGAGGCGTATAGGTGTGACAAAACGAACTAATCAGATTTAAAAAATAGCTCACAGGTACGTCAATAAACGGAAAAAGTCGCCGTAAAAAGTCTTCCTGGGTAACTTATGCATGTACACCACTCGAGACTTCGTCCACTTTGGAAAAGTTGCTTGGGTCGGTAGTTCCAGGAGAAAGAAGTGAGTATCTTAATTTGCTTCCTTATTTAGTCCCGGCACTAAGTTCCTGAATTATATGTAAAAGATTAAAGGTCCATCTCGGACCCGCAAGATCTTTGACGAGAAGGAAATTTACAGTTATTTATAATTTTTTTCCTTTTTCAGGAAGAAGACATTCTGAAGTGTATCGTTGGGCTCGGAGTATGCGACGGTATATTACAAAAGAGAGATGTCTGTGGATGGTCAACCATCCCGTCCACAAAGAAAAATTGCAAAGACTGTTGACTGTAGCCACTTTGCCAATAGGGATTACCGAGCAAGACGCGGCCATACGATGAAGTGTACCCTTCACTTTATTCCTGTGCACGTTGCATCGCAAGAAAAGAGAGACAAATGAATGTTGAAACTATGCTACAAGTACAATCTCAGTGATTTGCATTATTCCAACTCGTCAACTTGTCTCAGAGGCTTCCGTTCACTATAACAGTAATTTAACTGATTTAAAGGTATCTACTTATAATATAACTTTACCGCTTTTTGAAAACCTTCATTTTTACTTATAACTATTGAAAAGGAACCTTTGAATGCCATTGTGATCGTGTCATTGTGATTAGGCCTCTAGAGGGCGCCAGAGAGTAACACTAATAGTTTTGTGCAAGAAAATCATCGCGATCTTTTTTTTTAATTTGTATAATTTTCATAAATATTCATTAGTCAGGGCTTTTCGCAGGAAATACATTGATACGACTTTTCGAGGAGCCTCGGTTTCACAAAGCTCATGATAAATTAAAAAAAAATTCTGAATTACCCTCACTGATCAAGCAATGCAATTCTAACCAGCATTTTCAAAGCCAGTGATAACTCGCAGCAATTTCCTTGCTCCCCAGAAGGTTTGAAAAATCGTGATGTACTTTTCCTACTTGCCACCTCTAAAAAGCTTTCAGTTGTTAAATGCAAACCACATCCTGCCTCAACTAGACCGTAAAAGGCCTTTGCTCAAAAGATTTTTGCAATGAAATACAAGGGGACTTACGAAATATCCAAATGGATACTTTTTGTAGTTCGTTGTCGATGTTAACATGTCCGAAATGGTTCTCCGACTTTGTAGCTATTTCCTTCGGATGTGATTCAACAAGGGCTTGCGAGTTCCTCTTTTAATTGAAAAATAATTGTTTCGATCTGTTTGCAGCGAGGGTTTCTTTAAATTATGGTTGAAAAATTAACTTTTATCAGAGAGATCCCGTGCGAAAAAAACTTTAAAGTTTAAGTATTCAGCCCACATAAATGCAATTTACATATCAATAAGGTTATTGTAATTAAAAGGGAAATTCCATTAATATCTCTATTACTGCTAAGTACGGCTTGCTGCAGTACTGACGCAATACGATATAATAACCCAGGCGACTGTTAGCGACTGCTGGCAAATGCCAACGTAGGTGCGTAGATAGTGGCTTAGTTTTTGCATCCCCCAAGTTCGTTTTCCGGCAAAAATTCGTCGCGTGAGTCATCAGGCATTATATCAGTACATCATTTATACTTTCCTTTGCTGTTGAACGAGGTGAGTCAACTGCTTAACAATGAAAACATAACTATCTTACCAGGCGACAATCCGTGTCAGTTTTGTCAGGAAATTGAATGACGTGATGTTAATTTTAATCTGCGTCGGCTAAGTAAGAGAAATCGTCACGAAGGCCATCTTATTGGACTTTAATTTTGTTCCCAAATAGTTTTGGAGCATTTATTTATTTATTTATTCATTTTTGTGGCGCGAACCTTTTGCACTAGATTTGCTTTTTGTATCGACATCTCTATCCATCTTGCCAATCTCTATTCACTGCAAGAGGTTTCGCTACTTGATTTCTCGAGTTCTGTAGGAATAACTAGCTGGTTTTTTTCAATTTTATCGTCGATAAAAGTTATACGTCTTTGCAGAGGGTCTAATTCGGTGTTAAATGTATTGGAGGAGGCGAGATTAAGAGCCTCCTCAGCTTTCTCCTTTGCAAGTTTCAGAAGACCTTGGCGACAAAACTGATCCCATCTTTTATATCACTTAATGGAATAGCTTTCGCCTGGGTTCGCGTGGCAGTTGAAACACAGTTTAGGAGTAATGCTGCAAGACTGAGATAAGTGTACCTCTACCTTTTGACCTGGACCCTCAGTCGATGTTCCTTTTGGCTGTAAGAGATAGCTTGCTCAAGATAGTATCTTGCATTTTCTTTGCCGGTTATATGTGCCTGTGCATTCCTCTGTCACCCGGTATAAGGCTCATGCGATCCAGTCAAAGGTGACCGTATTTATGGTAGAGTTCGGCCCAATCTTCCGGTGAGTCGTAGTTTTGCAACAAAAACTCGCTGCGTTTAAGGTATTCAAAGAGCTGAGGTAACTTCACGGGCTTTTTTGTTCTTATATCAGCCACAAGTAAAAAGTAGGCTCTTGCCATCAGAATATTCGAATTAAGTACACGACACGTTTTGTTTTTGTCTGATTGTATGACTGAGGTAAACATAAACTTGCTCTTCTAGACTCTTTCTGATAAGAAAAGGCCACTACTCGCTCTATTTCTAAAGCCAACCCCAAGTCAGGTTTTTTTCCATTAGAACAAAGTTGAAGCAACATTGTGACTAAGTGCTCCTGTTCGTCAAATTGTTCACTGTCTTGCAAAATCCAGGATTCTCTGACATTGTGGTCCTTTGAGATATCCTTGTTTCTTGATTACGGGCATCGGTTTTTCAACACTGGTGGAAGCAATTTCACCCGAGTCTGTCTTTCGGCAATGCGCTTGTGCTTCTTTAGGAAGCTTTTTTTGGCCACAGCAATGATTATTTTTGACTTGATCTATGAGACCATTGAGACCATGGGCTTGAGACCATTAACGTCAAAGATTTGGTGTGAGCTTTAGATCTTTCTTCAGAGACAATCGAGACTGAATCATTGTAAGAAAAACTTGGTAAAGCGCCTTTCATGTCGGTGCAAGTTGCCTGTCCATGGTCTGTGCGCTCTTTTGCAATTTTTTTTAGCTTTGCTAAAAACGCCGCTGCTTACAGGCGTATTTCTTAGTTGGTCGTCCATGTTTGTTCAAGAGTAATAATTCCTTGTCTTCAGCGTTGTATCCTTGGACTGGTGATTTTGAATCAGTGTAATGTAAGGTAGATGGGGATCACCTCCCACCAGAAGATAGATATATTTCTCCAAAGACGTTGGATGCTCTCTTTCGGTCATGAAGTTTATTTATGTTCTTCCCCGACAGCACTATTAAGATAATAATTTAATAATAATAATTTATTACTTATATAGCGCAAAATACACGTGGATACGATCTAATGCGCTATACAATAAGACTAAGCAAAAAATAAAATATGAAAACGAACTATAAAAGGCTAAGAGTAAACAATTTGACTTACTAAAAATAAAGTATGAAAACGAACTATAAAAGCAATCATGAACATGCCTGTCTAAAGAGATGTGTTTTAAGAAGTGTTTTAAAACAATTAAGATCCTTTACTGCTCTTATATTTGATGGCAATCTGTTCCAAAGTTTAGGAGCAGATGCCATAAATGATCTATCACCTAAAGTTTTCTTAGTTATAGTCCTGGGTGGCAATAATTGTAGTTCAGACTGAGATCGTAACATCATGCGTTCGAATTGTTGCTTGATGTTAATTAGATCCGTAATGTATTGAGGTGCCAGCCCGTGGATAGCCTTGAACGCTAAAATAAGTAATTTGAATTCAATTCTGAAACAGACAGGTAACCAATGCAAGGAAAACAAAGTAAGAGTTATGTCAGGGATCAAACAAGTCGGGCGGCACTGTTCTGAATACGTTGCAACTTGTTGAGATGTGCGGTTGGTAGACCATACAGCAAACTATTGCACTAATCAATACGTGATGTGATGAATGCATGAACGAGTGTTTGTGTGGAGTCTTTAGATAAATACTTTCTGATGCGTCTGGTGTTATACAGGTGAAATGACAAGGTCTTACACATCTTGTTAATATGACAGCCGATGTTCATGTTTTCATCAAACCACGATCCAAGGTTTTTAACGGCAGTCACAGGACTGATAGTAGCGTCACCAACGACCAACTCCTTGATGTCAACTTTAGCGAGCTGTTGTCTCGATCCGATCAGTATAAATTCTGTCTTACTATCATTTACTTTAAGCTTATCTTTAATCATCCAACATCTGATGGCGCTGATACAGCGTTCCATAGCGTCCACTGCGTTGCTTTGAGAAGATGTAGAGTCAGGCTTAAATGATAGATACAATTGAGTGTCATCTGCATAGGCGTGTGTCCGAGGAAGATGACCTTTGATGATGTCAAAGAGCTTGCTCGCATACATTGTGAATAACAGCGGACCGAGGCAGGGTCCTTGGGGTACACCACAGGACAGATAACGACTCTGAGAGAAGTTATTTTCAAAAGAAACACGTTGTGTCCTGTCAGAAAGATACGACGCGATCCACTCTAACGCATATCCACGTATCCCAAAACTTAACCTAAGGCGATTTAATAGTACTTGATGGTCTATGGTGTCGAACGCGGCACTGAGATCGAGTAATACAAGTAGAGTTACTTGCTGACGGTCCATGTTCATCAAGATGTCATTCTGAACTTTTATTAATGCTATCTCAGTGCTGTGCGATTTTCTGTAGGCAGATTGTAGTAAGGGATATAAAGCGTGGTCCAACATGTGAGTTTGTAGCTGATCAAAGACGGCGCGCTCAGTCAATTTTGAGATAAACTGTAAGTTACTGATGGGTCAAAGGTTGGAGAACTCAGATGTCAGGCTAGGATTCTTCAGAATAGGAGTCACAATTGCTTCCTTCCAGGTTAGAAGGGAAGTGGCCATGGAGAAGGGAAGAGTTAACAATCGTTGTTATGACGGGAAGAAGAACGTCAAGACACGAGACGACTAGCGGAGTAGGCGTTGGATCCAAGGCGCAGGACTTTTTTGCAGACGATTGAATGAGTTTACAGATGGCAGCTTCTGTTAAAGGTTTAAAAGACGACGAAACTTTTTGAGGGCCGATTTCAAGATCCTCAGGCACTGTGTCTTTCAAGCACGATAAGCTCAAAGCATCAATGTTTGAACGGATTGTATTGATCTTACTCAAAAAAATTAGCAATGTCGTTGACAAGGATAGTTTTGTCAGAATAATTAGGGAAGCATAGCTCCTCCTTCATAGACAAAAGTTTCTTTGCTGCCCTGAACAATTTCCACTGGTCAGCACTATTCTCAGATAAAGTCAGCGTGAAAGGTCTTCCTAGATGTTCTGTTCCGGTTGATGAGAGCTAGAGTATCTTGTAGATTTAGCCGTGAAAAAAGGTTTACGTCTAAAGAATCCCAAGAATTATTTAAAATAAAGCAGTTTTCTTTTTGTTCTTAAAGGATGATACGTAGATTATCCTACGTTCTTTAAATTCAGAGATGTGAATCGTAAATTCATCATATCTTTTATCTGATATTTGCATATGAATTCTAACCAATCGGTTTAGTTTTCTGTGAGAGGAAGTCCCTTGATATTTTTTAACCGTAACCACGCATTACGTCAGTTATTGAGAAGCCCGCAGAGGGTAGCAACATTATTAAGAGAAACGGCAATCCCCCAAGTCAAGATAATTATGTCCATCCGTATTTACATCATGCATGGTTAGCTGCAATGTTAGCACAGAATAAACGTTTCAAATATCTTGCCCAGTATTTTGATTTATTCAATGAAAGGGTTTAATTCTAAGTTATATGGATAAGTGGACGCCACACTTTAGCCTTCTCGGCTGTTTCTATGGTCAGGTAGTATAACGGCTGACGATAAAACAATAAATATATAAAAAAGTGCTCATCTTTTAGAAATATGCATGATATTACTGTCATTGTGCACTTGACCCTGGGCACGATTGAAATTGAAACGCCAATTTCGCTGTCACACATTATAGACGAACACTTGTTCCTTGTCGAAAAAATTATCACCGACCATTAATGAAATTGTAGTGAAAAGGAAGCGAACCATCAGATAAAAGAGTAAATAACGGAAAAAAATAAACCCGCAAAAGGGCAAAAGAATAATAAAAACAAGCAGAGTTAATGTGTTTCTTCCTCTGAGTAAGTCATATACTTAGTATAGCCGATAATATTCTTTTGATCTTATAGTATTTAATTGTGATACTTATTCAGTCTTCATGAGTTTATAATCTCGTGATCTTTACTCGGTGCCGTAATAGCCGCTTTCACTATGGGCATCTTCTATTTCCATGATAGTAACTTCTTTGGCAACCTCAACCTTTACGTCAAGAAACTGGATCCTCTCTTGAAGAGTGTCTAATTCAGTGTTAAATCTATTCGAGGAAGCGAGCTGAAAAGCCTCCTTGGCCGTTTCTTTGGCCAGTTGGTATAATCTCTGACGATAGAATTGATCAGATCGAGTTTTTAAGAGCTGCACCAGTGTTGGCGTGGTTACACTCTCACCAAGTCTATACTGAACAAAATCAAGGTGTTCTTTGGCTGTTTTAATAGCCCTGGGTGCAATTTCTTTTTCTTGTGTTCGCGCGGCAGTTGAACTGCAGTCTAACAGCAGTGCTGCTAATCCGAGATGACAATACGTTTGTTTTTTTATCTGAGCTCTCAGTCGTTTATCTCTTTGGCAGAAAGAGACAGCTTGCTCATAGTAATATTTTGCTTTATCCCGAGCAGTCTCTCGCGCCTGCGCATTTCTCAGATCATCAGGGATAATGCTCATATACTTCAACCAAACGGATCCATAGGTGTAATACAGCTCGGCCCAGTCGTCTGGCGAATCGTGATGTTGCAGAAGAAACTCGCTGCGTCGAAGAGATTCAAAGAGCGGAGATAGCTTCACCGACTCTCTATTTCCGTAGTCAGCTACAAGTGAAAGATAGGCTCTTGCCGTTAAAATACCAGGATTCGTAACATCGTAATTTTGTGTTTGTACTGATTTTATGACTGAGGTAAACACACGCTTGCTCTTCTTAGACTCTTTCTGATAAGAAAAGGCCACTCCTCGCTCTTTTATTAAGGCCAACTGCATGTCAGGTTCTTTTCCATCGGAACAAAGTTTAAGCAACGATGTGACTAAGTGCTCGTGTTCGTTAAATTGTCTACTGTCTCGCAAAATCTCAAGCTTTTCCAGGATTCTCTTGCATTGCGGTTCTTTGAGATACCCTTGTTTCTTGATTAAAGGCATCGATTTTACAATACTGAAGGATACACTTACACCTGAGTCGTCACTTTCGATTTCACTTGATGACGTGACATTTTTTTGCTCAGCTGATGGCGTGAAATCAATTTTTCTTCCAGCTGATCGTGTGACATCTCTTTCTTTAGCAGCTGATGGCGTGTTGTTTCTTTTTTCGGTAACTGATCGTGCAACACCACTTTCCTTTTCAGGTGATGGCGATTCATTAGCGGCTGATGGGATAAAAAAATAACTTTCTTAGCTAACAGCATGACATCGCTTTGTTTATTAGCTGATGTCATACCAGTACTATCCTTCGCTAGTCTCGTCTTGACTTCTAGTGAAAAAACATAGAAATATAACAGTATCCTTCTTCATAATAAAAATATAATTAGCAATGCTGCCATTTTCTTATAGCAATGACCTTATCATTTAGCTATACATGTGGTTGCTCATAGTACATTGCCAATTTTATTAATTACTAACTGAGGGTTACTAATGTAGGTTACTTACTTATAGGTTGCTTTTGATTTTTTCACGAGCAAAGATTTTTCCATAGGGAAAGAGATTCTACGTGTGAATTTTGTAGAGTGCACGATGTAAACAAAGTATGGAAATAACATGAAAATGAGCGGTTGCCGCGAAAATTCCCCCAGGGGATTCGCCCAGGTCCGAGATTATGACACCTTCTTGATTTATTAAGTTTTATTTGAAAATACGTTTTTCTTAAAATTTTCCTGAAAATTTTTTTATGGAAACGTTAAGTTGAATGTTTGAATTCGGTTTATTCAAATAAAAGAAAAATCGATTTTTCGGCATCTGAAAATGGGAAGTAACCTTAAAAACATTAAATATTATCACCACCAGTGATAACAGTGGTAAATGTATACAACCACCTACTCACTTACTCTTAATGCCCTTATAAGTTTCTAAAACTTAAGATGCTTCTTAATACGAGGGTAGATAGAAATTTCGCTGACATCTAAAATCGACGTAGAAATGGGAGACTAAAAAAGGGAATAAATTTCGACCAGCCAAAGAACGCGATTTTTCATTACTTAGATGGATATTTTCTTCTTGATAGAGAACTTAACAATACCATTTGTAAATTCCAGGAGAGAAAAAGATGAGGAATTGTCATCTACATCGGTATCTGCTGGATAATTCTTTTCCTTCTGAGTTGCATTCCCATCTTCGACAACGCCTATTCATGGTGAGATAATTCAAACATAGACATACGAATAAAAAAACACCGAAATTAGGAAATCAAAACTATAAGAAGGATGTCTAATTCTTTTATATCAAACAGGTCCTATTTTGTTACCCATTTATTTCTGTTAATAAGGTGGGTGATTAAACGGAAAATAAACGCATGCACTTTCCGAAAGAGAAGTTTGAGTTCTATCTGAAATCACGAACACGAAGTCTCTCACATTTCCTTTATTCCAGTTAACAGTCTGCATTGGCATAGCGTAAATTTTGACAGATCAACGACTGAATAAATGAAGTTTAACTTTCAAAGGAAAGACGAATCAAAATGATTTAAAAAAATAACCGTTCAAAGTTAATGTTGGGAAGTCGAAAGGTTGGAGAAGGGATATGGAAGTCACTTACGCACGACACTCATCAAATGCATTCGTGTCTGCCAGTGAGATTCCAAAATTTTGCCGAAAGAAAGGAAGTTGGACAAACGTCTGGAAATTTATGCAAACACACTTTTCTCCTCAGAGAAAGAATTCATAAAGATGCTCACAATCGATACCTTTTGAAGTATGACATGCGGAGTCAGAGCTTTCGGAGTCAGATGATACACTAGACGATGATTCGACATCAGCCGAATACCCACTTTCTTTGATGAGATTACTCTCCAAGTGATTCATGTATCTTTCTTCAGCATCGTAATCTATTTAGAAATAAAGATAAGTAAAGGTGGTCACTAAAAAAAAAAAACAAAACAAAAAAGGAAAAATAACTTTATGGCACCATTCTAAGTCTTTTAATTGTGTTAATGATTTAAGGTATCAATTAGAAACTTGTGGTCGAAATGATGACTGATTTCTTAGTCTTAGGTATTTCTTAAATCGTGAACATTTCCATTTCTCGTGTAAGTAGATTGCCGTGCGAATGTTCATGTAGTAACAAATCAAAGATGTGGTAAGATCAAACATGCGGCTCACGAGCCGAGGGAGACTCGAGATCGAGGAATAAATGGAAAAGCGAATGAAAAATTGCAAGATTAAGCTCCACAGGGACAGTGAAAATAGTAGTGTTCCTCACACTTCAAAAGTGTACAGTACAATAACATACCTGCTGTAGTATCGTTGTAGGGCGGCTGTAGATTGAACTGTTTTTCACATTCACATGTTTTTTTATCCTGCTCCTCAGCCATTTTCGTAAAAAATTTCTTTAGAAACCTGGGGTCTTTCACCAGTCTGCTCAGAGAGGTTTCTTCATCGTCTATATACTCAAACGAAATATCTCTAAGAAATATCACATCTTTGGACTGCACTGTAACTGTTACGGTGCCAGGCTTGTCAGAAGCTTCCGTACAAAGAAAACAAAAAAAGGATATTTAGTTCTATTTAAGTTTATTTCACTTCACGAAACACTTATATAATCTACTCATCGCTTACACGCCATACATATCTAAACAATATGAGGGTAGGAATTTTGGTTTCCCTGTTTCATTTTTTAGTTCCAGACTCGACCATAAAGCGTGAACTTAAACGTATTCGTATTCCGTCACAAAGCTACATTTAATTTTTTTTCAATGTTTGGTCTGTAAAGGAGAAAAAAAAGTAACAGAAATTTTACTTTCACGGACAACTTTCACTAAATCTTGGTACTTTAAAAGTCCGTTCGTATTTAGAGATAGCAGTACTTTAACAAACGGCAGTAATCGATAAATTTGCTCGTCGTCAGTCTAAATAATATATTACCAGGAACTTTTCCCGTCAGTGTCGATCCATTCATGTTGGTTACCTCGACAGGAACATTTCCAAAGAAGGCGCGGGCGGACTTAATCTCTTCAGGGAGGGCTTTATCCAAAATCAAGACGAAACCAATCCCGTCCTAAAAAAGAAATTATATTTTTCTTTAGATCTGTTCTTATGGCTTTATTTAAATACAAAAATGGGAAGGCGTATTGTTACACTGTGTTATTAGGCACCTTAAGAAACAGACGTCGCCAGCCTCACGACGGCAACCGGAAACGTAAAATTTCTTTGCAGTCCTCACTGCGCATGTACAACACGTTGTGACTTGCCGTTAACCCGAAGTCGAGAACGCGAGAACGTGGGGTTTCACGTCGCGACGAGAACTTGAGTACTTAATCTTTTGTTTTGATCACTTTTAGCTTACTTTCGGACTAATTCAATTTGGAAGCTAGGTAAAATTACACAATGATTGATTTCATGTTTGAAATAATGTTCTACTAGTATTATTAGGCTCATTTTTAAAATTGTTTTCGCATGCCAAACTAGCTTCCAGCGAAGAGGTTGCTTTCATTCAACGGAATAATTAGTTGTCTTTTCCGATTTTCTCAATGTATAACAGGTAGATTGCTAGAGCTTGAAATAACATTTAAGTCATTTTTGTCATTCCTTCCTCCTGGCCTTTCATTTCACAAAGAAGCTTTTTCAATCGACTCAAACTAATTTTGTATTTAGTGTGATAATCGCTATGTTCACAAGTAGACAAATACGCGCTTCTTGAACACACGAGATGATTGCGTTCTTCGCAAAACGTTTTTTTCCCGACACTTGAATCAAAATAGCTGGCAAAAATAGAGTATACAATTGATGGCAACTGATCGCTATGACATTACACATATAACATGTAAAACAATTTCTTTCTTTGATGTGCCAAGGCAGAACGACTCTTAAAAGCTGTATAGTTTCTAATTTTTCGCAATAATAATTTCAAAAGGAATGTGTCTATTATTAGAAAAGCTTTAATAGTATAGGGCTTGAATTTGTTGGGTTATTTTTCATATATAGTGTATGTTTAACTCGTAGATGGAGTGGACTGAACAAAAAGGTGTCAATTTGATCAGAGAAATTTTATTATGTGAGCCCTTTTAATTCAAGGCAGGCTCTTAAGAGCGTGGTTTGGCAAGGAGCGCAAAATCTGAACACACATCTTGGATTCACATTATCTCAAAGAGCTGTCAGAGATCGTTACGTCGAAAAGAATGGCAAATTCATTTGCCTTTGTGACTCTTTTAATAAAGGAAACCAAAAGTAAATCTTGCGTTTCCTTCAAGCTCGACATGACCGAACAATGCGAAGGAATCGAGAGCTTTATTGTGAATTTTGAATTTACCACCAAATTTGCGAAACTCACTCGGCGCGGCGTCGCTTTTTTGTGCGCTTTGCTTAAGGATGGCAACTCGCAGTCGCGACCGTTCGATCGACAGTTTCTTATCGGTCGTCGCGTCGCCGTCGTCAACGAAAACGTCTGTTGCTTAAGGTGCGTAATATATACCTGGCAGCGAACGTGGCAATATGAAGCGAATCCAGTGTTTTGATCGGTTACCCGAGCGGGCAAGATGACCAATCTTTCTCGCTCGGGATTACCCGTTCTTGATCCCGCGCAAGAATAAAAAACGCGTGGAGTGGACTTACAAAGTTCCTAATTTTTTGTCAATGTCAGCGATGAAGTCGCGACTCTCGTGGGTTAAATGCGCTTCAAACACAGTTGTGTTTCTTTCCCGGCTATCGAAATAAACAAGGCATTCTTGATTCTCCCTCAAGCGAATTTTTTTTGCTGTATAGCAGAATTTTTAAAATGTTTTGACGTAGGTGTCAGACTGGGCAAAAAGTGACTGTGAAAAGTTCATAAGGACCAAAGGTAACCGGCGACATGTTATCAAGTGGCCAAAGAGACTTGGGCGGTCGCCCACTTATTTGAAATCCCTGAATGTAATAAGTCCTTTATTGACCAAGCTTGTTCGTTCAAGATAGCTGGATATTAGCCTCGTTCTTTTATTACGTTTTCATGGACCTCGACTTCGCCTCAGTCCGTAAAACGTGAAGAAAGATTACAACTCGGCCAATATCCAGCCATCCTGATCTCGCGCTCGGTCAATAACCCTATGTATTGAGTAACGCTTGTGACAGGTAATGTTACAGGGAACGACTCGTACCGGGAAGGGGCTGTTCCCAAAGGTCAATTGTGAACGGAAAGCAATCAAAGTATACACACCTGAAGGGAACTTGATGATGGGAAGATCGCGACTATATCTGCAAAAAAGGAACAAATCGTATTGTTAATTAAAAATTACACCTGGAGAGGCACACAAATCAGTGCTGTTCCTCTTAAATTTAATCTTCTTACTTGATTGAAGCTCTGATGATCTGATCTGTAGATACAAAAAATATTAGTCACGATCATATCATCGTAATAAAAACATAGAGTAGATGAGGGAAACACAGTGAGAGCAGTTAAGATGATCTGAAGCGGGGTACTTAGAGCTGCGGCAAACACACAGTCGACGTTTATGACCCACCTACCCATGCATTTCAGGGTATCAATTCATTGCAACAACCCACCCAATATTCAATACGTATTCCTCACAACGCAAATGTAGCAAAATTAATGATAATGCCAACAAGGTAATATATACCCTGAACACATAGGGTGGACGTTGTTTAATCACTTGGAATTCTCCAATTAAAATAACATCTTATAATCTATCAATTTTTTTTCTCGCACGCGATTGGTTTAAACGCATCACGTGACCGATTATGCCCTGTCTTCCTTTGAAATTCAATTCAAGCTGAGAGCATTTTTTGGTTGTTACAGAAGAAGGGACCCATCTGTTTGTTCATCAAGTCACACCAGAAAACATTGAAAACTAAACATCTCACGCATTAACAGGTAAGCCTTTGGCCAAATTTTTTTCCCGTACGTTGCAAAAATATTTGAAGAGGATAAACACAATAGCCTCCATTAAGTGCTAAGATATGCTCGTATATTTGTCCTTGAACATTATCTGTCCTTCGTAGCTCGCAGTTTTCCTAGGAACAGTTAACGTCCGCGAACAAATATCCGCACATATCTTTTTGCCAAACGCAGGTAAATTATGTATCACAAAACGCGTAAGGCTCCGAAAGTTTTTCCTTTGAAAATAATCTATGAAAAAAATAAACCCCCTGAAACACGAATAGGAAGGCACGAGCAGACCAAAACAAGGCCGATGTCAGTCGACAGAAGAAAGGAAGGAAGAGAAGGAGCGGCGGTCGTTTGATAAAATTCCTATTGACTGAATCAGTCAAAAAACAACTGATTATAATAAATTTATATTGTAGCTTCAAGCCAACGCTTTTCAAAGGCGTCTGTTTTAACTTGATATACAAAACAGTGGATCTGCATCACTAGGAACTGACAGGTGATCTTCTTGGCTTCTTCCTACTAAATGAAATTAAGATGGATATATCAATATGGTCATTAATGCGTCTACGATTGCTTGAGGTTAGGTATAAATCACTCAGTGTTTTAGCACATTGTGTTTCTGCCGACAACGTCTTTGAATTTTGTTATATTTGTTTGTTTTTTAGACAATCAGCAATCTCGGGTGAAATCTCGGATGGCTTCCCCCCGTTAAGTGAGTAGCACTCTATTAAAAAATCTTAAAGTTTCTACATTTAAGGGTAATTCGCTTATGAAATCCTTTTCATTGACTTTTTAAGTTATTGCGATGAAGACTTTCCCACCTTCAGACTTGTCGGATTGTCCATGCCCTGAATCTGAGCGATCTAACAACGCTGACTACAAAACAAAAACAAAAAAACAAAAAAAAATGTAAGAACTTTCAACTAATTCACCACTCTTTGTTCACATGAGGAATTTTATGAGTTGGATTAACAGATAAATCGAAAATACGATCAAAAAAGAGAAAAAGGAGGGGGGAGTGGTGTTAAAAATAAATAACTTTCATTTCATTTCTGTACATGCTTTACAAAGGGTACTGAAAGTAAAACTGTTGTTACACAATCCACATGACTTCCGTTACCAACGTGGGTTTCGCAGTAACAAAAACTGGTCATGTTTTTGGTGGTGGTGGTGGTGGTGGTGGTGGTGGTGGTGGTGGTGGAGTGTGTGACGCGGTGTTAAGTTGTTACTCGAGTAACCGTTGAGGATTTGAACGCGTTCTAAGAAATAGTAGAAGGAAAGAAATATTTTCGACTTACAACGCTAAATATTCCGAAATATGAACATTTTACACGTAATATTAATAAACTTACTCACTCCTTGTGTGTCCGTTGAGGCTTCTAGTGTTCTCTGCCATCTAGGCTTGCTTTGCCATCACTGTCATTCCTGTTATATGACGGAGTCAAGCTTGATGAAGCAAAGCGAACCTCTACCAAGTTCAGTTCATGTGGCGAAAGACCTCAGATCATTCAGTTACCGACAACCAATCCTACCTTCTCGAATGGCGCATTCAGGCTCTCAAAACGAAGTTGTCCTAAGCGAGTAAGTCGTGGTGTTTGAAAACCCTACAATGTTTTCGATAATGAAAGCTCAAAACATAATAGTAAATCAACAGGAAACCCGGTGATCAATAAAAGTATATGTGCGAAAAGTCTCGAGTTTCCATTACCATATTTTGCGTGAAAGCAGTTGTCTCTTTTGGGGGTCTTCGTTTGAAATTTTGGGCGGGAAATTTTGGGCGCGGACGGCCAAAATTGATCCGCTGCGCATGCCCAATGTATGACCGCTGTGCATTATGTTCTCTTCTCGAATTTAGACCAGGTTTGTATTCAGTGTCCTGCCGGCTCTTCCTTCATTTTATCATGGCGGAAAAACTGCCAAGATAATTAATTAATCTAGTCTCGAAAATTTAAAAAAAGAAGACGACCCTCAATTGTTTATACATTCAACGAACTACATACAGACGAGTCAAAGGGAAAGTTAAACCAATACTTCCTTTGTAAAATTTACCGTGTAACTGAGGGGACCTCACAACCGTTTGGCCGTGGAAGGTCTGGAAACGAGAACACTTCCGGCGTGTCAAGGATTCAGGATTTTGAACACAAATACTCTAGTTTGCCCATGGAAAACATAATTTTCAGCCTTCGTGTTCTTGGATATTTACAGCAATATTCTTTGTTCAGGGAAACGTTTGTTGCCTTTTGTCATCAGAGTACTGTTTACTGGGAATTAAAGAGAATTATTATTTTGAGTTTTTAAGTAGCCAAAGTACGTTTTCTTCCTAGATAGGTTTTTTTCCCTTTGGTTTGGCGATATCCAATTACAACTCACCATTGTCGTGAATATTCTAGCTTTCAAAGTTTAAAAGTCATCCGTTCTTCAAATCATTGTCAACAAACGTTTCGTGCAATTCGTGTTTTCACACTTTTCGGTTTTAAGTCAAGGCAACCTGTTTACGCTCTTCTCCGACAACTGAAAAAAAATGAAACGGAAAATTATATCAGAAACTTTGCACTTAAATTTCTGGAAATGTCTTAAGTTCAACAGCATTTTCAATTTTCATCGTTACTCTGTTCAAAATAATTTACAGAGAGGAAATCGCTAGTTTCGTCATTTGTCTAATACCACGTTTTCAAAATATAGCTGATTGACAGCTACGGACTAAAAAACGTCATAAAGTGTTTTGTTTTACAAATTTTGCTCTATAGTTGGTGCCAAACCAAAATAAAAAATAAAAAGGACTACAATAAATATCTCACAAGGATTGTTACAGATTGAGATTGGCTAACCTTCAGAAAGAATCCGAGCCAACCAAAAATGTCCTTTTATGAAGTTTATAAGTAAAAAAAAAACTTTACGTGAATGATACAGCAACGAGACAGGTGATTACCAACGCCGTAAAAAAGCGATGTTTTCCCATTGGCTCGGGTTCTTTTCAGTTCCCCTTTGTAATATTTCCTACTTATCACCTTTTCAAAAGAAAAAGTTTACACCTGCATGGAAACTAAATGCAAATTACTTCAGTTTAGATTGCGTTGGTTTTCAAAAAGAAAAAAATTCTCTTATTTGATCGCGGTTATCAGAAATAAACGATTTCCTGGGATGAATGTGTATCGCTATAAAATTTTTCATTTGGTAATCATGTGAAATTGGGAGTCATTTCCTCGAAAGTAAGTACGCCGCGTTTTCTTTTTTTCACTAAAAGCACAAGTGTATAACCGCATGGTATTGCAACGAGTACATTTTCTCGCATCGGTGCCGTGTGCAAATCTTATCTTTCAAGGGAGACTTCAGTCTAAATCTAATTCATTAGAGAGGTTTAACTTTATTCAGATGGATTATTTAAAATTCAAGGAAGAAAAACGATAAATTGGCACTGTTTTAACAATACGAACTCGCAACTGGAAGGATTTTAGTTATATCCAAACAAACACAATCTTTAATGCATCAATACTATCACTTAGTACAGCTGGACGAAAAAGTATTTATTATTCTGTTTTGAATGGTTGAACATTTTCCTTTGATGGGGTTAGCTGTTTTTTTTTTATTCGTTCGAACGAAATTCCGTCCTCTTCGCAACTTGATTCGCTTTGGCTTATCTACCAAGTATAATAACATGGGTCTCTTTATTATGGTTGGTTCTTCTCGATTGCTGGATTATGTTAACAGATCCACGTTCGAATAAATCTCCTCGCCCTGGCACAAGCGCGAAAGTTGTACTATTCTTTTCTCTTCTTCTTCTTTAACTTTCAGACTCAAGCTTTTGGTATGAGAACCAAAGTATTCCAGAAGCTCCCCAACTTCTGCGCCATTTCTACCTTGTTTTCTGTCTTCTTGACTATCAGACTGAAAATTTCAATATAAAAAACATTATGTTCAACCAACTCTCCAACTTCACGCATGGCTTGACTCCTGCCAGTGTTGTTCCGCTGCAAGATAATTCTTGGTATGACTGGCTCAATTCGTCCCCGATGATCGCCAGTTTATTAGCGACTGATTCAATCGCCTCCATGGTTTGTTCGTGATCCGAATTTGGAGCAGAAGAGAATTGTCGTGTTTGACCAGACTTGTAACTTTGCCCGCCCATGACCGGTTCTTTTAGTAAATTGAATCTCCTGTAAGAGTAAGTATTAAAATTATTACTAACTGATATCTTACTGCAAAGGTCGCTGTTAAAAATGTATTTCATACATCGAAAATAAAGGTTCGTTAGAAACCTTCTTAACCATTAAGGTATTTGTATCATTCACGTATCTTCATTGATCATTTTAACGTTAATTATATGAAACCAACACTTGGTAAAGTTTGTTATCTTCTCCAGATTCGCAGTCGTAAAAATCATATCAAAGAAACACATTATAAACAGGAAATATAGCAAAGCTCGACTAGACATCCAAAACTTATCCGACTACAGATAACAACAATTAGAATTGTCTGTTGAAAATTGAAGAAAAAAAGTGCGTGTACATTGACTTAAGCCATCGATACAAAGTCTTAAATGTTTAGTATATGATAAGATCTAATGAACGAAATTCAACTTACCCAAAAATGTATCTTTTCAGTAACAGGTTTGTCGTATCTCCCACCAAAGCTGGTTGAGGCATAAACTGTTATGAGCCAAGGAAGAGATGCGGTTCTTATATAGGTCACAAGAGCTCCAAAAAATTCACGAATAACGAAAAAAACATCACGATATCACCCTTGGTAACAATACATCACGAGCGTTTCACGGGATAAAATCACGACAGCAAATTTTGATATTAAATCAATTCCTCTTACGCCTTTAGACTATGGGTCGAAAAAGTAGTCATTAGTAGAGACTGTACTGGTAAACTTTACCACATAAATTGAGCAAAGTGAGCGTGAAATTCCATTTTTGATTTCGTGTGGCTAGCGTGAAATAAAACCCTGTGTTGTTTTCAACCAATATGAAAGCGTGATTCTTTACCATCCTTAATTCGAGTGTCTTTACTACTCACGACATGCTTGGTATGTAAATGTATTAGAAAAACAATACTCAGATTGAAAAATCTCGCGGCTGCAAAACTAATACAGAAAAATAGCCACTTGTTAGAGGTGTAAACAGCAATCTAGTTAAGTATTAATTTTTGTTCAGCATACTGTATTGAAAAAATATTTGAAAAAGAATATTTTGACTGTTTCATCAATAGCCTTAGAAGTGTTGTATTGGAGAGGTTGACATAGTGGTGTCAATAATGCAGATTGATTGATATTTTTCTCCAGTTTTGGACAACACATTGAAGCAGTAAACTGATTCTAGTTCCGAATCTTCTTGACAAACTATTGTACAAGTTGGAAACGATTTTAACTGTGTATAACGTCAATTTTAAAAGGCAATAAATCATAATAAGTCAGAATGTTTTTCTTACAAACGGTATTCGACACAGGGAGATCGCAACCGCTGACATGAGTTTAGTGACAAATCTAAATATAAACATTTGAAGGGGCCTCTTTCCGCGGAGTAAAGCTCCCCTTGACTTCAATCTAACTACGCAAGGGAGATCTTTCCCAATTTTCCCAGCTATATCGAAATCTTTTCACTGCAATCTCTGTATCCAGTATGCTATCAAAGTTTGTCACCCTAATGGCCGCCATCCAAAGTTTTCAGGGTGAAAAAGAGTCGAATGAATTCATTGCCCGTTTTACGGATATAGCCATAAATGTAAAGAAGATATTCTCAGCTCCAAATCGATGCCGCAAATTAACCCTTTACACCATAATGTCAGTATGCATATTCTCCAAACTGTTCTCTATACATTTCTTAAGGTTCTGACAAGGAGAATTTGTTCAGCAATCAAGAACTTCTTTAGCTGCTGATCATTTCCCTTATTCTCGTGACATTATTGTGTGATTCAAGGGCGATATTGAAGGGAGAAATTAGATGCTGGTCAAAGGTTCAAGGTTTGATAAACTCAGTTATATTTTTTTATCATAAACTAAGCTAAGAAATCTAGTGTCTTATATGGTCAAGTCTACGTATCATTAAAAATGATCGCTGTTTTGATCATCACAATTTTATCTGTATGTGAATATTGCTATCGACAAATTCAGATTTAGAATCACGCACTGCTACCATGTATAACAAAGCAATGAAAACAAAGATCGCTTATGGACTTTCGAATTAACAACCATTAACATATTCTTAAGTGCAACAGTAATTATGTTTGTAAAGGAAACTAGAAAATCGTTCATAACTTTTCCTTTGCGAATACATATCATTTGAACAAACATTAAACTAGAGTTAAATTTAAGCACTAGAAACTCGTGTTGATAGAATGCGATTATTTGTCTGCCCTATTTGGACTTTTTTTCAGAATGGCAATCGGAATGAAATTTCAATAATCGAGTATAATGACAAGCCAAACATGACGTAATTGATAATTCTAATTCATGACACTTCTTTGAGGTGAGACAAAAGATTCCCGCTCTCAGTGAGTCCAAAACAGTACAACGAGTTACTTCAGGGTGCAAAACACGAAACCACCAAAAATCAAGGTTTTGGACGACAAAACTTCTTTTAGAGCCTGGAGAATGAAAATTAAACGTAAAAACTCTGTGTATTTCTAAATAACTATGTTCGAATTACTGGAAATTCTGACGATGGACGGAAAACATTGCAACTCAAGTCGCACCACGCCAGCGGAAGAAGTTCCATCGGAGGTGCCAGGGACTATGCCAGAAGTTCCATTAGAGTTGCTGGGGATGGTGCTAGTCTCCTGGGCTCCAACTTGCAGCAGCTCAGAGTCAGAATTGGATGCATGGTTTTCGTTTACCACGAATTCAAAGCCCACTTTAATCCTAATATACAACAGACCCTGGCCAACCAATTTCTTCACTACATCGTAATTATACTCGGTTTGTTTGCTTAGATGCAGGACACTGATTCTTTTTTGAGTTACTTTCAAGAATTCAAAATCGTTGGGTCCAATAACACTGTATTTTTCTTTCAGGGTTGATGCGATCTTTTCTCTGACCTGCGCCTCGCAGTCTTGTTCACTGAGTGTAAACAGGCCATTTCTGCGACCATTTCTTTCTTCAAAAAATCATCTTCTGTATCATCTTCCTTGGAATTTAGAAGAGCAAACTCAAAAGGCTTTTCTTTGATACCTTTCCTCTGCACAGCTCGCTTCGGCTTGCCTTTTGTTCCTCCTCGAGGAATCTGAGAGCGTAGTCTTTCGTTAGACAATACTGTTCTGACAATACGTTCTGACAATACTGATGTAGATGGAGAATCCACTGTTAGCAACATATCCGAGGCTCGCCTTAAAAGGCCTGCTGCTTCAGCAATTTCGTCTTTCATTGCCTTTTTGCACTGCAAGTATTCCTTGTAATGGCGGACGAACGCTGCACGTGAAACGCTATCGTTCCCAAGTCCATATCTTTCTGATCCGATGGCTTGACCCAGTCCCTGAGATGAAATAAATATTTTTCCGGATTGAATTGAACGAATATATACGGATTAAATTAAATGGATATAGAGCGATTAAATAAAATAAATATAAACATATTAAATAAAATGGATTTAAAAAATATTCCATATATATATAAATATTAAATTGAACAAATAAAAAAAATTTACATAGATATAAATATTAAACTGAATATATATAAAATTATTGAATATTGCTACAATCGGCTTGCCATAGTCAAGCTTGATGAAGCAAAGCGAACCTCTACCAAGTTCAGTTCATGTGGCGAAAGATCTCAGATCATTCAGATACCGACAACCAACCCTATCTACTCGAATGGCGCATTCAGGCTCTCAAAACCAAGTTGTCCTCAGTTGCCATATAAATAACTACTCAAGCGAGTAAGTCGTGGTGTTTGAAAACCGTACAATGTTTTCGATAATGAAAGCTCAAAACAAAATAGTAAATCAACACGATACCGGTGATCAATAAAGGTATATGTACGAAAAGTCTCGAGTTTTCCTTTACCATAAATTTGCGTGAAAGCAGTTGTCTCTTTTGAGGGCCTTCGTTTGAAATTTTGGGCGGGAAATTTTGGGTGCGGACGGCCAAAATTGATCCGCTGCGCATGCCCGATGTGCATTATGTTCTCTTCTCGAATTATTTAGACCAGGTTTATATTCAGTGTCCCGCCGGCTGTTCCTTCATTTTATCATGGCGGCAAAACTGCCAAGATAATTAGTTAATCTAGTCTCGAAAATTTTAAAAAAAGAAGACGAGTCAAAGGGAAAGTTAAACCAATACTTCCTTTGTAAAGTTAACCGTGTAACTGAGGGGACCTCACAACCGTTTGGCCGTGGAAGGTCAAGGATTCAGGATTTTGAACACAAATACTCTAGTTTACCCATGGAAAACATAATTTTCAGCCTTCGTGTTCTTGGATATTTACAGAAATATTCTTTGTTCAGGGAAACGTTTGTTGCCTTTTGTCATCAGAGTACTGTTTACTGGGAATTAAAGAGAATAACAATTATTTTGGGTTTTTAAGTAACCAAAGTACATTTTCTTCCTAGATAGGTTTTTTCCCTTTGGTTTGGCGATATCCGATAACGACTCACCATTGTCGTGAATATTCTAGCCTTCAAAGTTTAAAAGTCATCCGTTCTTCAAATCATTGTCAACAAACGTTTCGTGCAATTCGTGTTTTCACACTTTTCGGTTTTAAGTCAAGGCAACCTGTTTACGCACTTCTCTGACAACTGAAAAAAATTGAAACGGAAAACTAAAAGGAAACTTTGCACCTTAATTTCAGGAAATGTCTTAAGTTCAACAGCATTTTCAATTTTCATCGTTACTCTGTTCAAAATAATTTACAGAGAGGAAATCGCTAGTTTCGTCATTTGTCTAATACCACGTTCTCAAAATATAGCTGATTGACAGCTACGGACTAAAAAACGTCGTAAAGTGTTTTGTTTTACAAATCTTGCTTTATAGTTGGTGCCAAACCAAAATAAAAAATAAAAAGGACTACAATAAATATCTCACAAGGATTGTGATAGATTGAGATCGGCTAACCTTCAAAGAAAGAATCCGAGCCAACCGAAAATGTCCTTTTATGAAGTTTATTAGGAAAAAAAAAACTTTACGTGAATGATACAGCAACGAGACAGGTGATTACCAACGCCGTAAAAAAGCGATGTTTTCCCATTGGCTCGGGTTCTTTTCAGTTCCCCTTTGTAATATTTCCTACTTATCACCTTTTCAAAAGAAAAAGTTTACACCTGCATGGAAACTAAATGCAAATTATTTCAGTTTAGATTGCGTTGGTTTTCAAAAGGAAAAAAATAAATTCTCTTATTTGATCGCGGTTATCAGAAATAAACGATTTCCTGGGATGAATGTGTATCGCTATAAAATTTTTCATTTGGTCATCATGTGAAATTAGGAGTCATTTCCTCGAAAGTAAGTACGCCGCGTTTTCTTTTTTTCACTAAAAGCACAAGTGTATAACCGCATGGTATTGCAACGAGTACATTTTCTCTGCATCGGTGCCGTGTGCAAATCTTATCTTTCAAGGGAGACTTCAGTCTAAATCTAATTCATTAGAGAGGTTTAACTTTATTCAGATGGATTATTTAAAATTCAAGGAAGAAAAACGATAAATTGGCACTGTTTTAACAATACGAACTCGCAACTGGAAGGATTTTAGTTATATCCAAACAAATATAATCTTTAATGCATCAATCATATCGCTTTTAAGTACAGCTGGACGAAAAAATATTTGTTATTCTGTTTTGAATGGTTGAACATTTTCCTTTGATGGGGTTAGCTGTTTTTTTTTTTATTCGTTCGAATGAAATTCCGTCCTCTTCACAACTTGATTCGCTTTGGCTTATCTACCAAGTATATTAACATGGGTCTCTTTATTAAGATAATGGTTGGTTCTTCTCGATTGCTGGATTATGTTAACAGATCCACGTTCGAACAAATCTCCTCGCCCTGGCACAAGTGCGAAAGTTGTACTGTTCTTTTCTCTTCTTCTTCTTTAACTTTCAGACTCAAGCTTTTGGTATGAGAACCAAAGTATTCCAGAAGCTCCCCAACTTTTGCGCCATTTCTACCTCGTTTTCTGTTTTCTTGACTTTCAGAATGGAAATTTCAATATAAAAAACATTATGTTCAACCAACTCTCCAACTTCACGCATGGCTTGACTCCTGCCAGTGTTGTTCCGCTGCAAGATAATTCTTGGTATGACTGGCTCAATTCGTCCCCGATGGTCGCCAGTTTATTAGCGACTGATTCAATCGCCTCCATGGTTTGTTCGTGATCCGAATTTGCAGCAGAAGAGAATTGTCGTGTTTGACCAGACTTGTAACCTTGCCCGCCCATGACCGGTTCTTTTAGTAAATTAAATCTCCTGCAAGAGTAAGTATTAACATTATTACTGACTGATATCTCACTGCAAAGGTCGCTGTTAAAAATGTATTTCATACATCGAAAATAAAGGTTCGTTAGAAACCTTCTTAACCACGAAGGTATTTGTAACATTCACGTATCTTCATTGATCATTTTAACGTTAGTTATATGAAACCAACACTTGGTAAAGTTTGTTATCTTCTCAAGATTCGCAGTCGTAAAAATCATATCAAAGAAACACATTAAAAACAGGAAATATATCCGACTACAGATAACAACAACTAGAATTGTCTGTTGAAAATTGAAGAAAAAAAGTACGTGTACATTGACTTAAGCCATCGATACAAAGTCTTAAATGTTTACTATATGATAAGATCTAATGAACGAAATTCAACTTACCCAAAAATGTATCTTTTCAGTAACAGGTTTGTCGTATCTCCCACCAAAGCTGGTTGAGGCATAAACTGTTATGAGCCGAGGAAGAGATGCGGTTCTTTTATAGGTCACAAGAGCTCCAAAAAAATCACGAATCGCGAAAAAAACATCACGATATCACTCTTGGTAACAATACATCACGAGCGTTTCACGGGATAAAATCACGACAGCAAATTTTGATATTAAATCAATTCCTCTTACGCTTTTAGACTATGGGTCGAAAAAGTTGTCATTAGGAGAGACTGTACTAATAAACTTTACCACAGAAATTGAGCAAAGTGAGTGTGAAATTCGATTTTTGATTTCGTGTTGCTAGCGTGAAATAAAACCCTGTGTTGTTTTCAACCAATATGAAAGCGTGATTCTTTACCATCCTTAATTCGAGTGTCTTTACTACTCACGACATGCTTGGTATGTAAATGTATTAGAAAAACAATACTCAGATTGAAAAATCTCGCGGCTGCAAAACTAATACAGAAAAATAGCTACTTGTTAGAGGTGTAAACAGCAATCTAGTTAAGTATTAATTTTTGTTCAGCATACTGTATTGAAAAAATATTTGAAAAAGAATATTTTGACTGTTTCATCAATAGCCTTGGAAATGTTGTATTGGAGAGGTTGACATAGTGGTGTCAATAATGAAGATTGACTGATATTTTCCCCCGTTTTTGAGAATATATTGAAGCAGTTAACTGATTCTAGTTCCGAATCTTCTTGACAAACTATTGTACAAGTTGGAAACGATTTTAACTGTGTATAACGTCAATTTTAAAAAGGCAATAAATCATTATAAGTCATAACGTTTCTCCTACAAACGGTACTCGACACGAAGAGAGCGCAACCGCTGACAAGAGTTTAGTGACAAATCTAAATATAAACACTTGAAAGGGCCTCTTTCCGCAGAGTAAAGCTCCCCTTGACTTCAATCTAACTACGCAAGGGAGATCTTTCTCATTTTTTCAGCAGAAATCAGTTATATCGAAATCTTTTCGCTGCAATCCCTGTATCCAGTATGCCATCAAAGTTTGTCACCCTAATGGCCGCCTTCCAAAGTTTTCATGGTGAAAAAGAGTCGAATGAATTCATTGCCCGTTTTACGGATATAGCCATAAATGTAAAGAAGATATTCTCAGCCCCAAATCGATGCCGCAAATTAACCCTTTACACCCTAATGTCAGTATGCATATTCTCCAAACTGTTCTCTACACATATCCTTAGGAGCTGACAAAGAATTTATTTTACAATCAAGAACTTCTTTAGCTGCTGATCATTTCCCTTATTCTCATGACATTATTGTGTGATTCAAGTCAAAGGTTCAAGGTTCAAGGTTTGATAAACTCAGTTATATTTTTTATCATAAACTAAGCTAGGAAATCTAGTGTCTAATATGGTCAAGTCTACGTATCATTAAAAATGATTGCTGATTTGATCATCACAATTTTATCTGTATGTGAATATTACTATCGACAAATTCAGATTTAGAATCACGCACTGCTACCATGTATAACAAAGCAATGAAAACAAAGATCGCTTATGGACTTTCGAATTAACAACCATTAACATATTCTTAAGTGCAACAGTAATTATGTTTGTAAAGGACACTAGAAAATCGTTCATAACTTTTCCTTTGCGAATACATATCATTTGAACAAACATTAAACTAGAGTTAAATTTAAGCACTAGAAACTCGTGTTGATAGAATGCGATTATTTGTCTGCCCTATTTGGACTTTTTTTCAGAATGGCAATCGGAATGAAATTTCAATAATCGAGTATAATGACAAGCCAAACATGACGTAATTCATAATTCTAATTCATGACACTTCTTTGAGGTGAGACAAAAGATTCCCGCTCTCAGTGAGTCCAAAACAGTACAACGAGTTAGTTTAGGGCGCAAAACACGAAACCACCAAAAGTCAAGGTTTTGGACGACAAAACTTCTTTTAGAGCCTGGAGAATGAAAATTAAACATAAAAACTCCGTGTCTTTCTAAATAAGTATGAAACTAATCTTATAATTCAGTAAAATTTTCTCTCGTGATGTTGTTCTGTGACGTCCTTCTCCGATACCTTGTTGCCAATGGATACGCGATCTCGTGAGATTTTGATCGAGTTTCGTGATTTGTTGTTATTGCTATGGACCTCTAAAGAGCCGCACATTTCCCGGAGCTTATAAAAATTCAACGATTGATCCAGCCCCAGTGAGACAAGCGTGAAACATCAACCGTAAGCTTGAAACACCATAACTAACTTTGAGCACCAAATCAACTCTAGAAGGATAAATCATCAGGTAAGTTTGGTTCGAACACTACTCTAATTCGACTTTTCACTCAAGTATCCAACTTCAGACGCTTAACGAGCCATTTCTACAATATATCTCCGATTAAATGTTCTCCTGACTCTTTCCTCAAATCTGAGGAATCTTGAAATTCGATTATCTGCAATTACGTTTTCGATACAAAAAATACAACAGTTAAACATGCCTCAAGGGGTTAGGGTCGAAAAACGATCTCTTTAGATATAACGTGATTGGAAGGCTAAACTTAAACATAACAGGGAAATTTTAAGACCCACTTAGCGAACGGAACTCAACAAAATTTCATTTTCGCTCGGTACCTTCGGTCATTTTGCAATATCGTAAAAATATTTGCATTTGCGGTAAATCGTTCATTGCTTGATTTATCTCTTCGATGTATTTGAGGATTAGAAAAAAGTAGGCAGAATCAGGGATAAATCTAATCGTGTTTTTAGTAAACTTTTCTTAACCTACCTCATTTAATCACAACATGTATTGAAACATTTTAACCTCTGATAACTCTAACTCTTGCAGGAGATTTACGCCCGGGAGAGCTTGAAGTTCGAATTACTGGAAATTTTGACGATGGACGGGAAACATTGCAACTCAAGTCGCACCGCGCCAGTCGCTTTAGTTACAAAGACAAACGATAAACACACCATGGAAGTGATTAAATCTGTTGCCAACAAGCTAGCTATCATCGGAGACGAACTGAATCATTCATACCAAAAATTCTCGTGCAGTGGAGTTTCTTTGGCTGGACCAAATTCATGCGGGCAATCGGAGAGATGGTTGAAAATTGCGCTTTTTATACTGAGAGCTAGTGTCTGAAAGTCAAAGCAAACAGAGGGCGAGTTGGAAAAGCACGCCGCAAATGAAATATTTTAAGAGGGCCAGATCCCACGTAAAAAAGAGTTGGACAGATGTTTGACAATTACAATATCAGAAATGCAAGGAAAAATGCCTTGTAAAGGAGAGTTAACAACGATAGTCATCTTAAAAGGGATAAGCTTAAATGCATAGTATGTTTGTGACAAAGCCAAGCCCTGTTCTAATCGCTTTAATGGACGAAATTCGGTAGGAGATACCTCACAAATGGTAAAAAATTTCAGAAATGCGAATAATAAATAATTTTTTTGTTTTGTTTTGTTTTTTTGCAAAGTCGTGAGCTAAACGCTATGACAATAATAAAGAATTATTGTTATTAAAAATGCAATCATTTGTTATCTGAAAACTCTACAAATTTGTTGAATTTACCCTTCGCTTTTAGCACAAGAATACCATCGAGTTAATAGAAAGCAATTTAGTCTGTTTACGTAACTAAATAATTATAAGATTTCTGGTAGACTCACGGAAGAGACATAATTGGCACCGCTGAAAAAGATGCGGTGTAAACCGTTCTTTTTATAATCACAAAAATCACAAAATAACAAAAATTCTCGCTTACTCTCTGGATAAATAGCTTCATCACCGATACGAAAACTTGGAAGTTGCAGTGAAAACATTCTTATTAAGAAAACTTGGTCTATGACCGATGAGATCAATCTAGATTAGTTTAGAATCTGAAAACGCATCACATCCAAAACTAAGACAATTTGCATATCCATGCGTCACCATACAGCTGAAAACAACTTCTTTGAAAAAGTGTTAAGTGCAAAATATAACAATGGGGTGGAAAAGAAAGACCCATCCAATAGGAAAACACCTCTTTCAAACTACATCCATAATTGCTCCTTACAAATTCGTATCAAGGACTTTTTTCCCCTACCTTGGAGTAAATAAAGAATTCCCATAGCTACGCGTTTTTACGGTGCCCTTACATGTTCCGTCGAAGCTTGACTTAAAATCCCGTTAACTAGAAATATTTGTGCCATGCGAAGTCCTGTAAGAGAGATTGTTTTTTATTTTACTCTTCTGATTCATAAATATATTAGAAAAAATACATCGACAAAAGAGTTAACTTTTCAAAAGCTTTAATTCACACTTACGTACAACATAATTGAACAATATTGACTCACGAAAAACGAACCGATGCTTTAGCTGAAAATTCTAAATTTTATGTCCTTTATTTGGCTTAAATATTCAAGGGAGATGTTAGAAGGTTTTCTGAACTTTTTATCTGAAAGGCAAGCTATAGGCGCTTTGAACATTTTTCATGATCAAAGAGTACAAAAAGAAACTAATTTTCTTGAGTGTTGAATCGCAAACAGTCCATTCAATGACTTAACATCTGTGAAGAAACTGCTTTGTAATTGTCATAGACTCGCACGAAACATGCAGTGGTAACGAAAAGAATCTCGTTCCGTTAACGTTTTAGTCAAGAATGAAAAGTGGTGACTCTTCGTCTGGATATTGAGAGTTTGACGCACACAGGAAGAAAAAAGACTCATACGCTCAATGGAAAATGTCTGTAACCATGACAGCATTTTATCTCTGAATCGGTTTCAGATCGAGCACGGACACAAAAAGCTCTCCTTTTGGACATTTCAATTAAAAAAATTAGCATAATGATGCAAGTTTGCGAGAAATGTTTGGTCAATCCTTGTTATCTTTTGCAGGCAACAGTCTTCTTAGTTATAATTTGTTATTTATTCAAAAAATGAAACTTGCTATAATTAAACATAAGAAAGTATTTGTTATCCTCAGTTTAAAGGCTTCATCTTAAGTCAAAAAAAATTAAAAAAAAAATGTTTAAAATATCATCTCCAGATTTTACATCAACCTGAAATCTTGGAACATGGCGTGTTAGTAAGGAGAAGGAATTTAAGGAAAATGTTCTGTTACCTAAATTTATCAATTTAAGCACTTGTCAAGCGCAAGAAATGATTTCCATTGGAAATCTAATGCGGTATAATTTTTTTTCACGATCCGAAGGCTTGCCCTTGATTTATGCCCTATGTTTCGGGCATAAAAATATTGATGTCAGGCCACTATAATGCGGGAAAACTAGAAACGAAACACCATCTTATTACCACCACTTCGTCCTGAAATATTTCAAGAGCACATTCTATGGGGGGGGGGGGCAGGATCCAGAAGGAAATTTGCCACTCTATGAACCCTTAAGGCGCTTTATAATCTCTTTCCTCTGGAAAACGCAGTTTTGCGCGATCGCTAAAGCTGTGTTAGTTTTCTCAATAAGCTAAACTGGAGAAAAATGATACGCCCGGAAGTCTGTCTTCCACGCAAACACAGAGTGTACGCGCGCGTCTTCACCATCACGAGCGGCGAACACGAGCTAAGTCAGAGCATGTGCTTCACATTGTGACAAAGCACTATTGGCTTATAAAGGTGTCCAAGTTAGTAGTCTGCTAATGAGTGGTTCGTAAAACAATAATGGAAAGGCTTTGAGTAATAGTAGAACAGGGGGGAAGGGGGGGAGGGGTAGGTAGGGCGAGTGGATGAGGAAAAGGCATCTACAGCCTTTATTTCAAGTCAGGCTCCTAAAGTGGTGCTCATTACAGGGCTTGTTTTTTTTTTCCGTACCCACTTCCCCACCTCCGCCAATTTCCTTCCACCGTTCTGGAGACAACGGTCAGAAGGCGTTTTAAGACTCGTCTCCATTTCCTGCCTTTTTTTAATCAAACATCGAAAAAAGTGATACTAAGATAAACAAAAAAAACAAGGAAAAAGCGCATTCTATCTAGTGCCAGAGGCTTTTAACCTCATGCTGGTAATAGATTAAGTTTTTTTAACTGTAAGAAAATACGTTCTCAGAAAAAATATTGATTATTCCACACAGGTCTAAATTTCTCGAACAACTCTTCTAATAGCTGAGCTGTACCGTCGATATAAAAATAAAAACAAAATGCGTTTCATCTGCCCTTTTTCAGCAATTCATTCTTCTTTCCCTTAATTGATTTGCAACAAAAGAATATCCACGTATCTCCAAAATAAACGCCAACGTTCACACAGCAAGTGCTATAAGTAGCATGGATCCAAAATGGATGTTACTGGCTCCTCTAGACAACTCCATACGCCACTCCTAGCGTAATTATCACGTGTCAAGCCTGATAAAGGCTTGCCGCTGGACAATAAGATCGCTCCCCTCTTTTCTCCTTTCAACGGTGACCAAGCGATTAGCGTGAATAATCATTTTAGCTCCTTTACCTCGTACATTTGGAGAGGACTGCTGTTTACACTCACTTCATGTTCAGAATGCAGAGAATGTTCACACCGGACATTCCCAAGTTTACTCGCCTGAAAAAACACAAGAGTCCATAAATTTGCGTTGCAATGGACTCAGAAGCGCTGAAGTAAAACCAAAACCAGAGCCAATCAAAAGAAAAGAAAATACCTTTGATAGCCAATGCGAACTTTAAGTAAAAACAACCAAACTGCCAAAAGCGCGGGAAAACGCGGGCAACTTCGTCGCGATTGATGTTAGCTTTAAATCTAATTGGTTGAGAAAGTGGCACGTGTTTTCTGGACCAATCACGAAACGAAATAAAGAAAACCCAAAACAATTCCAGATTAATTTCGACACTCAATTGAAAATGGCTTCACATGCAAGTAAAGTTGAGTCTAAAACCTCATGCAACAACTCATGCATGAACACATTCAATTCTGTTAGGTTCCCCAACAGTTTACTAGTATGTATTTATTTACCTGGCAAATGGAGGAACTATGAAACCATAGCGAATTCAGCAAAGGCTTAAAAAAAGAGAAAACATCAGGATTTAAACAGAAAATGGTCCAACTAACCCCAGCATTCCATACTGCTTGGTTTTCACGTGATGAAGGAAGAAGACGATGGTGTGAAACAAGTTGTTCTGTCCCTGAAAGAAAAGCAATAAAGTTAATTAATATCGTAGTGTCCTTATGTTTCAGCGCATTCGAATTTGGGATTGTTTGTCGCAAATCATGCATAATCGCAACGAACAACCAGAACGAAAGAAAATGTCACAAACAGACAATGAGTACTCAGACTTAACACAGAAAACTGCCTGAACGGACGTGACCAGGTCGCAATTGGTGTAGTCTTGAATCTGATTGGTTGAGGTGGCACAAGTTTTAAGGACCAATCACAAGGCAAAGGAAAGCATTATTCCGAATTATGCTTGATATTCGAATGATATTTTAGTATTTGGGTGTGGCTTTAGAACCCGTATGATGTAAGGCTAAATCTGAAGTAGAAATGAATCCACTGAAATCTCACAAAACAAACACTGGCCATCCAACTCCCAAGGTAACGAGTTAACTATCCTTACAGTGCGATAAGTTTGAGAATTTTAATGTAAACTCGCACAATATCCCCTGTTTGGTGTTCTTCTCTCTCCCAATCAACTGTCTGCTTGAATCATTGTAAGGGAAAATTTCTCCATAGTCCCTTATAGGAAGAGAGAGTTAACCCTTTACCTCCAATGGGTGACTAAGAGAGGATTTCTCCTTACAATATCAATACAATACCAAGCATAGAAGTGATGAGAATAAAGAAAAATACAATTAGGGGATTATTACTTGATCCAATACCAAATTCTCCAAATTGACACCATAAGAACTGTATGGCAGACAGTAAGGAGAATTACTAACGAGATCTTGGGAGTTAGAGGGTTAAGCACCATTTGTGTGGACAACATACCTTGGGCATATCGTAGACTTCATCTTCAATGATAACCTAAGAAAAAGAGAAAAGAAAGTTTTAAAATATTAATTACTTTGTTAAAGTTTAGCTAATGAGTAATGAGAGCTAATGCCAATGAGAGCTAATCAGTAATAATCTCGTTTTCACTGCTTTTAACAAAGTTTGATTGAGACCTAAACTGTGATCGGCCGCATGATAATTTGATGGATCACTAAGTTATGGTAATCAGTTGTGAATGTTCTCATCAGCTCACTGAAGCAGTGCAATCTATGTTCACATAATCGATGTACAGGAGGTTAAAAAAAAAGGGGGGGGAGATCAACACCAACATCCGTATGAAAATTTACGGAGGGAGCCAAGAGAATTTGTTCTAGAATGAAAATACGTTTCCATACCACATGACAGGTCACATGAAGTTGCGCTTCACGACCACCGTCACCTAAAGTAGTGCATCAGCCGTTTTTCTGGTCCTCAGTCTTATTTTACCTGTTCAAGTTATTTGATTCGTTTGTTAGCTACCTTGAAATGTGGCGGATGAAGACGAGACTGATAGATACACAAGTCACTCTTTCGCGCATCTGTAACACAAACAACAACGCATAAGCAGACCAAACTTCAACTTCAATTTCGCAAACTCAACTAGATAACCACAGAAGCCACCAGCTTACTTGGTTTGTCTGGGGTCTTGAGGAAGTGAAGCCCGGTAAAGGTCCTTCCATCCGGGAACGTGGGGTCTGCAGGCAGACGGGAATCCATATATGTACAAAACATGTGAAGAAGTAACTAGGAGAGAGAGTTGGGTATTAACCCGTTACACGCTAAGATCAGTATGCATATTCCCCCTACTGTTTTCTATACATTTCCGCAAGTGCTTACGAGGAGATTTTGCCTAATAATCAAGAGCTCCTGTACTTGTTGATCAGTTTCATTATTCTCATGACCTAAATGTTTGATTCAAGGGTGATATTGTAAGGAGAAATTAGATGCTAGTCACTCTTAGGGATTAAAATGTTCAAATTGAAGACGCGATATTTGCGTTACGGTAACAGTTGGTTTCGAAACACTCTTGATGCTGGTCCCACAGCCCACAGACCCAGATGGTTCAGTTCTCAAAAAGCGGATAAAACCAAGACATTACAGTATAACCTGAACATCAGATGGTAGATAAATTTTGGCCGGCTACGTGCCAATTTACCCCGAAAAATATTAGAGGAAATGAAATATTATTTAACTATTGTCCTAAAATTTATGACAGAAAAAAAAATTCAGTGATACGTTCAGAGACACTTGTCGAAGGATGCAAAGGTTGGGAAAGGAAAGCTTATGAATTTCCTGGGCACAAAGTTTACTCAATAGCTGTTGATTCGCTATTTTTCTTGAGCTTTACTAAACGCGTTTTCAGACACCCCGACTTACCAGCCTCTTCCCCTGTGAGACACTTTGCTTCCGGAAACCTGAAAACACGATGTCGTGTAGCTATTTTTGCCGCCTCTTAGCCGTTTCAACTTCGCAAAGGCACACACATTTTACCGCTATGTAAGAGGTGGCCAGCAAAAATTGGTCCACATATACATGTGTGACCTTTCTCCGCTGTTTCCACAGATGGGAATTTTTCTACTTTACAAACCTGCGAATCGGCTAATAAGTCTTGTTCCCACGATTTGCCTCTGTACTGCCCGCCGCAATTCCATCGGTATAGACCCATACAACCACCTTGTGCTAATTCTGAAAAAATACAGCAACAAGCATGATAACTACAGACCCTTTCACTAAAATAGCTGACAAAAAAGACCTTTCAACATTAAACTGCACAGGATATTTATGCTGGCATCCAAATATGGACATCATAAAGCGCAATGCACTCACGTTTTCCCGCGGCCTTTTTTCCTTGAATTTTCATTGGCTCGTTGAGTTATTCTCCATTGTTCTGATTGGTCACTGTCGATATTTGCGAATGGTTTTGCGGCAATCAATCAAAAATAGCTAGATGGTATAAGGAGCCGCTAAAACAAACCTGACAGGCGTTTCACGAGGTATTCCTGATTATTCGAAGCTTCTAAATATGGAATGATGGCCCGTAACGTCGGAGCCTGGTCGGCTTTAGTAACAGCTACTTGTCTGGCTGCGCTGAGACTGATTGCTGAGGAAAATTCAAGAAAGTAAAAATTCAAGTGTTACTGTTTGTTACTGCAAAATTTCTAGAGCTTAGAAGATCGGATCGAGGTCAGTACCTGAGTAACTACTCGCCTACCCCTCCCCTAACCCAATATTAGCCCTAAATTGTGATCAGTTGACTGTTGTCGAGCTGGGGGAGGGGTAGGTACGAATAACGCTCCCTAATTTATCATGTCCGGTTTATAAATTTACATTTGGTCCTGAAGATCGATGTATTTGTTTAGTTTTTTACATGAAGCTGCAGAGTGCCCCCTTAAACACGGAAGGACCTCAGAGAGAGGAATGCTGAAGCACAATGGTGGATTACTCACTTCCAACTTGAAGTTCTGAGCAGCCAATTCTACAGAGAGTCTCATTAACGGCTTCAATTTGCTCCACAAGCCGACACAGTATCGTTTGACAAAGCCACTGTGAAGAACAAAGTAAATTTTTTTTGGGAACAGCAGATAAAGAAAGGAACATGGAAAACAACTAGTGATAAATAGAAAGCAACGGTTTGGGCTTGGCGAAAAAACAGTTAATTGTCTGAACGCGCCACTTTGTTTCAAGTGATGCATGAACCATAATCTTCCCCCCAGTGTTTTATTTTCTGTCGACCTCTTTTTCAGGCATAAAAGAACTACGAATATTATGGGCATAGTTGCTGGAAACCCTTGAGTCCATTATATAAAAACTGTACCGTTTTATTGTGTTTTAATACACCTTTTTAGAGAACAATCGTGCGACCGTATCGAGCCGCCCTGTTTGTTTTGCTTGTTAACATTTTTCAAGCTCGCGCGATGTTCGCGTCCAGATCTCACATGGTTAAAAACTCAGAAATTTATGATAACATAACAGAAGAAACAGAAATGAGAAGGCAAAGACAACTATAACCGTTGTATGACCTGATGGACGGAAAACGGCGGAAATTCAACCGTAAATGATGTTGACTATATATCAACTTAAAAGTAAACGAAAAAATTCAGCGGTGAAACTTAGAAAAAGATCCAAACTAGAGAAAAAGTATGTAAAGACAATCCAGGAGAATGTAAATAACACTGGGCAAAAAAATGAACGCGGAAACAATTCACAAAATGTCCATGCAAAACAAAATGTAAAATATAACGAGTAAAACTGAGTAGATGCATTTCTTTGAGAATACGGACTCCTGGCATCAGGCTTTATTGTTAAACCTCAAACTCCCAGAAGTCATTAACATGTAATTTCTCCCAAAAATGTTCATTCATAATCCAACAAACAGGTAATAAGAATACACAAAATAATAAGGCAGAAGATGTTATCTTGATCTAAGACTAAATTCTCATTAATAATTAATTAATAATTAATTCTCATTAATAATTAATTAATAATTAATTTTCATTAATAATTAATTAATAATTAATTCTCATTAATTAACAAGGTAATTTGCAGTAGCAAGAGGGGAGAATTAACAATCAGATCTAAGGAGTTGGAGGGATAATGTCTACCTTTCTGCAGTTCTCAATCCAGTGATCCAGATCTGTTCTTGTCACAGCATATTGGGTCCAAATCTGAGATCAGGAAAATGTGAGTTTAAAATGAAAAGAAGAGGCATACTTTTGTTACATTAAACAACATGAAACTGAGGCGTTTGTTTGTTGCTTGCATTCAGCAGTGTCATAGATACAATTTTCTAATGGGGGGAAGGGGTGGGTAGGGAAATAAACCTATTCTCTTGAAAGAATTAAAAGTGGTAAGAATTGTTCTAATAAATAGGTACATTCATAATACAATTTAAGCTGTTCATTAAATCGTCCAAATTTGAAGTACCAAGAAAACAAAGGAAGCTTTGATTTCTTAGGAGACAATTCAATAAATTCAATAGTTCAATTGAGACCATGAGCAATGTACCTCATCAGCTTTGGTGCTATTATAGCCTGCATCATCGTCATCCCTTGAAGAGCTGAGATCGGGTGACCTGTGATGATAAAAATACATTAGATATGATGAAAAATTGTCCACATTGTCCTCATTATAACAAAACAGTGGTGAGACTACAGGTGATACAAATATGAAGCATGTTCAACAGGGTACAGTAAACTTTGTACTTGAGTTTCAGTGAGCTACAGTGCGACATGCAGGGACACAAAGCACAAAGATTGGATCTACAAATCTTGGGTTTGCCATGCTAGACTGCACAGTGAAGATACCAAGATGGCATCCCTTGGAAAAATACAGAGTCTAAACACACCTTCTTGCAATCCTGTATACACTAAGTGGGGGAGTAAAGTCGTGTCGGTAGCCAGACCAGAAAGATTGTCCACGCCCTGGTGTAAGGGCATCTGATGAGGCAACTAGTTCACAAGAAAAAATTCAAAAGAAAAATGTCAACTCTTTTTATCTTAAAGAGATTAGCATACAAATTCTCTTCATTGTGTTAAAACAAAGTCAAGCACTCAGGTATTGAGAATGATGAAAATTATCACGTAAGAATGCATTTACCTCTATGTAATCTTCCCTCTTCTTGTTGTTGTTCTCTGAGATACTGCTCAAGTGAGTTTAAATCTGTCATGTGATCACTGGAGGGAACTAATAAAAACCATATTTAATTAAAATTAACTGAAACTAAATTAGAGCAATTTTCAGTTTTGTCAAAAAAAACTCTGGTATTGCGTTGGTTTCAATTTCCTTTGCCCTGTGATTGGTTTAGAAAACTCCCACCACTCTCTAAACCAATCCGATGCAAAACTAAAACCAATTACAACTTGGTTGCCCACGTTTTAGGCAATTTGGTGGTTTTTACTTTGAGTTCCCATTGGCTCTAAGAGGTACCTTCCCTCCCTCTGATTGGCTGTTGTGATTACTTTCAATTGGTTCGGTCTTATGACAGTCAAGCAGAAAGCGCTTTACATATACACACAATCAGGCAGCAAATTTTTCACAACCAGCTTGATACTTGTGAATAAAGGGGTAAGCTTCCAAAAAAATTGTGGTGCTGCATTGGTGGGAGAGTATAAAAGGGTAATTTGGTATTATCAACTAAGTTGATAATGTGAATTGGCCACCATAAAGTATTTAAAAGCTGACATTTCGAGCATTAGCCCTTTGTCAGAGTGAATTGATACTCACATGGTGACCGGCCTGGGGATGAGTGCCTTGACCTTCAATAAGAACAAAAACAAATTTATTTCATTTTAATTCATAAGATCATTATTTTCACTTTGTTGTCACCACTGATGCCCCTTAAGTCTTAAGTTACTGAATCCCTGATGCAAGTCCCTGACAGTCTGCAATATTCAATAGTCTACACATTAACAGAGTCACAAACCTTGTATCAGGACTGCTCACTGTCTCGTTGTAAAATGATGGTGTACCCATTATGGGAGATCTTGGTGAGCTACTGTTAGACTGAAAGACAATCATTGCATCTTGTTCAACAGTATATTCAACAAAACAACACCTGCATTTAGTTTTATCATATGACCCCATATGGCTCTGCCTACCTTCTTGTTGAAAAGCATTATACAAAACTCCTCTTGCATAAGCATCCTCTACTAATTGCTATATCTAAAAGACCTCCCCCCCCCCTCCTTTGGTCAATGAAAGGGTGGGTGATGTTTTCCATTGGACAATTCTATATGCAGAGGGTAGCCCAGTATCTTACCTCAACACTTATATACTAGATAGCGACTGGGCCCTGTAGTAAGTGACAGGAAAAAAATCTTGACTTTCCTAAACCATATATGTCACAGAAATATTTTTTCAGCATCCTTACTCTTGGTGGGGTTCCATGAGGCCGAGGTGGCGTCCTGGTGATGGTTGTAGTCATAATCATGGCGGGGGAGGAAGTGCTGGGGATAATGGAAGGAGAGACAGCAGATCCATGACTAGTGGGAGATTCAGGTGGGGCCAGCTTGAATCCTGAGTCTGTTGAGTTAAAACTTGATTGAATTATTGAATGGACCCAACTCCAAAGTGGCAGTTAAAAATCAAAATCCCATGAGGATAAAAGTTTCCACATCAAGAAATTTATAGAATCATCCAGTCATGCATCCTTTGGTTCAAAATCTTATATAGTTTTATTGGAACAAATGCTGTTTCTGAGGAAAAACCTTCAATAAGAATTTGGGTAATTTTTTTACCATCTGCTTGATTTGGGTATAAAAAATAAGTACTGCTAACACTAAAATAGGCCTTGAGAGGGCATGGGGGGCCCCTATCAATTTCCCCAAGGCTTATTACAGGTTATTACAAGGGGCTCATTAGAGAAGAAAGGTTGTAGCAGATAGAGGGCTTATTAAAGAGGGGCTGAACAGGGGGACTTCACTAAAAGAGGGGGCTCATCAGAGAGAAGGAGCTTGTTAGCAATGAGGGACTTTTTATGCGAGTGGCTTATTGGGGAGGGGGCTTATTTTTTTATCTTTTTTTAGGAGGAGGGGGGGGCTTGTAAGCTATGGCCTAGTTGTTCAAAGGCCAATCAGCACTAACCCAAGGTTAAATTTTAATCCTGGATTCTTCATGTATTTGTTCAAAAGCCTTTTTAGGATAATTCTTGTTAGAGCATCCAATAACCAATTTGTAGACAAAAAGAATTATATTTATTTTTCTTTTAAAGTCTCAGGTCTAATTTCAGATTTCACACTTACTCTGGGTTTCTTAACCCAGCTTTGAACAACATGGCTCTGGGGGTCTCAATGGTTGGAAGGAGGGGCCTATAAGAGAGTGGTTCCTTAACCCTTTACAGCTGAACATCAGTATGCATAATCTCCCTACAGTTCTCTTTACATAGCCTAAGGTACTGATAAGAAGAGTTTGTGTAACAATCAAGAACTCCTTTAACTGGTGATCAATTCCTTTATTCTCATGACCTTAATGTTTGACTAAGGGGTGATACTGTATGGAGAAATTAAGTGTAAGTCACAGTTTGGGGTTAAAGGGAACCCTGGCTAATACATGAGAGAAGGGCTTCAAAGAGTTTTATTATATACTTCCAAACATATATTTGTACAATATGGAACAATTTCAGATCATCACCTATCTGATAATATGAGTTGTGTTGAGATTTTCAAACTGAAAAAATTTTTTCATGATCATGCATTTTCTCTTTGCCTGGCTTATGTTTTTTTTTTTTTTTATCATTTATTTCTTTTTCTTTTCCAATCACATAGCAATGTAATACAAATCAAGTCCAAACCTGGATTACTTGCAACTCTCACATACAACTGATAACATAGTCAATTAACCCTTTCACTCCCATGAGTGACCAAGACAGAATTTCTCCTTACAATGTCCATACAATATCAACCGGATGAGTGTTGAGAATAAAGAAAAATATCAATTTTTGGATAACTAGTTGATCCAACACTAAATTCTCTGAACTAACATGATAAGAATTGCATGGCTGACAGAAAGGAGAATTAAAAATTTTATCTGGGAGTAAAAGGGTTAAGAGAGAAAATTAATAACAAGTCAAAATAGTATATCTCAAGGATAGGAAGATAGAATTGTGAATACTGGAAGGAGAGATTTTCTTACAACTTCCATCAAAGTCATCAGTGCAAATAACATAGTTGTCAAAGTCTCACAAATCTCTTTCACTCTGTACCTGTTGGTTGAATGCCAAGAAGCTTTCTTTGATCCAATGAAAGCACCACACTATTCTGTCCCAGAACAGGTCTCATATAATGATAGAGATCCACGATGAAACAGAAGGTGAACCAGATCGCCAAGCCACAAACTAAATATATAGGAATATTGGATCAATATCAGTATCTGGGCAACTGCCCACCTACCCCTCCCCTAACCAACATTAACCTAAACTTGTTGTCAATAGACTGTTGTTGAGTTAGGGGAGGGGTAGGTGGGCAGTTGCCGAGATACTGATATTGATCCAGAACATTTACGTTAACCCTTTCCATCCTTACATCAGTGTGATTTTATATTCTCCACAATGTTCTCTATTCATTTCTTGAGGAGCTAACAAGGAGAATTTGTTTAACAATCAAGAACTTCTTTAGTCGTTTATTCTCAATTGACCTTCATGTTTGATTCAGGGGTGATATCGTAGGGATAAATTTGATGCTAGTCCCTCCATGGACTAGCATTTAACACTTTCGGACACTGACACCTTAAGTTGCACAAGAATTAGGCCTTAGATGTCTCCAAAAACTACAACTAGTCATACTGCTAACAAGACAACAGTGTGGACATTGGTTAAATTAATCAAGCTGGTTTCCTTAATGTCATCATCAGTGATACCCAAGTTTAAATGCCACAGCCCCTCTGGATAACAGCCATGTGGTTGAATGGGCCACCCTACCTAAATTAAGTTTAGTTTACCTTTTAACAAACCAATTATCTGAAGTCTTCTCTAACCTTTTCTGAAACATGTACAGTCTGGTATTTAAACAAAATTTATGAAAATTCAGTCAAAGCCTTCACTTACCAACAAACCACACCAGAGGATGTTCAAATTCAAAATATTCTGCCACAGATCCAAAAACCCTGAAATTTTTGAAAATTTGAGATAATTTGTTAAAAGTATCTCCCAATATTGTATGCCTGAAATATACACTTATTTCCACAAAAACTCTGAATTCAAACACTCTATTTGTTTTTATTGTTGTTTTTTTTAAACAAAATTTGGAAGGGAAAAACAATAACAAAGTAATGAGAATAAAGAAAAATATCAATTAGGGGATTATTGGCTAATCCAATATTAAATTCTCCAAAGTAACATCACATAAATTGTACGGCAGACAGTGAGGAGAATTTCTAATGAAATCTTGGGAGTTAGAGGGTTAAAAACCACCAAATGCAAAATGTATCTTAATCAGCACTGTTGTATCCAATTTTGAAGTATTTTTCTATTCCAGTTCCAAGCCCCCTCGGATATAAGTCGCTCCGTTTATACACCCTTCTAAAATCCCTTACGAGGTTCAAAGAAGGCCTAAGGCTTGCATACTGTAAGCGGCAGTTGGATATATAATTATGGTATTGTATGACAGCTCCATAAAAACGTTTCGCTCTTAAAGCAAACTACAAACCACATTAAAATAAATGGAAAGATTAAAGATAAGGGTAATATTTCCTTGTTTCATTAGACATATCTGTTAACTTACAACTCAGTGAAGAAAATTGCGGCCAAAATTACGTTGACAAACACCCACGTGAAGGCTGCATGAGAACGCTTTGTCATCTGCTTCCGCTGATACGAACGTTCAATAATCGGGCTTTCGCTCTTTAATATCCGTCTTTGCATTTTCTCACCTAATGCGTTGAAAAATATGACTCGATTCAAATAGGAAAAGTCGTTGTCACAAGCAGGGATTATGCCGCCATTATAAATTTTCATTAGGAGCGACACATTGATGGTTCGTACTTGACAAAAAGTACTCAGGTTCTGTATCCAGACTCCCTCAGATTAAGTATCTGGGAGAAAATTGGGAACTGGGGCTAACTTTTCTTGGGTTACTCGCGAATCTCCCGGATATACGGAAAAAAACAGATCGCATCACGTATCTTTCGGTCCCGGATAGTTCACTCGATCTCCTTGATAAAAATGATTAATTTCTCTCCCTCAAAAATACGGGTAAGAATCAACTGGAGATGAGTCGTTGGCCTTCGTTGGCCAAGTTAGACATCGTGAAGCGCCCGACAATTTCATTCCTATTAAACAATGAAGATCCTGAATTGAGAGTACTGTCTTTATTTGACTAGCTTAGCAGGAAAGGAAAAGCAAGCTTTCTCTAAGGGGGAGGGGTTTCAAATTACTCGCAAGTTTAAAATGGAGATGTTACTTGAGAAAAATCTCGATCACTAAGAACCCATTACTCTTGCGATCACCTATTGTCCATTGTGATTTCACTGATGTGTGACTAGATGATAGAGATTCATCACCTCGACCTTATCTCGCCCTCATACACGCTGAGAAAGAACTGTTCAACTCGATGAAAGTTAGCCTCCCGTCGATGAATTGAACACACAAGGAAAGGCGGGGATTCTTGGGTAATTTCAAGAATTAACTTGGAAAGAAACAAGCAAGAAACAAAACAAGGGAGAAAGGAATCTCAAATAAATGCACTTGTGGTTCTATGCTTAAAAAAAAGAAAGCCACAAAAGAAATAATTTGATTTTTTAAGTCTTTTTTAAAACATTTTGACAAATGTCATCAAATGGCAATGTCCTAAATGAGGGCTGAGACTCATTTTACCTTCAACATCATGTAAAACTGTCAAACTGACCAATGTCAGAAGCAGCCTCAACGGAAAACCCAGAGGTAACTGGAATGTACAGAAAAACAATAAACAAGTGTTGCTTAGTAATTCTTTTATTTTCAACTCAAGAACAACCCTTGTGCAAGTGGTTGTTTCAATTGTTCTCAACAATACAATTTCTTTTCAAAGTCCACACTGTCCCACTCATGCAAACACACTGTCCGAGAATGCAAAGTAATGTGGACAACAAATGTTATCATAGAATAAAGCAGCAGAAAGGTTCTACAAAATGAAAAAAGGCTTTCATAATTGACTAGGAAACCTGTGATCTCCTACAAAGGGCCTAACAAGCCTTACCACTAACAGCTTTACCAACCTGGCCTTTTTGGACTTAATGCACCTTTCAATAAATAGAACTTTCTGCCCTGAGCCCATGCTATGTTTGCATTACCTGATCAGTCAGCAAAATGATAGTGACATGAATTCAGCACATCTGTTGAACTCCACTATTCACATTATTGAAAGATGCACTTAAGTTGATAGATATTATTACCTCTACAGCCTCAATAACCTGACACAACCCTAGCAGCAAGGTTTAAACATTACTATGTAAATGAGATCATAAGAATCCTATACAAAGTTCAGCCCATTTCATTTCCGTACATTTCTTCAAGTCTCTACTACAATGCATAAATGTCTGGAGCAAAAAATACCTAGGCATAAATGATCAAACACAGCTCAGTTTCTTCAACAACTTTTTGGTTGTTTAAGGCTTGGATGGACACACGATAGAATCCAGCAAAAGTTCCATCAGTACCAGTGACAGAACATCATGATTAGCTACAAGAAACTACAGCAGCACTCTGTGCCATAACTTTGGCCAATATTGTTGTTCTCAGCTTGCATATAGCAAATGTCCCTGGTTGATGCTGGCAGCTTTTAGTGCATAGTATAACTTGATAACTTGAAACACAAGTCCAAGGACAAAACATGTAACATTTTGGAAGGAGGTATATACGTAGATAAAGAAGCACTGGAGCAAATGTATTGTGATTTTCCACAAAAGTCTGGAATAACATTTCATCCTTTTCAACACATACTTAAACATATCATGATCTCCTCTTGTTCTGCCTTTCTAAGTACAATACAAAGCATCCTGGTAGGGCTGGCTCATCGTAGACATGGTCAAATGTTCTTGTACAAGGACATTTTTGAGGCTGGGCTCTCTTCTCTGATAACTTTCATGTTGGAGAGCAAGGTTAGCAAAACAATAAAGAAACATCCTCTAGGGATTTTTTCAGCAAATATTGCAAACTAAGTTTTCAACATGAAAAGCTACTTCCAATGTTTCTAATCATTGCTCAAAAGCTTAACTTAGACTAATGAGCTTGATGCTGATAACTCGTTAGCAACTTGAGCAATAATTGCTTCTTCAGCATCACTACTTCTTTCAACCCCGCAGGAAGTCAGCTGCACATGTTTCTCAAGAGACATGCATGTCTTGTATCTACATTGTGACTGATCAAAAAATCTGTACTAAAGGGGGTTTAATTTCTATCAACTACCAAATTAAAGACAACATATTTACATGTAACTATACACATGTGTATCAATGATAATTTGATTTTATGAACAATTAACAAAAATATCCCCAGTGGATTTTTTTAGTTAGTAAAAGTGGTTGGACTCTAAGCCACAGCAACCAAAAATACCAAAAGTAGAGATCAACCTTCTGTTTTAATTGTATTCTCATCAATTTGTGATAAAGGATAAAGATTTAATAACCAAGTCCTTCAAGTTTGTCCCAATGCAGATACAAAGAATGTGTCACAGCAAGTGCACAAAAAAAAAAGGGGAAATTGTTTTACTTGTTTAAAGCTAACAGAGTTAACCCAGCAGCACAGATACTTCCCACAGTGAATAAGCTCTTCCACATGGTTTGTGACTGCGAAGAATCAGAGAAGTGAGCAACGAATCCATCCTGCAAAAAATAAGATATCTTAAATTAATACATTATTTCTGAAGTCAAATATATTCAAGCCAGATCTACAAATACACTAAAAAGTATTCAAAGTCCAAACACGCATCATCAATAAAAGAGACAACTTGCATGTACAAGTGAGCAACACTGTTTGATGAAAATATACATTCCCTTTCTTGTCAAATAGGTAACACACGAACACTAGTTATAATATCCACAATCACTCCTTAATGACTCATGCATGGTAATAAAGCCAGCAGTTTTTGAGAAATCTATTAAGTTCTGGAGTAACAACCAAACCAAGTAAAAGGAACTCTCTCCCAGAGATCCCAAATTGGAATAACTGCAATTTTGTGTCAGTCAATGTTACCAGCTGCAAAGTTTGTTAAGGTGACCATACTGCAAGATCAATTATGGACCATCAAAGGAAGGTGACAACTCTATCATTGGGAAAACTTATAAAAAAAGAATATAGCTCCTTCCCAAGGACACTTATAACAACATTGGGAAAAGTAAAGGTGAAAGAAACAAAATATACCTGTACTAATAATTGAGTGTGATCCAATAAAAAAAATTGATTTTCAAAATAGAAATTAAAAAAGCATAGTATCTGGATATATTGTAAACACCTTGGAAAAAATTTAAAAAAGCTATTTTTAAGACATCATGTCTAGTGCTGATGTCAACAAGTCTGTCCAACAGCATGTACTACAAAGAGCTAATAGAAAAAAAACTGTAGTTAAAAGATGACTTTTGCTAGTCATTCTGATCATCTTTGACCAGCTGAGTTAAAGCTGATAACTATTAGTTGAGGATAAAGGAAAAAATTGAACAAAAATAAACGAGAGAACTTTCATCCAAAGGAAACACAAGATATTGGCATGATATCACAACCTCCCAAGACTTGCAAAATAAAGTGATAAATAAAATCATGAAACATATAAATTAACAAATTTTGTTCCAGCAAGATAATAAGGCAATGAATCTGGATTAGATATTATGCAATACTTAGATCAACTAAGCACAACAATGAACTAGAATTGTGAGCTAAAAAAAACAACAAGGAAAAAAAACTAATCTATTGGCCTATATCAAAATACTGAACTTAATGCCAGTGATATCTTCATAATTAAAAAAATGGTGAATTGGGGCAAGGCTAAATAATAACGATTTTTACCGTTCTTAACTAGAAATAAACGTTCTAAAAAGTAAAAGAACAACTATCTCTATAGGGAAGACAAAGTAAATTTTGTCACTTGATATATACTTATGGTTCAATTTTGTTTTGTTCACGCCATAAGTTTTAAAGCTTTATTACATAATCGCAAATTAAGAATTTCAAATATCTTTACTTGAATTTTGGAGAGTGATCAAAGAGTAAAATCATAGGGCAATATAGTGATGCCACGGTTGACAAACGGAATTTTTTTTTAACACTTCAACCGAAAATTTGTCTTACATTAGACTTACAAATTAATTTTATTTCAAATAATCCCATCAAATCAAGATCCCAACCTGCCCACGAAAACAGAAACATTGTTTATGTCGAGAAAGTTGAAGAAAACATACTGAGGTGAAATAGTATCCCGCTGTTGAAGGGAAATTTTAATTTCGCTTGTTTACTTTAGTAAGGTCCTATAAATTTTGTCTAGGCAGAAAATTTCATGTAGAATTTGCATTAAAATACTATATGTCAGCAATTCGAGACACGAGAGTAAACGAGACATTGACAGAATAAATGAATGTCTCACTCATAATCAATGTAAATATAGACTGAAATTTGCATTCAGCAAATTACTACAAGGTGCAGCTGGTAAGCGAGATAAAGAGAAAAATATCAAAAAATAGTAAAAATAATATAAAATAAATAAAAAAAGGAGAATAAATTTGAAAAATTCAGAGTTACGACTTACCCAGCCTCCGTTTTCTCTAATCCATGTCAATAAGTTACGGGCAATAAAGGACACAGTCCATTCCACGATCTTCTGAACCATTTCTGGTCGTTGCGTTTCCACGAAATGGTGAGCCACGACTCCGCCAAACACATACAAAGCCACAATTCGGCCCCAATTCGTTTCTTCTTGGAAAATCTCTTGTGCTACACAGACGAACGTACGATATGCCGAGACTGGTGTTATATCTAACTTTTTACAAACTGATTCGAACAAATCAGGGTACTTTGCCTCCGTATCGGTTGCCAGTTTTCGTAGAGTACTCGTTAATACGTTGGTGGGCGATTGAGGAGGAATAAGGAAATGTCGAGGTAACCCTTGGAGTTTGCTCTGTTCAAGTTTGCTCCTTAACCGGTAGGAAATATAGTCCAGAGTCAGTGAACGAGCTATCTCGATGATATTTTTGTCACAACTTGACATTTCAGAAGTATTGGGCGTAAGAGAATGGTCCTCGTTGTTCAGCGCAGCTGTCGCTCCGGCCATCTTGAAATATCGTAGTTAAGAAAAGTGAAAGTAGTCGCACGCAAAGTGTTGCTTTGGCCCAGCAGTTTTTTTCGTTCTTCAAAGTAGTGCCAATCGAGGTAGATGTAATCTTCACACTAAAACAAGAAAAAGAAACATTAGACTAACCTCCGTAAGTGGTCGCGTATTTCAGCGCTGACGCACTACGTCCATGTAGTGAATCACAACCAACTGCTCCCGTACAAAAGAAAGAAAACTACCTCTCACAGAAGTCAGCCAATGTAAAAACACATCGTATTTTACTTGGAACAGCAATTGGTAAAGAAAAAGCAGAGAAGGGTAAGAAAGGAGAAGCAAGCCTTGGCGCAGAAGCACTAAAAAAACTATCACCATCAAACGAGCCCTGCAGTGGCAAAGAAGAGTAGCAAAAGAGGAATCTTCTCTGATGTACCGCGCGCGATTTGATTGGTCGATTTGAGGATCTAGTGATTTCTGATTGGCTATTTTCAACGACCTGTCGATTGCTTATCCGAGTCATCTTCCGACCATTTTCATCACCCAATGAGGTCATTCACGGATATACAACAGTAGAAATGACAATAGCGGGGAAATATATTTATTGTTCCCTACGCAATGATTGCCAATACCCAAAAAGTAAAAATAAATGCTTTCTTTGATAGCGTGAATTTCACAGACATGATCAACGAATAAGTGATTAGGATTGCCGATTGCTGAAAGACATTTACAAAGATCCGGCGAAGCGAAACGGGAACAGAAAAAACTGCTTACATCATCAAAAATAAACATGCACACTAAGGGATCTGACGATCATTTTCACTTTCGTAGTGAAAAAAAATTTCTTCGCCCAATGTCGCCCAGTAGAGAAAACATTATCATTCATAATAAAACACGTCTTAAAATTGAAAAACATCGATCGAAATCAAGAAAACTCGGTCAAATTAATCACATTGGCGCAACGTTATGCAAATGTTGTTAAGAGGTGAGAGGGCTCCATTTATGAATTATTAATGACAATAGTCTTTGTTGAAGCTTGAAGGAAACGTGGTTTCGGTGTGCTCTTGTTTTGAAACTGGAACCGCAATTTCTTGCACGTGGACATCGGATTACACATTAAAAGAACAACTGTTATTGGTTGGGAAACAAAAGGCCCAACACACGCGTGAGCTATTGTTCTCAAAACAATTAAACAACTGACAACTTCCTGATGCCAACCAATCAAAAATCACAAAAATATTGCAACGTATATTATTTTGGCAAGACATCAAAAAATTGGTGAATATATTTATACGCAGTTAAATATTTTTTTTCGCGGGAACTTTTTTTAGCAGTACAGTGCAAGCGGCCAAGAAATTCGTTGAGAGAAGATCGGTCGTCCGAGCGATCGATCTTGCCATGAATTCTACCCATACTTGGGAAAGGTTTTAATACAATTCTGAAAGTAATTATCAGCGAGAGTGATCTTAATTCTAACCGTTTTTCTCTGCCGAGCAAGTTGGATTCGAGGTTGAAACTTCAAGCAACAAGTTGTTGGCTCGCGAAGCGAGCATTCAAGGATCATTGTCTATCGTTTTGGTAAGTTGCATCAGAAAAATTTACTCTAATCAAAATACAGAATTTCGACCCTATTTTTCCAGGTCTCATCCAAGATATCGATATCCATAAACAAGCCATCTGCTTTCGAAGTTTTTTATTTTGATATCCCGAATAGGAAATGAGTCTAGCGGGTCTTTCTTTACAGCCAAAATGTATATATACAAACAAGAGCAGTCGCTGTGATATGCTGGGGTGCGATGGACCTAGAAGCCGTTAATTTCAATTTCATTTGCTAACACCCCACAAAAGAACACAGTCAGGCTAATGATCATTCACCTCTCGACTAAAATAATTTCGAACTCGACCTGTCTGACAATATTTATGCCATCTGTTCTCAGATCGTTCTGGGGGCTTCTATCAGCGTTGCTCATGGATCGAAGCAAACCTGGATTAGTTCGCACAAAGTCTCAAGACAACGAAGTTTGTGCTTCATGTGAGTTGAGCTCGGAGGATAAAGAGTTGTGCAAAGTGATTGGAAGGATCTTGGCAAGAATTGGAGACAGAATGAACTCTTCAGAGATGCTATCAAACGGGCATAGCCTTCAAGCGAACTGTCGCAATGGACATCGTTTGAATGATGATACGAGACCACGGCCTGGAGTAAATAAACTTCCGTAAACACCGGAAAAATTTTATCGATCAATTACTTTTGAAAGTTGTATTTCTACGCCAAAATAATTGTACATATTGTATGCAGATTCACTATGTTAGATGTACTGCTGATACATACATGAGAGAATCATATAGAACCGCTAGCTTTGTAATTTGCGACGCCGACTTTGATCGTTAGAGTAACTGTTTTAACGAAAAAACTCAATCTTCGAGCAGGCTGTAAATATTTTTTTGACAAAAGCAGAACGAAATAAATAAAATCAGCTGATGAATGGCAATATTTTGGTACTTAGTAACCATGGTAGCCTATTGTTCTCGTTTCGCCAAGAATTTTCACACAATGGCGTTTAAACACCGAAAACAACAGTGACACAGCACAATCGTTCATTGTATGTTGAGCAATGAATGAATCATTGTTTAAAAGGCAAAAACCATCCCGCCTGTACAGTTTGCACGATTGGTTTCTTGCCAGCAGAACAAGCGGGTGTTAGCAGCCTAATGAGCGCACAATTTTCGGATGTGTGAATGCCTTGAAACGAAGGAAGCCCTAAAAAATCTGAAAAGGCCAAGGTTACTTGAAGCCGCCCTCCGTCACATGTACTTGACATTATTTTTGCGACTTTTTCTGAGCATTTGCTTTCATTGCACTGTGAGGGATTTGATAATAATGTTTTGGCTGCCCTTAGACAAGGCAATCTTTGTTTTCGCATTTTCGACTGATTCGCGAAAGGTGATGAAACTAGTTTACAGAGTGGACCCAGGATAGGATCTGACTTGAAACTTTCTTCGCTGTAGGGGGGGAAGTTTTCCCTCTATTTTGGTGTGATTTTCGCTGATTATGAAATGTTACAACAGCGTTTTTCATCTCCCAAATTTTCAAGTCATCACTTTAAAGATTTCTTGAGATAATATCTCGCTTTAAAACAGGATTTGTTCCATCAATATTTTGGTTATTACGTAACAGTGGGATAAAGCTTAGCTAACCGAGGCCGTCAAATTTTTTTTCTGATCACAATTTTTAATAAAAAACTTATCTCGTGATGTTATTTAACACGAAAAATCTAATATCACGGGAAAGTCTTCGGCCGCATATGTTGCAAGATTTTTTTTTCACACACACTTTGACCCGTGACTAGGACTCGGTCAAAGTATTGAAAATCCATTCGATATTTTTTCTTGTAAACACCCACACAAAATAGAAATTTGTTCTTCGTTATTTCGTGTTTTCTTGGGATAAAAGAAATTAGACGAAAAAAAATTATCTGGTTGCAAAAGAATATCACCATCGTGTCACTGTGATGATAGGGGACCATGATAGCAATACGATATATATGTATGTGTATATATATTTTATACAATATGGCTTCTGTATATCTAAATACACTGTAAACATGCCAGGTAAACACTTACAAAGCCACTCAAAATGCGTGTTTATGCTCGTCTGACATGCGCGATGAGTGGGCGTCATATAGCGGGCGAGAAATTTTTGAGCAAAGAGTCTGAGCACAACTGTGACAAGGCGACAAATTTTTTGCCTTGGAAGACTAAATACTTAAATTTGTTTGAAAATTCTAGTAAATGACAGATTCTGGATTATAATTTGGAGGTGAATGATGAAAATAAAAACCATGGTAGAAGTTTGGTAATGCGTCGATCGCTATAATTGTCTGAAAAATCGATTAATTCGCTTAATTTATCCGTCTCGCCTCGATCAATAAGTGTTTTTTTATGGTATAATTTTGTTTATTTGCTTTCATCATAATTATTTTTCCACACAGGTTTAGTTGGCCTACAAAAAGTCGCGGTTTTGCACTAACCTATTGGCCAAATGATGAATGTCTTCTACTCTAGATTTCATTTCATTTTTAACCTTTAAAAATTTTGGGTGCCAGGTTGCTGCCACGTGTTTCAGCATCCATGCACACGTGGTTAAGTGCATGATATGTGACATATCGAAGGTACGCGTCAAAATGTCGTCAAATTAAGTCTATCTGTCAATTTGCAATAATTATTAGGAACAATCGCCGTGTGAAAACAAAATCTTTAACTTTAATTTTTTTGTCTGCGTTGTTTCAGTGCCTGACTGAAAAATTATGAGGTTATAGATGTGTCGGTAACTTTTCTCATAATCGGCTGCCGATGATACTGTGCCAGGGAAAGATGAGAGCCTGCTCGCCTTCTACACAGACGGCGGTTGGGAGGTTTTATAGATGGCGGTAAGCGGCCTTTATCAAAACCCCCTGGGGTTGATCACACTGAATGACTTTTTAGTGACAAGATCATTTAGCCATCGATTCCTTTTAGGTTAATCAACCCGACGAAATTTTAGTGAATAATTGATTTCCATGTTTGATTTGCATAATGTTGAGAATAAATTTAATTTCCAACTCTGCGCGACATGAAATTCCTTTTTAGATCGAATCTTAAGCGGCATGATTCAACCGAGCATAATCTCATAATAGCAATCAGGTCTTCCCAGAGATATGATGGTAAATTTTACGGATCAAGCAGAGCTTATACAGTTATGAAAAAATTTCTATCCCCGCCCGATACTTTGCCTGTTACGTAACAGAGCCGAATATCGAAGTTTATTGCTGACCCGAACGCTGAAATGCTCGATCATCAATTATACTCTGATCTTCTGAAAAATTTAGATTAGATGTTGTTGTGACCGGCCATGATAAAAGGAAAATCGCGGAAATCGAGTGTCTGATTGATGACGATATGTTGTGAGTACTGTTTCGTACATGCCTACACTTCATCCACCATTGGCGAGGCAGTTGTTATTAAAAGGAACTAAACTTCGCAGAAAAATTATTTCAGAAATAATGATCTGTATTATAAACTGTTAGTCTTAGAACTGGCACAACTGGCTTTAATTTTTCATTAGAGTAGTTTCCAATGACACTATCCTAAAAACCATATTATAACAAAAAGAAACTGAAAACAGTGGACATGTCTCTTTGTAACAAAATAATTATGTGTAATGACGCTGACGTTGATCAAAGAATTATATCTAGCAAGGTATATATTTTGCGTGGTTAATTTTTGCGAAAATCGCGAAAACTATTTCTCGGCAAAGTAAGAGACTACACAAGGCATATGCCCGATGAGTTCCCTGTAGCTCAGTACCGACATAAAATACATCCGAGCGCAAAATCCGAGTGTCTGAGTTTACTATCCTCGATAAGAGATCGGATTTTTTATGTTTGTCCTATGCTTGTGATAAAAGATAAACACGTGACTGAATCACTTGATTAATTTTCTCGAACCCTATTTCTTGAACAAAATTAAAAAATTCAACCCTGCAAGATGTCGAAGCTCGGCAGATCCACGCACTAAGTGCTCGCTAGGAAAACGTGCGTAATGTATGTGGAAACAAGGCTTAGGGCAAATTCATTCCCCGCTGATTTTGAGAAAGATTCAGTGAGAACGCGTTGCGTCAAAAATTGGAGATCGATTCTCCTCGACCCTTCCCAGGAAACACCCTTATCACGACGTCAGTATTCTATCGGCTCATTGAACAAAAACTAACTAAGGACTGGGAACGATTCTACAAACAGGCCGTTCTACATGACGTTTTCTCTGCGCATGTCTATCGGGGGCATGAAAACAAGACTGGCTGGCAGCGGAAATCTTTAAAGAACTGTCACTTCTTTCACAATTTTTCCAACTACGTCAATTATCAGTGAGAGAAACCCTACTTTTTTCCGCTCACTGGGTAAGTTTTGGCCAGCTTTCAACTGCCATCCGGTCCAAATTTTCTCGCTGATATAAAAAAGCGATCTCTCTCGCTCTCTTTCCGGTTTTTCTGTGAATGAAAGCTAAATTGAATAGGAAAAACAGACCAACGAGGTAAACACAATTTCGGCGTAGACGAAACTCTCTATTCAAACTGATCTTTTTTTAGTCTTCATTGGTACCAAACCAAGGAACGGTTTTTTATAACAAGGGCAGCGCCCTTTTTTTCAAGTAGGCCGGTGGTTACATAATTACTTTTGTCTCACTTTAAAACAATTGTATCGTTACATAACTTATAAGGTGTAATTTACAGTATGAAAGATTTAACCGCGTGATGCAACATGTAGGCGATCATGCGATGAAAAAAAAAAGAAAAAAAAGAATCCCCGCGATAGATGAATGATTGCCAGGAAGGGGTAAACAACGTGAATTAAGAAAATATCAGTGGACTTCCGTTCTGTATCATTACTTTTTCTTACATGACTCAGGAATAAAAAGGTAAAAGACTCTTTTACATACCTAATAGGAAAACCTGGGAAAAATAGTAAATATTGATAATAATATTTAATAAAGGAATTCAGATGAGGAAGTTTTTCATGGGATCGAACACTTAGTTGGTGATTTAATGAAATAGATATCAATAAAATGAAAATATTTTCCTAATATCCAAGAAGCGTCAAAATCTTACGATGTGGATTAAAACGAATAGCATATAAAAGTACAATTTACTTAATTTAATTAAAATCTCCTTAAAAGTTTTCAGTTTTCCTGTGAAAACAGACAAAAATCTTGTTCCTTTCAAGTCAATGTAAAGACTGTTTCTGTCTTTGGTAGCTTGGTAGGCGAAAATATTTATAAGGCCACCGATCTCGCTTTTATAAATCTGCAGACATTTCTATGAAAGCTAAATATTGCCTCATGGTTTGTAAATTTATCCTAATCATCGATGTTGTTTCTTAATAAATTTTTGCGCTTTCTTAACAGAAGTATGACTTGCTGGTCTTCAACTGAGTTGTGGTATTACTCAGCGGTGATGGTGGGGGGTGGTGTACGGTTGTGCTGACAGAAAATTTGACGAACAATCAAGAGCCTCTATTGTTAGCGATAAAAACTTAATGTTTGATTCAGTATTGATAGCTAAAAGAGAAATGAAATGCTGGTCACTTTAAGGGGTTAAATGGTTATGTGCAGTTTCACTGTTTTAGCGTCTTTAAGGGGGCACTGTCTTTACAGACCAGATGCCTTAAATCGAGTTAAACAATGTCGATGAGTGGTTCACATACGAAGACAGTTATTGAAAAACGAACCCCAGGATAAAATAAAGAAAAAAACTAACTTTCTGTTCAGTGCCTCCCCCAGATTTTGCGTCGTACAAAAAGTGACTACTGATATATTGCTTCATAGCTGATTGAAACTGAAAGACACGACACTTTTTCGGTGTGTTCAACAAAACGAGATGACACGCACGCCTATTTCGGATAAGAATCTTTTTGACGTAGATGATCGAGAGGTTAATTTTTTTTACTGATCAGGTCTGTCCTCAGTGCAGTTTCGTTTGATTACGAACACGAAAATTCCTTTGGCCGGACTAAGAACATTCTTGAGATCACTGAAAGAAACATCTTGATATTTTGCTAAAATTGATCAGCTAATTCAGCTAATTCAGTTAACACTTGAAAATTATGTGAAGCCAAAAGATAACTTTTGTTATTTGCGCCTTACCTGAAAGTAAAATGCTGTTAGCGAAATGAAAGCGACTTTTTTTCCAACAAGGAGCTGTTCTGTGAATGCGGAAAAAACCCTTTTTAAACTGCCTAGTGAAGGCGCAAGAATTCTCTATTTATCATGATATTACACAGTTGGAGTCGAAAGTTCAACTTGATTTTGACACTTGAGTGCTTGGACAGTCAAACCTGTATTCAAAAGGTTAACACTTCATAAGCCATGAGACAAAGTTCGACAATTTTATCCCGTCTCGTTGAAACTCACGTTTTTCTCCAGTATTTACCATTATGTAAGAGTCTAAGTCTTGACAAAACATCTTTAATTCGTGTTAGCTTGCTGTAATTCTAAGTTTAAAAATACTTCACTTGGCAGGTGAAAAAACATCAATGTTAAATGACAAATTACAATCTTTTTCCTGACGACGCAATGGGAGAAAAGTCATCTTGGATTACAGAGTGGGAAATTGCTTTGTTCAGCTATTTTTAGATGTTATTACGACGTAGGAAAATCGAAAAGAAAAAGGAAAAAATATTTGCTCTTTTTAACATACTTGTAAAACTTTTCATGATACACTGAGGTAAAAAAGTTTGAAACGTTTTGTAGCTGCTTGCATTGTCCGTCTCCAAAGACTGTTAGTGTCCGCTGTCAATATTCGCAGGAATCAAGACACCAAGCATGTGACATTCTTAGGAAGCAACCCAGTGAATGAATAACTAAATGAATGAAAAAGACTCCAAAAGAGGGAAAACTTTCGAAAAACCAAAAATTGGCGTCTTTTTATTAAAAAGCATTCGGTACACGTTCAGAAACCTTTTTTATGTATGAAATACGTCGACGTCAAGAACACTTTTTCCTCTACGAATTGCGTTTTTGCATCTGTAGGCATGTCATGAAATCGATCGTGATGAAAATAGTACATCACGTCTTTATTTGTTGTAAGCAGAACATTCACGAAAGAATTGAAAGTCTCAGGGCATTCGTGGCAACTGCGTGAAGCTACCTCCTTATTTAAGCTTTATAAATCACTTAGGTCACATTCGGTTTTCAGATCAGTCTAAAAGCACGTGATAGTAAATACGTTCACTTAAACTAAACCCGTCTACAGTTCAATGGAAAAATCCCTCTCTATATATATAATAATAAAGAAAATAATTAAATACCTTTCGATGCCGCTTTCAGTTTCGAATCAAGTCAAGCTGAAAAAGATTTGGAGGCAGCGCATTCCAAAAGCGTTCGGCTTTGCGAAAGACTAGTCCTTCCTGTGCGCTTGTTTTGAAAAAATATCGCCCTGTAGGTTTTACTCGTGAATTTTGTCACAATAACCACAGCTGAACCGAAAGGCTATCAAATATCTTAACATAACGAGATCTGAGTATCACGGGTCGAAAATAGATCCGACCTTTTGCCCTTTTGTTACTTAGGTTTCCGGTTTTCGGAGAAAATATGTCTTAGCTCAAAAGGATGGAAAGCACTGAATGAAACATTTGTTTCATACAAAAATACTGACCTGTTTTGCAATACGAACACCTGACAAAAATACTTTCACACTTTTGCTCAGCTGCCTCTCATGTAACCAAGGTTTTATTGATCGAAAAATCGAGAAAATACGTAAATGTTACGAAATCAGTTCACGCCTGATTGAAAAGCGTGAGATTTTAGACTTTGATGATCCATGACGATCAAGTTATAGCTTCTCACTATTATTTTCACGAGGGGTATGGGGGATTTAGCAAACCAGATAGGGAATAAAAACAGAAAAAAATAACAAAAAAAAACAAAAAATAAGTGTGACCTTGGGTAACTACGAAACTATTTTCGGTGATCAGTGAGTACGGTCAAGTACTAAGTTTTATCCGCTTGGTTTTAATTGTAACAGGAAAGTTGGAAGCACTAGATCTGCGTATTATATTGGCTTCTTAGAATTCTGCCTAAACTAGTGGACAGCGGAAGGAGTGATGATAAGCATGCGCTTTGGTGACGAGAAATTCGAAACCTTGGGTATGATCCAAATTTTGAAAGAATGGCATGATGACAAAAGATATTGAAAAAAGGAAGAAGAACATGAGAATATTGACAGGTTTTTAATTTTTTAATCACGCCCTTTTGACCGAATGTATCTGTCGATTTGAATATTTTCAATCTGTATGAGTTTCTCCATCTTTGGTTTTTTTCCTTTGGTTTTTTCGTCTTTCGTGTTTGCTCTCGCTGCATTGAACTATTACCTAATCAACATTCATTTCCAAAGCAGAAGAAAGTTTACTAAAAATATCAGAGTAGAGAGTATTTTAAGTGCCAAGGTGGACAGTAAAATCGTTCTTTAATTTGTCTCCAAGTTTTTTTCTTCTTCAAATCAAATGGCTGTATACATATCTTGATGGTCATTAAACAAAATGCAACGAATTGAAGCAAAGTGGTAATCGTGCCAAATGAAACTCGGACGTCGGCAGATTACCTCTGTTCTTTAGACATGCTGTCGAAAGAATACAAAGTCACATGATCACATGATTACCGCATGTGGGCTTTTTGATCACGGAACACGCAGACCTTTTGCGACATCGAAAAATCACTTTTTCTTAGGTAATTGGAATTTTTGTATCTCAGTGTGGGATTGTGAAAACCGATTCAGACTAAACAGGAAATGCCTAGCGAAGGAAATTTCATTCATGCTGCTCTTCAAGGCAGTAAATACCAAATGCAATCAATTAAAAGTATATTTAAGTCTGTTAGAGGGAGAAAAACTGCAAAGTCTCCCAGATTGTTCTGCAGACAAACTTAAGATCGATTTTTTTGGCATTGGGAAAGTAGTCGTGTTTTTCGTTTGCTGGTAGGTGCTGTTTAAGTTAATCCTTGGAATAAATTAATGTTTATAACTTATCAATGAAAATATTGTCGTTTCACAATTTGGTTCAGCGCAACTATCACGCAAGTTTGAAAATTATTTCAGGAAAGAAAGTTTACCCCATTTCAAACGAGCTAATGTACCACATTCTACCAACCTTCGGCTTTGTTTCTTTTTCCAGCTGTTTGCGAAGCGAACAAGAAAGGTCTTTACTCTTTGCTAAAATTTCTGCAGGCTGAGGATTCAAGGAAGTTTCTAGCTATATAAATTTCTTAGGTCATCAGCTTCAAACTGACCTTGATGACGATTGGTCAGAATTTTACACTGCTATGGTGATGGCCTTTGTTGATATGACGTCATCAAAAGTGTGCACGCTCCTCGAAAGTTAGGAAAGGTGACAACGCGATTTCGAGGGCAATTTTAGTACATTAGTAAAATTTTCAACGACAACAAAATTGCACGAGCTCGTAGGGCAAGTGCAATTTTTAGTCTTTGAAAAAATTACAAGCGGTTATTTACACAAAATTGCACTAGACGTGCGTAATTTTTTCCATGTATTTTATAATACATGTGAAGGCGCCTGCAAGACTATGAGCATTCAGAGAAATGTAATCTACAAAATAATAAAGGTGTTCGAAAGCGGTTACGTAAAATCTTTGAAAAACAAGCGAAAAAAAAATATCCCGAGGCAAAAACGCAGTTGACTCCTTAATCCCAAATGAATTAGCCTTTAAAAAGCGACTCGACCTCAACACTGAAAACGTCGCCCACGCAGAAATCGTACGCGTAACAAATGTGCATGTGTTTTCAAATTTGAGTAGTCTCCAGCAAAGCGCGCGCGCGCTAGTCGCGCGTCATTCGTGTTATGGTCTGTCTTCTTATCAACAGGAATACATTTAAGCCTACGAGATCGTTTGTTGATATGGGAATTTTAATTATCAAATACCGCAGCAAGGTGTCCTAGGAAACAAAAATAAGGATAACATTTCGCTTGGGGGCATATAACCAGTTTTGATTGCATAATCTGTTTCTCTCTCTCTCTTTTTTTTTTTTTTTTTCTGAACCAAAAATAGGTCTGATCATTTCCTCATCGCCCAAATTTTCTTGTTTGTTTGTTTGTTTGTTTTTTTTATAACGTAATTATAGAAATATAATAAGGTCAACTCTGTCGAGGAAAACAAGTGGTGATTTGCACACTGCGAACAAAAACAAGTACAGCGAGTCTAATCAAATTCCTATGTCAGCGCAGTTCATTGCGGATCGTTCCAGAAAAATCTATAGCTGGTACCCTTTAGTGTTGGATACTACGATGTTGACTGCATCAATCCATTCGCTCGTTGTCGACCGACTTTGGTGTCAACGAGCCCCTGCCTGAAGCGGAATTTTTCTGTAAAAAGTGGTTAATGTGCAGAGATGTTGGTTACATTAATTTGAAACCTACTCTTTTTTTCGTTAGCATCGCGACGAGAATGTTAACGCATCATCCTTACTTCCAATTTAGCTCAGTCAATTATTTGTTTAAATTACTTTTCGGAAAGCATGAGAATCGTCTAGGATTCGAACTTTCTAGAACAAAATTTAACAATTAAGCCACAGCTTTTTGTTTGGCGAGTCACATTGTTTGGCTTTCTTAAACTGAATTGTACAAATAGACAATCTGATTGAATTTTAGAACACCTAGGAATATTCAATGAATTAAGTAAAAACTCAGTGCGTTGCTGTTTCCAAATGATGGTCTTTAAACGTTTACTTTGTAAGATTGCCGATAGATGAAACGTCCTTTATCTCAAAAATTATACGTCAATATAAATGCCTCTCGTAAAAAAAAAAAAAGGTCTGGGATCTTAACGCAGTACTATCAATAGTTTATTTTAGGTTCGTTACAACTTAAATGGATACAGTTGAATAAACGTGCACTGTTCATGAAAGCGCGTGGCTACTAATTTAAGCACGTGAGGGTCAGATGGATTGAGTCATGAATCTTTCTTGGCAAGAATACAATTTAAATCACAACAAATAGAATGGATGAAGTTTTGATCAGTGTCTGCTCGTTAGATTCTTCGTCTCAACAAGTCATTAATTCGTAAATGATGCAAAACTAATTTCCAATCTTAACATCTTTAGGGACCGATCATTCTCAATGTAGAGAAGAGGAAAAAAATATGTTGAAAAGATCAAAATTTCCATGAGCCTCCTCCTTCCGGGCCATCTAAATACAAAGTGCCCCCCCTTTTGTAACTCAATAATTACATGATGACCTCCTCGTCACCTCATATCCCCTTTTGTATGCATATAAATAATTACAACTCATGTCACATACAACCTTAACATGATAACTTTGCATAATACCCACCTTGGGCGATGAACCACACCAGGAGCCCATTACGTAATGGGCTCCTAACCAATGTACCCCAAACCTCTGACTCCCTAAACTTCTTTATAAAAAGTTTAACCCCCCTCCCCCGCCTCTAGCCAATCTGAAATAGTCTTAACCAACTCCTTTTTTTCACTGTCCCCCTCTTGATAGATAACGAACGGTTCGTTAATTGGCAAATTTTCAAATCTAACAATCTTAAAATACAGAAAGAAAAGAGAATGAAAGAAACACAGCTGACAGTCCTACAAGCAAGTATTGTGACAACATTTTTATATTTGAAACAGAAGCTGTTGACAACGTGGGCTTGATGCCTCGCTCTCGCGCGGCATTTGCATGATGTAATACCATCACGTAATCAAAACGTGAAGACGGCAAGGAAACAGAAGAGGCCTGGCAGGTAGTATAAGGATTATCTTGTACCCAGACCATGCCTCACAAGTATGATCTGGGCACAAGAATGAGGTGGGAACACCAAATGTACCAATAGAGAAAAGAAAACACGACTTTTTTTTTTCTAAAAATAGAATTTTTTAATTCAGTATAAAAACGTCGTCTTGGATACACGTACAAAATAAGTGTAGCTGTTAAAGTTGTTGACTGCATGAAAAAAGAAATAAATATTACAGATGGCCGATGAAGCAATCCGTCATATTACCCTATAATACAAATATGATTTTATAATGCATACATACAAATACTACAAAGGATATCGATAAACTTAATTTTGTTCTGAATTTTTTATATAAATTAGTATTTTCCTCTGAAAAGAAATTTTAAACGTCTTTTCTTTTAGGAAATTTTTTACGCAGTGTAAAATATGGACCAAAAAAACTGGTCTGTTATCTCATAAATTGTTATTAGCAGCACGAACAGCCTTCAAGGCCATTTCCCACACACAAAAAGTTTAATTTAGTTAATTCGTGGGCACACCGTGTGTAGCTTACACAAAATAGTTTTTCCGTAAAACTGACATGTATTGTTTGGACGATGCGGTCAGCGGTCCGTATGAACCGCTGTCCCCATCACTCAACAGGCTCGGCTTGAGATCGAGGTCTGATGTCAAGGGAGCTAAAAAAAAAGAGAACAATTTTAATATTATGGAAAAGCATATCACCAGCATGATATCGAAAATTGCTTTTGAAAACGTTGCGTAACACCGGAAGTCACGCGACATCACTCACCGGAAGTATTCACTTGTACTTCTAAATCGGAAAACTACTTACCACTTTCCAAATGACGCTTGATACTTTTGTTTAGTTCATCCTCCACAGCCTTCATTAATTGCCCGTCCCCCTAAACCGAAGACCACAAAATATTTTACTATACATCCATCTAGATTTTTGAAGGAAAAATGCAAATTTATCTCGATGAGATAAAACAGAGAAAGTATGCACTTGAGCCAACATGCGGCCAGTTCAGTGCAGCTTTACCCGGTGTCATGTCACTCCCCCCCCCCCCAATTGGGTGTCATTCCAGTAGCCGATTATTCCATGGTGCTTTTTGAGACGACAACAGAGATTAAATCGATCCTATCGTGATCGGGATTAAGCGTACCTTAGAGTACATTCTATCAGGGCTTGTTCTGGGTGAACCATTTAAGATGCCACCCGAGGTAAACTGGTGCGGAGACGTGTCGCGCTTTAATCCATCGAAATTTCTGCGAGATCTCTCCAGACTGTGAAAGGAAAAGAAACATTCGGAAGTATTAGTAACACTTCTGAGCAAACTGTGAAGGTTCAGTTACTATTAAACACTACCCTATCATTGTGTTCTTTTTAAAAAAACTATCCCATGTCGACGTGCGTCTGTTCAGCGAGAGATCACAGATAAAGTCACAATGTGGTAAGAACGAAAGAGAGGCACACCAGGCATGGCCGAGTATGTCACCGAGTACGACACTTAATAAAATTAAAAAATAAAAATTGTTCGTAGTGATGTCATCTATGCGTCTGTCCTCCAATACTTCTAGTTAGGAATCAATCAAAATGTGTGTGGGATCATATAAAATGAAATACAAATCAAGTGTGTTGAGAATCCGAACAAGTGATCTAAATATAAATTCACTACACTATTGGCCATATACCTTTACTCGGAGAATTTGGTGTTCAACTAAACAATATAACCTATTTCATCTTTTTCTACCTTCTCATCGACTCTCTGCTCGCAATTATTATGATTGTTTGAGGAGAAAATTCTCAAATCTTTGTTCAATCCAGTGCGAGGCGAACACGAGGCGTGATTCACGAACTTATTGGATTAATCAGTTGAAGGTATAGCGAATTGCTTACTTAAGTAACGCTTGAGATTCCGCCATTTTCTCGTTAGCTTTGTACAGGCGGCTCGCTAGCCTATCTTTCGACTTCATCTCACTCTCGTATAAATCCTGAGGAAAAAACATGTTAATCGTTTATCAAGTGATAGAAATATCGAGCTTACAATCTAATTCTTAACAAGTTGTTGGTTCATCGCAAACAAAGCACCAGCATTTCATCATATTCCCCTGACAATTTATTTATAACCGTATATACTCAAGGGGGAGGGGGTTAAGAGAGGCACTGTGGGAGTTAACTGTCTCGCTTAAGAACACAACACAAATGAACCGGTTGGGGCTGGAACCCAGATCTCTCGCACTGGCTATCAGGCCACTGGGTCTCTCGCACCAACCGGTACTGAGACAGCAGCTATTTACATACAAAATTGTCTTACAAGATTGTATAAGTTAAGATACGTGACATTAGCTTCAAAGGACTGTTGATAGTAGCTGCTGTATGAAATCACTGATTTAATATTACCTTGTATCTTTTAGCCTCAGCGTCTAAAGTCTCTTTCCGCGTTTGGCTTTCATGGAATCCAGCTCGCATTTTCGCCACATCAGCCTAACACATACGCATAAATACCATAAGCTTCCAATTATTGTCGTTCATAACTTGTAATCCGAGTGCTTGTGAACGGTGACTGATTGTTTTACCACGCTTACGATTAGTGATCGATTTTGCCCTGCATACGATAGGTGAGTGATTTTCTTGCGCCTGCAGTTGGCCACTGACTTTCCCCTTCTTGCGGTAAGCGACTGTTTTCTTTTCTCGCGTACGGGATTAGTGATTGCTTTTTTCCCCACGCTTTTGCGATCGGTGACTTTTTTTCTTTTTCCGTTTTTGCCCGCTATGCGACAGAATAACACTAACCTTTAGATCTGTTATAGTCATCTCCAGCTCCTTTCTTGTCTTCAGTTCATTTGCTTCGCGAAGTTTTTCAAGTTTCTCCCGCGCAGCGGCCTACGAGGAAACATAAACGAAGTTTCATAAAAAAATTTCCTGTTGGTAACAAAACCAATCCACAACATGTGATAAACAATTTTCAAGTGAGAGCGCACATAACTCCACCAACTACAAATAAACTACACAAAAAAATCAAACAACCACCCAGAAGGGCAACTTATAGTTATCACTTCCAACACAGTTTCATTAACGCTTTCGATTGAATATTGTAAAGGAAAATACCCCGGAGATCCAATGAGGACTAAAATTAAAACCGACTAAAGCGCGGGAAAACGCGGGCTACCAATTCGTGATTAGTGCTAGCTTTGCATCTGATTGGCTGACAGTAGCGCAAGCTTTCTGGAGCAATCACAGAGCGAAGCCAAAGCAATCCCAGGGAAATGCTACAAACACGCACACTGATAAAAATCTCTTTACAAAATGTGCAAAAATACTTTTTAAAATTAAAACCGCCTCACCTGTTCTTCTAAGTGAGCGTTGACTTCCTCTAATTTACGATTCAACTCAAAACGGGACTGTTGAAAAAAGAACCATATTTTGAAACGAGAGCAGTAAAAACTACATCCACCATAACAAAATCTCTACATATAAGCGCGTCCATATTTTGGGTCTTCTTTCTAACTTACGAGCACATTTCAAACGAGAGTCTCATGACCAAAACCATTGTTATCCCAAGAAGCCAATCAAAACTTAAAGCAAAGACAAGCAGACCGCTCGAAGCGCGGGAAAACGCGGGTGACCAAACCGAGAAAGGTTTAAGCTTTGCATCAGATTGGTCGAGAAGGTGGAGCGAGTTTTTTAAAACCAATCATAGAGCGAAGTAAAGCAGAAACAATGTGTCTCGGATTACTTTGCACTCTCAGTAGTAAAGTGCTTCATGGACTGATATCGGTACGACTTAAGTCTCAAGTTACCTTAGCTTCAAGCTCCTGCTTGTAGGTCTCCAACTGGCCATTCTCCACAAAATTACTTTCATAGAACGCCTATGATAAAGAGAAAATGAAAACATATCAAAGAGCGCTCCCCTAAATGGTCATTTCTGGTCCTGCCACTAAAATCCATTGACATCCAAAAACTGTAGGTTTCTGCCTAAGATTGTGGCCCAACCCACCTTTAACCTTCCAACTTCTTCCTCCAATTGCCTATTGGTCAGTTGCAGACGTTCTTGGTCAAAGAGAAGACGCTGAATATAATATAAACACATAAAGTATTTAAAAGACTGCTCATGAGAAAACACTGAAATAGTGGCCTTCGGTGCCTCGTACTCATGCAACTCGATCCAGATCGTCTGAGGCACCCAAAACTACCCAAAATTAAATGTATAACTGCTAATAAATTCGCTTCCAAGGTTTTGTCACGAGGCAGCAATAATATCGCCTGTGAACAACTTTGAATGACAGATTCGTCACCTACAAGACAAATCGTCCACTAGCCTGCAGTGCAGGCGTCTTATCAGGGCGAGTTTTAATTTCAATTTCACTTCCCCTCCCCTATCCTTCCTTTTGACCGTCGCTCACCACCTGAGTACAAATTTCTTCCTCTTATAGCCCTCTACTGCTATAATAATCAAAGGTAGCAGCTATTATTTCCACCAAGAAAAGGTTGCGCCAAAATTACGCGTACTCTGCAACTTACTCGTCCACAGGTAGTAAAATACCTTAGAATCATTGGTGTTCTTGTACTCACCTTTTCTTGGGCTTTCGCAGCTGATAGTTCTGTTGAAACAATGAACAAGAGAGAGTAAGGTGGAGCACAACCATTGAGACCTTTTTTCTTAAAATTTGAACTGTTACTAGATTTGACGCTACTTGCCATTACCATTTAAACTTTATTGACGGACAAAGCACAAGTCTAGACTGAAAAGAAAACATAATTATCATAGGCAGAGGTCAGGCTGCGACGGAACCAAGTGGCCTATTTAGCCTGAGCTTATCCCGGTTTCTGTTCTGGAGCATGCATCGACTAGGAGTATAATAACTCCCCCCTGGATGAGGTGACAGTAAATTACAGGTTACCTCACACACCCCCACCCCCCCCCCTCCAACATTTCGCCAGGTTTCCTTGACTGTTAATACTCCCGGGTGGGGAGGGGTACACAAGACGATCACACGGCTAGGTCTCGAACGCAGACCTCTCAATCCGAACGACTCATAATTCAATTTTCGGTCTGTGTAGCATGAAGCTACAAGAAGCACAGCATACCAACCAATGGTTAATAAAGCTTATGATTACCTTGTTGCTGCTGTTTGCATGTCAACTCAGCTCGTGAGCGATTCTCTGATTCTTGGTGAAGCCTCTCACTCAAATTATCCAACTGTCGAAGACAAAATAAATCAGATTATGAAAGAGAAATATATGTTCGATAGTTACCCCTTTAGGATAATATTAATATCTGCAGAACACAGAATTGTCTATTGAAAGCGCGGGAAAATGCAAATGACTAAGTCGCAGTTGAGCTTAGTTTTGAATGTGATTGGTTCAAAGAGAGTGGCACGAGTTTTCGTGCACATTCAAATGAAAATTGCTCTGAAGATCTCAACAAGTAAGCAAAGCACAAACTTTTCACCAAAACCTTTCCTAGTTTCAATTTGCATTGCGTCAGAAGCGTCCTACGACTACAACAACCACTCCGACTTCAACTATGTCGTTGATGATACCTGCCTTACTGAAAAGTAACCAGAAAACAAACCTGTCTTCGTAATGTCGTAATATGCGACTCCATTGCAGATCGTTCCTTGTCAAATTCAACTCGAAGAGCTGGTATCCGACTCTCCGAAGATTCATATTCCTTTAAAAAGATCAAGAAATAACGAGTAAATCTCTTTCGTTTTCAAATTTCAAATTACAATTTTTCTCTTCCTCTCCCCTCTTCGTATTCTTTTTGTATTCAAGCGTGGTGCGCGTGGTTTCACAAATTAGCCAATCACGTGAAAGAACTCTTACTTTGACTTTGGAAAACTGAAGTGGACATTTTTCTCTTACTTTCTGTTGGTTTTCGCGGAGTTGTTTTTTAGCTTTCGTTCGAGTAAATTTGTTACCCCTTTGTTTGGAATTTTAAGTGTTGGATTTTTTATTTCAGTCAACTGTTGTGGTTCATTTTACAAGTTTAATACATATTTTCTACGGAGTTTGGACGCTAGCCTCTTTTTTCGTATATTAATTTTTACAATAACTATCAAACGCCAAATTCTTTTCAGCAATTAACAAAAAACTTGGAGAGCCAAAAAAAATGTGATCAAACCTTACCTTGAAACGTCGTTTGTACGACTTAAGCTGCGTTTTAAGAGCAACGACTTCTCTTTGATGCTGAGATGTTCTGAAAAGGAAGAATATAGAAGGTGAACCAGCATACAAGGTACTGTAAGGTGCAAAGGGATCTTATGAGTCCAGTGTAAAATGGACAAATTACTCTTGATCGTGTAGTCTGCTCGTCGGGGTGAGTGTAGTCCCGAGGGGAACTGTTGTCGGTAGTAGTAACTAACGTTTTGACAACTTGAGCGGAAGTCATCATCAGAGTCCAATGAATAGTTGTTGTCAGTCGAGTGTTATAAGTCGGGTTTGTGTAAACTGATTGGTCAGTTTAACCGTGATGTTATTGGCTATAAGATTTACGTGGCGTAAGTCGGTCCTGATCGATTAGTTTCGGTAATGTCAAGTCTTTCTGTTCGGTTCGTTTGTAGCGTAAAAGTCGTGAAAAAGTCGTCTTGCGGGATATTGTTAGTACTGTAGGTTATGCATTGCACAGACTCTCAGTTTATAGCGTCAAAACGTCGGTCACCACTGCCGACACCAGTTCCTCTCAGGACTACACTTACCCGAACGATCAGACTAAATGATCACATGTTACCATGTTACCACATGGTATACTTACCTTTGGTCGTTGGCTTCTAGCTTAGCTTCGAGGACTTTTTTCGCTTCCAGAGCTTTACGAGTTCTACGTTTTTCCTACATTAAAAGCAAACAGAAGTCATTTAAAAGGCATCATAAAGTTACCAAATTTTTGAAAAAGTCTTCATTCTCACCTCTTCGATCTCTACACGAGCATCATCCAACCGTTTTTCCATCTCTGCGATCTAAGGCAGTAAAAAGTTTAAGTTAGCGGAACATGTACACCCGATTAAGTATCAGTTCTACTCTGTCTGTGAGACATGCGCGTTGTACCTTCGCTCCGAGCTTTGTTCTTGACCTTACTTCCGATTCCCACAGTTCCTTGTGCTCTTCGGCCTCTCTCTCATGTTGGGTTCGAGAGAGCGTCTCAGACTGGAAAACAGACATGAAAAGCAATTAAGTCTGTAACCTGAAGTTGGTAACTATTTTTCAGAGGTTAAAAGAGGGAAGTTTCGTTCATTGCTTGCAATCCGCTCCAATCTTCTTCATCCTTACCTATTCCTTTCAAATTTAAATGCCGCAAAAGTGACTCCTTCAAATCTTACGAGGCGTCATATCTTGTCTGCTGTTGTAAGTGCTATGGCCCACTACAGAACACGCAATAGAATCGAAGCCTCCATCAACTACAAGCTTGCGAAACACACGCGGTTTCATTGTATTTGCAATTTCATCGTTCGTTAATACAGATACGAACAAACGTTATCATACCTGTAATTTGTTTTCAAGCTCAACAGAGTCTCCTTTTACATTGGACAACAATTTCTCCAAGCTTTGTCGCGCCTGTTATTGGGAATAAATTAAAAACGATTAGTCAAATGCACAGACCTACGCTCTCATAAACGAACAACGAAACAAATGGACGAAGAAACGAGGAAACAACGAAGATTTGGACGAATGAACGAAAGACAGACCGAACAAACGACTGACCAAAAAGCGACCGAGCGACCGGGCGACCAAGCGAACGAATTAATGACCGACTGAAAAACAACTGACCCGATCGACCGACCGACCGACCGATTGGCGGACAGAAGGAAATAATGTTCGAAACGAAATTACCAAGTGGCTCTTCGTTCACTGTTTTTAGTCCAAATTGGAACTCAGTTCTCTTCTCTTCTCACTATAACATGTTCCAAAAGAAGTGCAGGTAATTGATGTCACTTTTTAATAAGAAAACATTAATCCCAATCAACATTAACAAAGCAGCATACGGCACCTTATATTTAAACTTGGGAACGGCGTCACGCGTTCGAAAATTAACTTTCTTCCTCTCTGAACCTCGACAGAGGAATAAAACCAGATTGTCGTCATATTTCACTGGGATTTTTCCAGTTCGGCCGGTTTTCTCCGACATTAAGAACTATCACTTTTCGCTCGGGATCACACCGACGAAATGCAGAATAATGCTCACGCAAGACAGATGAATCATTGTTTCTTTAGTGGTTAAAATCCTCCTCGCGTCTTAAAGTATTTTCGAGATTAGCGTCGGGTGAAAATTGGGGGTCATAAGTTTTTAATGAGCAAGAAAAATGGTAATGATTGGTTTAAATAGCACACGACGCGATTAATATGTATAATTAATACTTATGCACAATGATTTTCGAAACCGCAAGATAAAACAACTGATACTCACCATTAATAAATCAAATTCGCATTTAAATCACGAGACAAACGAGAAAATGTACACTAAGCTTACTCAAAACACGATCCATGCAAATCTCAAAATTAATTGATCTCACCATGGACAGCACATCTATTATTGCATTCGCTCCTCGGCTCCACTGTTCAGTTTTATACAACGCGTTAAAATTAAATCTTTGAGCGGATTTTGATTTCGATGCCAGTTAAAACCGATTTCAAAGAAAGATTTATGATTATTGAAATATCAGACAGTTTTTTCCCCACAAGTCAGTACAGAGAAGGATTTTCGCTCTGCTAACGTGGCGGAAAGCGAATACATTTAATAGAATGACGTCAAAAGGGGAAAATACAATCAAGCCGACATGTTTACCTTTCTGAAATAGCGAGGAAAAATTTTCAGTAAGAGAAAAAAAAAATAATAGATTTAAATACGAAAACGATATAATTGCTCCACAGTAAAGTACTGAATTACGCTGTCGCGATATCTGAACAAAGATCATTCTATTACGATTTAAAAGAAAGTAAAAAATCCTCACCGAAAAAAGGTATAAAATAAAGTGCATACTAAAACAACTTGCATGCAAAAAATGATAACACGATAATAATTTTGCTCAGAAGTTTAAGACTGTCAGTGTATTATATGCTCATTATTTAGCACAACCCATCACAATGTGACGACAATTTTCTCTAAATGGTATTTTTTTCTGTAATTTCACCGACGAGCTATTTCGTTTTTTCATTTTTAACGAGAATATAGTGATTGATCTGTGACCAAAGTCAAAGATAATTCTTTGCGTTGGTTCGCTATATCTTTCAGAAGCAAAATCTAAAAAAAAAAAATTTAATCAATACAAAATGTATGATTAAATCTGGATTATTTTTTTTCTATTTCACTGGAAATGCTGATAGCCTGACTATATAGAAGTAAACGCCTATCTTTGACAAGCAAGCGATCAATATGTTCTCAAGAAACATTTGGCTTTCAAAATATTCTTAAAGCATAGAGATAAAGTAAAAAAAAAAAAAAAAAAAAAAAATTCTACAGTGTCAGCCGCCAGCCACTTATAGTTTTACAAAGGAATTATTTTTTTGCTTGGTAGTCAGGCAGAGGAAACGGTCTGATTACGTCACAACATGGCGGAACACCCCTAAATCAAAGGGGTTTTATTACAAACAAAATATATGTCGGTGCTGACCTCGTTAGCATCCTTCACTTCTCTCAACAGCATGCCACACTTTGCCTCTTCCTCTCTTAAAGAAGATTCCACTTGAGCCTTTTCTACTTTCAGTTTTGTCACCATTTTTTCCAGCTGAGCCTGTCAAAGGAAGAAAATCAAGGACGATTGTGAAATAGTCCGACTTCTAGTTCTCTTAAAATGAAACGCTTAGAAAAACACTTCAATAATTTCAAAAATTGAGTATGCCTCTCTTAAAAAATCACTGATCAAAATGTTAGGAAAACTGTCGAGATAAACTACAAGCAAGTTTATCTCAACATTCGCTTTCAATTCGTAACAAAAAGCGTTTGTCTCGGTAATACAGATGCACAAATAAATCAATACAAAAAAAATAGTCTTGAAGCAAATAACCGAAATCCAAAATAAAAAAGGAAAGTTTTGAGAAGCTGCGTAAGGGTCGAGATGTTTGAAAGTTCTTTTGTCCAATATCCCGAGTTCTTCGTACAACAAAGTTGATCTGATTTTTCAGTTCATACGGTGTAAGTCTCCTGAGGAACTTTACAGCTGAAGGTAATATTCCTGGAGGCCGTGGAACAAAATAAAGAGCGGAAAAAAACCTTCACAAGTACCAAGTTGTTTTGATACATCTTCTAGTATCCAATTGTCGTCGAAATGATCTTCGGCTTGTTTTTAAGAAATTATGGCCCCACAACTAGCTCTTTAACACGACAGAAATTTCGCCACGTTCGCTCCTTAGACTTAAATATTAATATTCTTTACTCAAGTCAACACTTATTTTCTACAGTCCTTGATCAATGTGGAAATAAATTAAAATAACAAAAAATATTTTTTTTCAGTACCTATTATACATATAGTCTTATCACAACACTTTAGGAACCCACTCCCTCCAGTTAAACAATAGTTGTCGCCTGCTCTGGTCGCCAATTTTTGCCAAAAATCTTTGTTAAATTTAGAACATAAAAAAAGCTTTTAAGACCTGATTTGTTGAATAGCTTGAGGTGGCTGTATCTTTTTTTTAAAATTATTTTTGCCAATAAGCTGTTAACGAAATAAAACCGAACGCAATTTCAACGCCCGCTTTCCGATATTTTTAACATGTTCAAGATCTTAGACTCCTGAGGGTTTGAATGAAAGAGATTGTTGTAAGTTTTTTTTTTGCCTAAGGGGAAAGTAAATCGAGAAAGGGTTTGTTACGGTTTCACAGCATGGGGGACTTAATGGTGTTTTAACCAAAAATATTTCGAATCGGGCCCAAATACATTTTCATTCTTAACTAGTTATCGTCAAACATAAACCTCAAGAGTAAAGCACCTTTTTTTAGAATTGAAAACGAAATTAATTAGGAAAAGAGACAAAACAAAAAGCTATTTTTTTCTACATCAGGTATAAAATTTGAAAAAGAAAGTGCATTTGAGAACTTTCAATGTTTTTTTTATCAATATTTGGTGAAATATCGTTTCCTTTAGGGACAAACTTGTATTGGTTAAATCTGTTCCGGCTACAAATGAAAACAGCTTGAAATCTGCAACAGAATATAATTTCTGCGGCAGTGAAAGCTTTAGGCAGTTAAAACATCGTTAGTTTCTCAAGTAAGTGGGCTAACGATTCGAAACTTCGTCATCAACCTTAATGATAGAAAACATGCAGCTACTAGTATTATGTGTTTAACTTCAATGAAATGGTAATCACTTTTGCTTTCATTTTACGATAACTTAACAAAATTTGAATATAAATTAAAAAAATAGGATTTTTTATAGAAAAAAGATACAGCGGCAAAAATATTGTTTAACAAGTTATATTTTTTATCAGATTAAATTATATTTACAAATGAATAAGTTAATCATAGAATGTTATACCGGTTGTTCGCCATCCTCTTCACCAGACTGCGAGAGAAAAAGGTAATGAAATGAAATATAGTATATAAAAAAAACAGAAGTTAAAAATTAAAAGTTTAAGTCCTGGTTATTATGCAGATTACCTCGTTAGCTGGCGGCTGAAGACAATACCTCCCTAATGTTTAATAAGTTTCCGGTTTTTTTTTCTTTTGGGGTGGAGGCGTGGGTGTCACTAGTTTGAAACCAATGACGTTAACTATCGCGTCGTTGTAAGTGATTGACTGCGTGGAGGGCAAAATGCTGTGCTGTAGACTTGCATTTATATCTTTTTAATTCAGAGGAAGATCTATGAGTATCAAATCTTCAAAGATTTCTTGGATCTTTTAGTTTAAATAGTTAATAAGTATTTTATGGCTCTACGTCATTAGCCTTTTAACATTATGGTAGAGCCTTTGTCTGGTGAAAAGCATCTTCCCCACTAGAGATCAACAGCTGACAGTAAGAGTTTGGAGAAAGAAAAAAAACCGTTTTGTGCTCTAAATAGCGTTGACAGCAACATATGTGCTCAACATGTTTGGCGGCGCATTCCGATTGCGTGCCGTAAGCCTTAAACTATGGCAATCCAAATGGCCAATGAAAACAAAGGTACATATTACAAGAAGCCAATCAGAATTCAAAGTAAAAACAAACGCGGGAAGCTGACGCGGGTGACCAAGTCCGCCATTGGTTTAATTTGCATTTGAAGGGGCAGCGCGAAAACAAAGGTATATATTTCAAGAAGCCAATCAGAATTCAAAGTAAAAACAAACGCGGGAAACTGACGCTGGTGACCAAGTCTACCATTGGTTTAATTTGCATTTGTGGGGGCAGCGCGAGATTTCAAGACCAACCAGCGAAACAAAGCAAAACCCTGCAATCAGAGATAATTTACAAAACTCAATGAAAATTGCTCTAAGACAAAAGATTCCACGCCCTTAACTTCATCATTGTGAAAACTTACCAAAGATTTGGTGACGGATTCCACGTCCGCGCTCCTAGAGACTAACCGTTCAGTGGTCTCTCCATGAACGCGTTTCGTGTGCTCCAGTTCCTCCTCGAGTTTCATCGCGTGCCCAGCAACCTCGCCTCGTGTGGCTTCTACTGTCACTACCTATAAAATCACGGAGGAACAAAGATATTAAATCAAATTTACCTCACGACTCCAATTACTACGCATTAGGGGACAGTGCCTTCTATGCAAAACTCACAAACTTACTGGCCTTAAAATATTTCTTAAATAACTTAGATGTAGTGTTAAAACAAAGAAGGGCCCCCGCCCCCATTCCTAAATCTGTCCCTGGGGGAAAGAAAGAAATGGTAGTCCATCTTATTGAGTTGTAGTCTTTTAATCTGAACTCTCACAAAATGATTTTTGTAGTAGAAAGATTAACTCACCGTATTTTCAAGATTGCTCAGTTGGTTTCTTAACTGCGAACGCTCATCTTCCAGTTCTTCGCGAAGCTAAGACAAGAAAAAACCGGAAAGACATTGACAACAGCACGAGGTTATCAAAAAGCTGTGTACTGAGATGTACGCGTTGGAGAATTATGGTAATCTTCTCCACTTGCAAGTATTTATCTTGATTTCCTTTTTCAGGCGATAGATAAGAAAGAAAATATAAATACCTTGGTTTGCATTGCCAACGTTGTTTCAGTTTGAACAAGTTTCTTGGATGTTTCGTTTAACTCCTACACGAAAAGAATATCATTGAGCTACAGCATCCACACAAAATAAGTTCAGGCGAGGTAAGAGGGCTCAGCAACAGCAGCAACAGCAACAATAAAAACAACAACAACAACAACAACGAACGCATGAACGAACGGCGAACGAACCCATCGGAACGAACGATGTCACCCTCGCAAGAACGAACGACGAACGGACTCATCCGAACGAGCGATGTCACCCTTGCAAGAAAGAACGACGAACGAACTCATCCTAACGACCGATGTCGTCCTCGCATGAACGAACGACGAACGAACTCATTCGAACGAACGATGTCACCCTCACAAGAACGAACGACGACCGAACTCATCCGAACGAAGAAAGAACGGACGAATTACAAAAAAGCAAAAATATAAACAAAAAAATAAAAAAAGTTGCTGGCAGCTAGTATGAGAAGAAAAAAATCAACAAAAGAAAAGGGAAAAACCACACCTGTTGTAGATCCCTTATGTGAGCTTTCTGTTGTGCACTCTTTTCCTTTCCTTTCTCAACGTCTGACTTGAGTTTGTTGATCATGTCCAAGAGATTTTCATGTTTCTCTTGCATAACTTGTTTACTCTAACGGAACACAAATATGAAACATAATCACCTACTACTTAAAAACAACCACACCCATCACAGACCTAAATAAGAAAATTACTTTCAAAAGTAACCGCTGATTCACTCACTTAACTGACGGAGGGAAACTCCTGAATCATAAGAACCAAAAAAATACATAAATATATATAAATATTTTTCCATTGGAAAATTCACCGATGCGAGACCGTAACTTTTGGATGTTACGCATTCTACTTTTAAATTCCGTCGGAAATGTTTACTTCTCTAGTTCAAAAGCATACTGTTTTCGCTGTTTTTCCTTGAGGTTGTGTCTCGACATTAGTACACCCAATTCTTGTCAAAATCACCCACTTCGTTCAAAAATTAAACATGTTTGATTTGAATGTGACCTACCTTTTCAAAATCTTCTCTCGATGACGCAAGCAAGCCGTTAAATTTTTCCTGCAAAATATAACAAGAGTTTGAACATTTCAGACAGCTTCTCAGGGAAACGAAGTTCGAGAATTCATGAGTGTTGCATGCCTTTTATCTACCAAAAGGAAAGCAAAACTTAAATCATATGGATAACTTATAACTGACAAGAACAAGTCTCAAGGAGGTATACATACATGAATACTTCATTGACCATTTCCTCAATGGGGCTTTTCGGAGCCAATACGTATGTATAAATGAATAAATATAGTGTTTAAAAATCCCAACTAACAGGAGGCAGACCAGTTGGGTTTTGCATAGCGCACCTAAGGAGTTGAACTCGGAAAAAACATGAATAAATCCAATGAGTGTTAGGGTGGAGAGCTTGAACCCGGGACCAACGGATTTCAAGTCCGTCGCCCTAATCACTCGGCCATAATGCCTCCAGACAATCTCAGAGTAGAAGAATTAAATTTAGGACCAGGGCCAGTTGTTTAAAGAGTGGATATCGATATCCACCGGACAGATCACTATCCGGTAGATAAGTGTTGACAATACATACTGCCCTTTCCACCGGATATAGATTTATCCAGCGGACTGCGTTATCCACCCTTCGAATAACCGAGCCCTGTTGTAGTTAACTGATAAAAATGCAGACCCACCTCTGATCTCATGGCAACTTCCTCCTGTTTCCGCAACTTCTCCGTTGCTTCTTCCAATCTCCGGCGTAACGTGTCACATTCAGCATGGAGACTGGAAATTCTGAGACACAACACATAATGTTTTGTTGAGATTTACATAAAGAAGGTATGTATTTTATATGAAGAATGTACTGTGAATTTAAGTCTCAGGAATCATCTCTGGTAATCGCCCCTATTAATGTAATTCTATCTATCATATTTAACTACGATAAGTACTTTTAAGGTCACTTGGATACTGGCGACTCTTCCTTAGCAAGTGAAAATTGATCGCCATCTTTCTTTTTTTTTCTTTCAGAGCAGTTTTCAAATGAGTGCCAAAAAACCGAAACCAAAGTAATGACAATAACCAATAAGCACAAATATTCACATCATCATTAGCCAATGAGAGCTCAAAACAAAAACAAACTGTTAAAAGCGCGGGAAAACGCACCGACCGGGATGCGATTAGTTATACTTTGGTTGAGAAGGTGGTGTGAGTTTTTTGGACCAATCGCAGAGCGAAGTAAAGCGAAACCGAAGCAAACCAATGACATCCCGGATAACCTTCCACACTCAAAACACTCTAAGTACAGAGCACTTGTGAATGGTACTTGCCAGGGAATTCTTTCTGAAGTAGAATCTAAGCTTAAGCCCTTCGCAGTAATTTAAGCAGGTATTCTTGTCAAGTAATCTTTACGAGCAGTTCAATTCGTCCACGTGAGTTCTTGGGCACGGGAGATTGTTAAGAAAAACACTTCTCAAATGTTGTGGGTAACGCAATCATCTTTTTTACATGACACAAAAATTCAGATTGTCCATAAAACACATTTATTATCAATTTATATTACTTACTTGTGATCACTGCTTTCTAATTTACCAGTAAGTCTTGAATTTTGTTCCTGAAAGGGAGAAACAGTTGATGTGATTAATGACAAGGGTATTAGGTCCTTTTATTCTACTGAGAACCGAGTTTATGACTAAATAAATCGTGTTGTGCAATCTTTTAGATGAGGATAGCTCTGAAAAGCGTTCTTATGTAATCACTCAGCTGACCTTTATAAATTCCAGCACACATAATCTTTTCAAAAGACTGCAAAGTAGTTTTTTCAATATATCAATGCATTGCCTGGCTGGCTGGTAATCAGGAAAAAGAAAAACATATGCTAGGGGCTACTGTTCGATTCAACACCAAGTTTTTTAGAAATGACATTACCAGAAATAAATGGCAGGAAGCGAAGAAAATTTCTCTCTAGACCTAAGGATAAAACGGTTAGATCGTGACATAGCAGACGTGACGCAACGCCACTTGCGCGTGACTCTCTACTGCGTGACAACTCTAAGATAGCTAACTGCGATGATAGTATAAGCTTGACTACTGAAACAGCCTGACCACAATGTGTGATACTACGTGACACTTCTACAAACCTTTTCTAGTCGAATCTTTTCTTGCAGCCTATCAAATTGTGACTTCTGGTATTCCGTGTCACGCTGTACAAGGTTCAGTTGACTTCCTCGCTCCGTAAGTAAAAGATTAGCATTTTGCAGCTGAAGGATTAAGAAGTTTTAGTAGGAGGAATAGATGTCGCCTTAGCAATCGATACTCGGTTTTTTCACGAAAGGGGTTCTCGCTCTCGACATCTCGTTGCGTGACGACACGAAAGTGGGTTCTTGTTAAGAGTGGCTAGTTCAGATAAGTTGCTTAAAGTTTTGGGTTCTGATAACGAACTTTTCGGGTTAATTTTAACAGTTCTAATTTTGGCCGTGATACTTGACCTGTAAAAGGCTTTTGGCTTTAGGGGCCGAGTCGGAAACCGGGTTTGGAAAATGGGATGTTTTGGCCTCAAATAAGTCAGATTTGGAGAACCGGGTACACCTCCCCCTTCTTGGGTCACAACGACTCAGTTAGGACTCGAAAAGGGAAGTCCAGGATGCGATCTGTTAATCTAACGACTCCCCAAGAATTTCGAAATATATTCGACAGGAATTATCATTACCTCAATGTCAAGGTTGCTTGCTTTACTTTCCATAGCCTCCAACTTTACTGCAAGACCCTTACATTACGAAAAAAGAGGAATCATTGTTACCTTTTGGGACAAATTTACATAGAAGAACTAATTCTTAACCCTTCCAACAAATTGGAAATAAGGTTACAGTCATGTGCATTTCGACTGAGTGGTGTAAAACCAAAACCAAAGAAATCACAATGACCTATCAGAGCAAAGGAAATCATCACAACAAGCCAATAAGAATTCAGATTCAAAACAAGTAACCTGCCTGAAGCGCGGGAAAACGCGAGTGACCAAGTCGCGCTTGTTTTAATTTTGCATCTGATTGGTTGAGAGTGAGAAAGGGGCGCGTTTTTCTTGGCCAATCAGAGAGCGAAGTGCAGCAAAATAAATATCATTCAGGGGTTCTTTCGACCATCGTGAAAACTGCTCTAAAAAAGTTACCTTGTTTGTGTCTTTTAACGAAAAAGTCTCTTTTTCCAGTCGAAGCTTCGCCTGATAAAGTTCATCACGAAGGTTTTGTACTTGTCTGAAAACAACAAACAACGAAATCAGTCTTTTATGTCTACGATTCACTTGCGACTTGGACGTCATTCAAGAGATAGTCCAGAGACAAAGCTTCCTCCGTTGAAAGCCAAAAAGTGAAGCCGATAGTGGTCTTGCGATGTCACGGTCACGTAACCAGTTCATCGTCCCTTTGTATGTCACACAACAGTTTATCAGGTGAAACAATTCTTCATTAAATGCGGCCTAAATAACGTTGCCGTATGGTATGAACAATGAAATACTTAGCGAAGGGAAAATAATTTAAAGACTTTTCACCTCTCTGCCTCCACTCTTCCGACACTTGCTCTTTCTAGTTCCTTGTCCGATTTCTCCAGGCGTGATCTCAGTGACGAAACCTACAAAAAACAACGAAACAAAGCAAAAGAAACAAAGAAAAACGTTTACTCCCAGTACTTTCTTGTTACATAAACATCAATGCAGACGAATATATGATAAAGTTAAGTCTATCCCCAACCCTCAAATACAGCTGATGGGAATCACAATTACTACTACCCTCTGTACATAAAATGAAGCTTCTTAGAGCTAATTCCCTTCCCTTCCCTGCCTAGGTTACCGATGCACTTCCCCCATCCCTTTTTACAATTTCTAACCACCCCTCCCCTTGGATTTTTTTTTTCAGGTTTCCCTGTACCGTTTATTTTCCTGGGTGGGTGGGGGGAGGCATAGTGAGAATTGACTGTCTGGCAAAACACACCACGGTACACCTAGGTCAAAACCGGAATCATTACTCATGGATTTAGCCCACCATTGATCTGTCAGTAATGTCACACATTGCAATAGTTATATGAAGTACCTCAGACTCCAGGCGAGTTCTCGTCTGCGTTTCACTTTCCAACTTGCTGCTTATCTGCGCATGTTCGTTTCTACCGCTAGCCACATGTGAATCGAATTCGGCGCGAGTTTGAAGAAGCGCTTCTTCATGCTTGGCCTGGGACAAAACAAGAACATTTTAACTCTTTAACTCCTGCAAGTGACGAGCCTGTAACTTCTCCCTATAATATACATACATTATCGGACAAACTGGTAATAGGATTACTAAAACGTTTCAGGTAGAAGTTGTTATCTTGATCTAACACCAATTACAAGTAAAAGGGGAATCAGTCAAAGGGAAGAGTTAGAAATCAGACCGTAGGAGCTCAAGGGTGAAAGGTTAAAAGGTTAAGGGTTAAGGGTGAAAGGTTATGGGTTAAGGGTGAAAGGTTATGGGTTAAAAATAATAACCGAGTGTTGAGTGTTCTTCAAAACTTTAACAATCTTTGATCAAGACGTTCTTTTTCCGAGTGTTAGAGTTTTCTCTAATTTTGGTTTGTAGTAACTTACCACTTTGACCGCTTTTTTCTCTAACTTTTCCTTCAAAATGGATATTTCCTTTCCCATAGATGCTTTGGTTGCTTCTAGACGAGCCTTCGTTTCAGCCAACTCAACCTATCAAACAAATAATGAGTGATTTCACTCAACTGTTACAACCCTAGCGCGTTTATTACAAAATACATGCAAAGTGAACGCGTGCAAACGTCCTCGAGCGCGGGAAAACGCCAGTGAACAAGTCGCTATTGATTTTTAGTTTTGCCTCTTATTGGTTGCTTATGGACCAATCACGAAGCGGAATGAAGCAAACTGCCCCTGAGATAAGTTATTAATTCATTAATTTTTACCAGTGCTGCTTTAAGTTCCTCTCTCAGTGAGCCACTACTTTCTTCGTAGCACTTTCGAGTTTTGTCCACCGCTTCAAGCTGATAAAGAGCTTCAGTTTTCTGCTGGGAATGATGTCGCGTTTCTTCCATTAAGGCGTCGTTTTTACGCCTTTCTTCATCAAGTAATTCGCTATGCGCGGCGCGGGTGTCTTGTTCTTCTGCCAGCGCTCTCTTCAGGTCTCGAATATCGGACTCAAGTTGTTGAACGGTGTTGCGTAAGGATTTGACCTCAGTTTGTTGCTGGCGCTTCTCGACCTCCAAGTTTTGTCGCTTCTCCAGTTCCCTGTTGAAAAACAAAGAACGATGTCCAATATTTGTCATGTCACTGCATCAACATTTACACTACAAAGAATTCAGTAACAAGCTTGACTACGTAAAACACAAATAAAAGGATGCTCTTGACGTTGTATTTAAATATTTCGTTTCCTTTCGAATTAGAATTTAACCGGATCATTAAGAGTCACAGAGGAAAATTAAACATTGGAAAACAACAAGAAAAAACTCTCGGTCTAAACTCTTTCTCCGATCAAAACAGCGCTAACGAAAAACAAATCTTCACTTCAACCTACTTAGCAAGTTTTTCTTCTGATCTTGAAATCTGCTCCTTCAGTTGACTCTGAAGAGCTTCAGATACGCGCAAAGCTTCGCTCTCTTGTTCATGTTTATACTGCAGTGTTCTATAGGCTGACTCCACCTCCATTTTCAGCCGCTCAGATTCAGATCTCTCTTTGGTTAGAGTCTCCACATTCCTGGTAAGGGAAAAAAATATAAATTTTTGGGAAACATTCTTTATAAGGGTAAGACACATAAAAAGCTAAATACCTCATGAGGATAACGCCATCAAATACAGAGAACGCTATGCAGCGGATAAAACCATGACCAAAATTATCACAATGACCAATCAGAGGAAAGGAAAATACCTTTTAGAACCAATGACAGCTCAAACAAAAACCAAGTAAATTACGCAAAGCGCGGGAAAACGCGGGTGACCAAGTCGTAATTGGAGTTAGTTTTGCATTTGATTGGTTGCGATTGTGGCGCGATGTTTTCTAGGCCACTCTTCGATACTCAACTGAAAACTGTTCTAAAGTTAACAAAACCTACTGCGCTATCCACCAAATACAGATCTTTCCAATAAATAGCGTTATTCCCCCTTCGAACAACCGGAGCCAGGTTTGTAGATACGATTTCGCAGTTGGATGCATTCCCGACTTATTTCCAGCTTATTACCTTGCAAATTTTATTTCCATTGGAGCAATTTTCAATTGAGCTTTGATTATAAGCCAGGATTGTTTTGATTTTGCTTTGCTTGCTTCATTGTGTGATTGGTTCAGAAAACTCGCACCATCTCTTCAACCGATCAGATGCGACTTGGTTGCCCGCGTTTTCCCGCGCTTTAGGCAGTTCGTTTGTATTTACTCGTAATTTTCATTGGCTAATGATGATGTTTATCCCTGCGGTAATTGGGCGTTGTTACTACTTTTGTTTTGGCACTTCGTCATTCAATTGAAAACTGCTCTAACACTTATTCAAAGCTACCCTTCTCAGTCTCCCCTCCTCCTGAAAAAGAAATGTGAAATACGTTTTTCTTAAGAGTGCACTGTGTTGGATGATACTTGACATACACCAACAAGAAATCTTTCTTACAATTGAAGTTCAGCTAAATCGATCTCCATTTGCTTCCTGCTTGTCTCCAGTGCTACAATTCTCTCTTTCTGCTTGTCAACTTGTCGTTTTGAATCACGAAGGGCTTCTTGAAGACGCGCGAAGCTTGTACTGTCTGAAATGTCAAAGGGAATGTTTAGCTTAGCCACCCTAAATGTTCTATAATCTGCAATTCACTGATCAGAAGCGAACAACCACGAGAAAGGATGCCACGGGCGTCAAAGGTGGAAAACACAAACAACACGCATAGCGCATACGATGAGAAGGCTGGAAAGACGCCGGTAAATCTAGAGCTGTGATAACCACGTAACACTCGGAAAGAACGGCAAAAGATAGCGGAGATCAGCACTTCATAAGCTGTAAACTGTAAATATGACTTGGTCGATCAGATTTACGAGCGTGCTTACCACAACAGAAAAAAACACAAACGGTAAACAAATAATTTTTTCGTGCATTATGACGTATCCGATTTTTGCTGTGACGTGTAAACGAAATGCGCGCGCGGAATAAGTGCGCCATCGAAAATGACTTGATTTCGCCTACCGACGCAGCAATCTCCGGGTGTTAAATCATCATGGCAATAGTGTCGAAGAAATTTGCCAGTGATTAGTCTAAAAAGAGCTGTTTATCTAATCAAACTAATAGCTCAGATTTTCGCGTCAAAAAATACGGCCGCAGCATTATCCCGGCAAGTTTCCGGGCTGTTACGATTACGGATCGCCTCCGAAGAATTAACAAAATTCCTCTTAAGGTAGATAAAAATCTGTTTTTTTTTCGAAAACTCGAAGAGTTTTTGTTTTGGTTGGCAGCGCGTTTCTCAGCGGCTTAATTCTAGGGAACTGCTAAAAGATGTGTCGAGTTCCCTCGAACCATTAATCCCTCACAGTTTCTCGAGAGAACTTTTCCTCAACGGACCATTCATGGAATGATTCCTAAAAATATGAAATTATTTTACCTTGAAGCGCAAAGGAACTGCTGAGGGATGACGTGCCCAGTCCACCACCTGTTGTATTCAGCGGAGTAGACGCTTTGTACAAAGGAGACTGAGCCCGAGGTGGCGAGATTCCCGTGGGAGGCTTGGCATTGGTGCCGTTCATTGTCATGGCAACTAAAGGAGAGTAGCGGCCATGGTGATCCTCCTCGGATGATTCGGACCAGTCTCCATCATCCGCGAAACCATTTGTGAGTGGCTAGAAGACAAAAAGAAAGAATACGTAAGATGAAAAAAAAAAACAAAGAATAATATTTTTTCTTTTACAAACGGCAAAGGTTACCTCGGAGGTAAACTCCTACATACCTTCTGCGAGTTCATCTGTTCTCCATCTGGTTTATCTTTGTCTTTAATTCTGTAACCGCTGGAAGGATTGCTACAAAAAGGACAGAAAGAGAGATTAAAAGAGCAGAAAAAATGGGAATTTTCCCGCTTTCCCCAGGCTCTTTGTAATCAGTTCAAGGCTCTTGGTCAATAAAAAACGAGTGAAAAAACACGTGCGAGCGAAAATTAGCGGGAATCAGTGAGCCGTTCTTCTGACAGCCACCGATTTTCGCTCACCCCCCTCTGTCGAGAAGGGGGTGAGCGGGTCGAGAGGTCTGGGTTCGAAACGTAGCCAGGTCAGTCTATTGTGTTCTTCAACAGGACACTTGACCCTCACAGTACCTCTGTGCCTCACAGTGCCTCCATCCAGAAGTATAAAAAAATACCAGGCCAGCGAACTGACAGGGAAAGCTAACGACCTGTTATCCACCCAGAGGGGGAGTTGGTATACTCTCAGTCGCTTCCAGCCAAAGAAACCGAGATAAGCTCCAACTGGATGGGCTACTAAACCACCCATTTTCACCAACTAAGGGTCTAGAACTGGATTGTCTTCCTGTAGTTATTAAAGCTACGCTTGAAGTGAATAATTACCTACGGCGAAGAGAATTGTGAGGTAAGTCTGGAACAGCTTCCTCTCTCTCACCTTCCCTGCTTTTTGCGCGCTCACTCCTAGAGTTCCGCACTAACTTCAATTTCGTTTTTACTCGCGCTACAAACTTCGCCAAAAAGCGGGGACTATTTTTAGTCTAGGAACTACTAACAATTTCAAATTTAACGTAAGCCAGAGATGTCGCCACGCAAAAAATAAATCTTTATCAAAAAATACTGCGTGTTGATTATTCGAATCCTTGAAGGAGGTTGGAAAAAATAAGACATTGTTCCTTCGCATTGAGTACCTCTTTTGAGAGAAGAGGTGCACTACTTTGGAAAAAAAAATTTTTTTTGGTCTTTTTTTTTCAGGAAGAAGAAAAACAATCATCTCACTCATTTCCGTGTTCAAGTGCTAGCTATTTTCACTCCAACGCTGGGAGGTGGAGAATTCGTGCAGTATACACGAGGCTATGCGACGTCCGATAGTTCTGCGCGAAACAAGAACAACTTTTGTGACACACAGGATCGTTGCGTGACAAGCAAAAACGACGCCATCAGTAGTCCTACCTGGTGTTCTTGTCGCGGTCACCTTCACTCCCTAAGCTTACAACGCTGAGCCGTTTGTCCGGGGAAAGAAGCGACACCGAAGGGGGTTGGTTCAGTTCTGTGGTCCTCTGCCGCGTTGCCTCAAACGTGGTGCTAAGGTGGTCTCGTTCCTCGAGGATCTGCCGCGATTTTTTCTCAAGCTCCGCTCGACGATGCCTATACAGCAAGCGGGAGGATTTTTCTTGGTGAACGAGGTTTGAAGTGTTTTGGGTTTCAAGCGAAGAACTAACTACTTAACTCAATCATATTTCATTTCCTCGTATTTTATTCCCGGGTTTAATCTCAAAAGTACGCATTTTTCTTCACAATGAACGTCAGACGTCATGAATACGCCACTTTGCCTAGCAACATCTCTGACCTCTGAATTCCTGTGGGCTTCGAGAAATTTTCAGCAGAGCTAAAGAAGACTAACTTTTTGCCAAGAGCGACGGAAATATTGACTCTGAAACTAAAGAACTCTGCTATTCAGCGAAACTGGTCCAAGAAACGAGAAAAAAAAGCGTAACTGTTTTTCAAACCAGTCGTGATAGGCCAGACCCTATCGTAAGTTTTCACTTTCGTAACATGGCCCAAAAAAAAGTAGTTCCTTGAAGAGAGAGAACATACTCCATGTATAAGGCTTAATCGATGAGTCGTAATCCAAACGAGAGCAATCACAACAGCCAATCAGAAAAGGGCAAAAAATCACAAGGAGCCAATGAGAAATCTAGTAAATACTCGTTAACGGCATAAAGCGCGAGAAAACTCACGTGACCGAGTCGCAATTCGTTTTACCTTTGCATTAAGAATAAACTTAGAGCGGAGTCGATGAAAACAAATGTTATCGCTCATTATCTTCGAAGTTCAATTACATATTGCTGAAAGAGGTTTCCTTACCTGTTATTGAACTCAGCCAGTTTAGTGCTGGTTTCCTGGTCCAAGCGATTTTTCTGGGCCTCCAGATCCATTAAGCGCTGCTGCTCGATTTCTGTGAAGATCAGAAACAAAGTTCTCCTTACCACTTTCCATAAATTTCCAAAATTATCTTTAACAAGAATATGGTTTTTGTAACTAAGTCTAATAGTCCATTTTACAGTTGTGTGCTTGGTTGCCAAGCCTTTGAACAGGAATGAGGCTAAGGGTGACCTTGTTATGATACAAACCTTACTGTTTTTCATATGCAAATTACTTTTTTATCATGCTAACTAGATACTGGCCTCTATCACAACAAGGTCACCTTCAGCCTCACTCCAAATCAAAGGCTTGGCAACTAGGTACACAACTGTAAAATGGCCTATTGCAAATTTTGTTTTGTTTCAAATGCCTTGTGTGAGAACCTAAAAGAATTATGTTCGCGATTGCAAGAAATTCTTCCATTACGTTCGCTTTCACCACTTTTCCCCTACGGTACAATAAGCCCCCCTCTCTATAAAGCGCCCTCATTAATAAGTCCCCCTCTCTTATAACCCCTTTTGTTATGAGTACCCCTCACTAATTATCCCTCTCTCTAACAAGCATCCCCTCTCGAGTTGTGTCAGCAAAGTTTAATAATTTCTTAGCTACTGCAGTTTGAAAGCTGACAAAAACCTTTTTACCATATCAGTATTTTCTCATCCTCCACAGAGAGAATCGTTCCACTTTCATTAGCAGGTCATCTTCGAAGAATCCAGAATAAATAAAAATCTAATAGATTTTTCAAAAGTGTACAGCTGTAGTATTTCAGAAATTATTACTAGTTCAATAAAAAAGGTGGGAGCAGGAAAAAACTCTGAAATACAATACACATTTTTACATCTTATACAGACAAGAAAGCGAGCCAAGTGCTTTCAGCGGGAACGCGCAACCCAAAAAGGGTCATGGTAAAAGTTTCCACCAACTTTCGTCATGATCTAACAAATGGTAAACTTTACTGTTTTAACTTTTTCCGGAAACTTTGCAAAAGTCAAATCAAGCTCAGCTACCAAATCGATTCATTACAATACTTGTAGAAAGGCAATAGTCGCTTTACGAGTCGACGGCAGTGTGCAACAACCCTCTGCATCCACATTTCAGTATGAATATTCTTCATACTTTTCTCTAGACGTTTTTAGAGTGATGACAAGGAGAATTTGTTTGACAATCAAGAGCTTGTTTGGTTAGTGATCAATTTCCTTTATACTTGTGACCTTATTTTTCATTCAAGTTGATATTCTAAGGAGAAATTAGATGTTAATCATTCTTATGGCTAAATGGGATAAGACAAGGAGAGAATTTCAAAGTTAAGTGCTTTAAAGCACATTTGAGTTACTTAATGAAACAAACTTGAAGTAAGCGCCTTGTAAAACCTTCAAATATAATTTGCGAAAAAGAATTTCATTTTACAGAGAAACTGTAGTCAAGCAAAGTTATGTGATAACAAAATTTTATGATATATCTCTTTCGCTTCTTATTGAAGCTATGACAACGTTAGAATAACAAAAAGGTGAAAGCGATTAAAATGCACAATTTCCTTTCTTGTTTTCCAAAGGATTATTACAATACTTCACACCTTTCAGAATATGTGCGAGAAACAGCCACTTCAATCTAAATTGGTAAAATCTGTCAATCATGAGTTAAGGCAAAATTGTAAGCTTAGGAACGATCAGTGTTGAAAATTTCAGTGATTTACACCGAGAGACAGTGGTCGATGATGATTAAGAACTTTAATCCACAAATTAACTCTGAAAGACTAAAACCCGAATCAATTTGTCAACGACAGACGCTATAATTTCAAGAAGTTTAAAAGGGTTGTTGGATATTTAGCCTCACTCTTACCTCAATTTTTGACGATTGCCGACAGTCAAAACGAAACTCCGCTTTTTATAAGAAAGTTTTCGCCACAATTAACGAAGACGGTCTGAACACAAAATGTTCTTGACAGCGTTAAATCGGTTTACGAACGTTGCAATCCATTGCCGTGTAATTCCACAGAAAAGTTCTCTTTCCCCTCTAAACACTCGCCGTTCGAATTTCATAAACTATTAGCTCCTCAAATCCTGAAAAACTGTTGTCTCTAGGTGATCTTTTACTTTGATGTGCTGTATTCGGTCGCTTACACGAAAAAACGAAAAATTCGCTCATCCGTGAAATTTGTAAACAGACCACTATGGAGATGTAAATTTATTTCAATAAATCGGCGTGCCAGCCAAGCGTTCCGTCTTAAGCAAACAAAACAAAGTTGTTTGAATTTGGTGTAATTTTAGAATCTGGAAATAATGGTGTAAAAAAAGGAACATTCGATCATGAAATCTCTGAAATAATTGACGGGTTTGCTCATAATTTGACGAGGCATACATTCGGTGAACTTTTTTCTCTAAATTAGAAGGGGAAATCAGGGGTTTCGTTTAACGGTGGTCTACGGCTTAATGACATTTCACCGACGTCTGTTAAGCCTGCACGCAGGCTTTCATGTTTGAGTTTCGGCTCACGACACAGCCGCCTATTAAAACATCGACAGCTGCCCGTGGAAAAAGTTATAAAAACTCGTGGAAGGTAATAACCTTACACAAGTATACTGAGTAAAAGTGAAGAAAACTCTCGTCGAAAACTAAAAGGCATCACAAAAAAATTACTTTTCAGTTGCTTCCGTTTGAATTGTCTTAAACTAACGCTTCATTCAGACTTCATAGTTAAAAACCACCTTGTACAGCAAAGTTCATTCATGTGGTAGTTATTAGTTGCTTAGTAACTTTTTCATGGCATAAATCACACACTCGGGTTTCAGTAACAGACTGAAAAGTTCGAACCATCATTACAACCATCAGCACAATAGACAATACCATATGAATATGCAGCTCGGTAACTTTCATTTTGAATCTTTACACCTTCTTGTTCCAAGCAACAGCTTTTTAAACTAAAGCTCGCCTTTCTTGGATAATTTGGTTTCAACAATTATCTGAGTTACAAGGAAAATTGGTCATCGTAAAGAGTTTCAAAAGCTGACATTCCGAGCGATAGCCCTTCGTCAGAGCGAAATTCGTTGATTCGCTCTGACGAAGGGTTAACGCTCGAAACGTCGGCTTCAGAAAAATTTTTACCGTGGCCAAGTTACATTATCTTGTTATACCCCTACCGACGCTGCAACACAGTTTCTTTAGAAACTTACCCCTAGACTCACCTTTCTTAGCCTGGACAGCCTGTTCTTCTACTTCCAGCCTCTTCAGTTTACTCTCTGCTTCCTTCACCTCCTCTCCCTGCCGCCTATGACGCAGCGCACCCTCGATCCGCTTCAAATCCTCTTCCTGCTGTATCTGACGCAACTTCTCTGCAGCTTCCGCGGCCTTCTGCTCTTCTTCCCTCCTCTTGCGGACAGCGTCTTCCAGAGCCGTTTTCTCCTGTTCTACATTCATCTCGTACATCCGCTTCCATTCCTCTAGTTCTTCCAACTCCTTGGACTGCTCTAAACTGCCACCTAAAGGAGCAGCGGAATACGTTGAATCCTTCTGCACGACGGTCACCATATCCTGCGTAGCAATTCTTTCCAGTTCATCCTTCCGCTTTTTCTCCTCCAGCTCCCTCTCACGCCGAATCATTTCTTCTTCAAACAATCTCTCTTTTTCCAACAATTCTTCTTGTTTTCGTCGATAAGCTTGAAGTAGAATTTCAGCTTCTTCGTCTGCAGTTCTTTGCTTGTGAAGAAGGTCTTCGGCTTCTTTCGCGCGCTGTTCCTCCAACGCAATCCTTTCCCTTTCCAACCTCTCCTCGTACTCTCTCTTCTGCCGTTCCATCTCTTCCTCTTTAAGACGCATTTGCCTCTCAAGCTCCTGTTCTTTTTGTAATTCAAACATACGCATATCTCGCTCATTCTGTTCTTTAATCCTTTGTACTTCTTCCTCTCGCTTCCGACGTTCCTCTTCTTGTTGCAGCTCCAGCTGCCGTCTTTCTTCTTCCTTCCTCCGCAGCTCACGTTCTAGCTTCTCTTCTTTTTCTCTCTCCTCTCTTTCCCTCCCGCGTCTTCTCGCCTCCTCCTCCTCCTCCCTTCTTAATCTTCCTTCCTCTTCTTCCCTTTCCCTCCGGCGTTCCTCTTCTTGTCTTCGCCTCCTCTCATTTTCTTCTTCCTCTTTCCTCCTCTTTTCTTTCTCTTCTTCTTCTTCTTCCCTTCTTCGCCTCTCCTCCTCCTCCCTTTCCTTCCTTTCCATCTCCATTTCCATTTCTAACTCTGCTTGCAGTTCTCTGGCGAGAGCTTCTTCTTTCTCTTTTCGTTCCTTCTCCCATTGCAACATTCTCTGCTTTTCTTTCTCTCTTTCCAAATCTTCCTGTTCCTGTTTTTCCTTTTCTTTCGCTTTTTCTAAAGCTCTCTCCTTCTCCCACTCGCCCTCTGATTCCGTGACTTCGGAATCGCTGTCGTTTACATCAGTCTTACGGGGGGAAGCAGCAACCTTTACCTGAGGTTTGGTCTCACCTACAGTCTTTGTAGGCGGAGGGCTTCTCGTACCAAACAAGCTGCTGCCTCTGGTGGTATCAGGACCATCGGACGGAAGAAGATCCTTCGGAAAACGAAGAAAATAAATCAAGTTACAAGTCTACCACTAAGGACAAATCCACTTACAATGTAACAAGAACCAAGTTTGGGGGCGAACTTGCACAGGTGGTCGAGGCGAATGGGGCGAAACCTCCAGTTATATATGAAAGCACTGATCAGTAGCTTTCATTTGAATGTCACACAATAGTGTTTGAAGCACAGAATCAACAGCTATCGCCGATTGGAATAAGCAATCTAACAATGAATAAATTTCCACTTACATCCGAGCTGTCCCAAGCGGACTCTTCTGTACAAAGAGAGAAAAGATCAATAGTTAACCTTCTGACCCCTAAGACTGACTAACATACAACTTCTCCGCACAGTATCATCCCTGCATCACACGTTAAGGTCATGAGAATAAAGGAAATGATCCTCAACCAAATAAGCTCTGGATTGTTACACAAATTCTCCTTGTCAGCACCTTAGAAAATGTATAGAGAACAGTATGGAGAATATGCATCGTGATGTTGGGGTGTACAGGGTTTAGTGCTAAGATTCTGCACCAGGTTTCGCGCGCAATAGCTACTTGTATTACGAGACTTTTCCCGCCTTTTTTTACATCAGCTACAGAAAGTAGAAATGTATCGGTTCACTTTACCTTCACTTTGACTTCCGCCAGCAGGTTTGACTGGTTCTTCCGGTTTGTCACTCTTTTTGCCGCTGCCTTTATTCGCAGGCTCGTTGTCTGAAATGCCACTGAGGTCGGGGTCAGATACGGAGCTTACCGGGCTGCCAAGCTCGAAATTCAATTTGGGTGTGGCTGAGAAAAAACATAGACGAGAAGAGGTGGTAAATTCGGGTTTCAATAATTAGAGGCACTGTTACCGATAAAATACATCCCAAGAAGTAGAGGTGCGAAGAAAAGGATTATGGTACTGTTTACAGTTTATTTAGCTGCTTGTTTCTCACCATTTTCTTTCTTATCTATTCCCACACTCTCTTCCTCTGGTTTCCGCGTCGATGTCAACGGTTGAGGTGAGGGTGTAAACCCAGAGCTTGGCCTGGTCAGCAGTTCATCGTCCTCGTCATCAAGTGGAGGCTCGCTGAAGGACACATCTTCACCATCATTCTCTTCACCATCACTTGATAACAAGCTGAAGTCGAGATCGCCTTCAAAAGGTAACATCAATTAGTCAATCAATCAACCAATCGGTGTGGCATTCTTTACATAAGTCAGTCAAACGGTCAGCTAGTTAGATATCCAGCCTGTCGATCAATCAGTCAGTCAAATGAATGAAGGGGGTACGTTTCTAAGGAAACTGTAGTGCTGCGTCGGTGTGAGAGCATATCAAGACAATTTGTTTTTATCGACTGAGTTGATAACGTAAATTGACTACCGTAAAGAATTTCTAAGCCGACGTTTCGAGCGTTAGCCCTTCATCAATCGCTCTGAAGAAGGGCTAACGCTCGTAACGTCAGCTTTAGAAACTCTTAACGGTGGCTAATTAACATTATCAACTCAGTCTGTTAAAGCCAAATTATCTAGTCAGTCAGTCAGTCAGTCAGTCGGTCAGTCAGTAAGTTAGTAAGCCAGTTAGTCGTTCAAACAAAGTGTGTTTACCATTTGCTTTCTCTGGTGGCTTCGCAGATGTATCTGGTTTTGACAGCTGAAAAACAACCAAATGTTAATGTTAATAACCATCTTAAGTTTTAGAGACGACAAGAAGGCGCTGAGCAATTAACTTAAATACTTGTAGCTTTGACAGGCAGATTGTATGATGAAGAAGCTCACAATTTAGGCGACAGCTGTTACTGTGTTAATCCGTTCGATCCTAAGACCCTTTGCCACATATATATGCATATATTTTATTGGACGTTTGGGTTTGTAGTATTCCTGAATACTTTTTTTCGAATCTTTTGTCTTTTGACTCTGAAAAACCCTCCAACCTTTGTATTTCCACCACTCAGCGCAGCGAGAACATCTGTGTCAGAGATTGCACCCTAAAACACAACGAGAAAGATAGTTAAACTCTTGCCTTTTCACCAAAGAGTTAAAAGATTTGGCTCATTGCGGGAAAACGTTTAACTGAAGCTTGAGGATTTCAAGGGTGGGAAAGCTCAAAGCAAGGGTCTACCGCGGGAGGGAACGGCGCGGGAAAACGTGTACATTCGAAGCTTGGCACCCACAAAACAAGCAATAGAAAAAGCTTGAAATTGATCACCGAAGTCAAGCACAGTAAAACCCAATCTGAGCACAAAACCATGAAATTTGCATCACAGGGAATGAAGCAATTTTCAGTTGATGTCGAAAGTAATTCGTCCGACACCATTTGATTTGGTTTAGCTTGCTGTATGATTGGTCTACAAGACTTGTGCCATCCTCCCGACCAATCAGATGCAAAAGTTAAACCAATCGCGACATGATCACCTACGTTTTCCCGCCTTTTTCACTTCGAGTTCTCATTCATTCTTGTGGTATTTTCCTTCGCTTTGATTGGCCGTAGCAATAACTTTGGTTTTGGTTTTACGAAACTAAATCAAAATGTGCCGTTTTACAGAATCATGCGTAATTACCTCCGAGTCTTGATCCTCCGTCACTCTCTGCGGCGTGGCTCGGGATAATTGAGGCGATTCCTTCACTACTTGACCTACTCCCCCTGGTGTTGGCAATTTCCTCCTGGTGGGTGTACTCTGTTGGGAGTTGGTGGGGCTGCTTTTCGGACTCGCTTCAGTTATCAACGGTTTCTTGGCTGGAGATGGAGACTGGTTCTCGTCTGTCTTGACAGGAATGCGTGACGGTGCATTGTTGTCACGTGCTGCAGGCTTTGATTCTAGCGTAAAACCAAACAACCTTTATTCTAAAATAGCAATCAGTTGATCAAAAAAAACAACAACATTCATTTACGCTGTGACTTACTTGTTCATACATTAAAAAACACACAGCGAATTATATTAGAAGATTAATAAATTCAATAGCTTCTGCTGTAATTTGCTATAATTGGACAAACACCAAAAGCATCTTGAGTGTCAAACTGGTTTTACACATTAAAAATAGAACAATAACATTAACTACGTAAAATTTTAACTTGAGCTTAACTCACCCTGAATAGGCTCTGTTTTAACAACATTTGTTCTCACAGGAATTCGGCTATTTGCTGGAGAAAGAAATTGCAATAAAGGGTTGGATACTTAACAATACCGAAACTTTCGACCGAATGTACGATAAAAATTAATGAAAAAATATCAGTTATTTTCAAGGACTTTTCCATACACAATACTAGAAATCTGCGACTTCCATGGCCTGTAAAATGCTATTTAAATTCCATGATTTCCGTGAATCACACAAATCTTCCATTCTCGCAGATAAAAATTGATTTCTACAAAACCGAAATGGCAGAAATTTTCGGATATCTTTTGGGAGAATTTTCCTACAAACAATACTCACATTTAGCGCTCTGAGTGGAAACATCTGACGCCGTCCTGGTGACTGGTTTGGATGACTTGCTCAGTGCTGCCAACAAACTTGGCTTGCCTGATCTCGACTAACAACACAAAACATACATCAATGGTAAAATCACCTCTGTGATCAATTTTCAATTGAGTGTCGAAAGTAATCTGGAAATGCATTGATTTAATTACGTCGCTCTGTGATTTGGTCTGGAAAACTCGCGCTACCTTCTCGACCAATCTGATGCAAGACTAGAACCAAACGCGACTTGGTCAGTAATTTACACCTCAATCATATTATACAGAACGACCTAACTTTACCGATGGATCGAAACTGACCAATCACGATCGACTTATACCTCTTGAGTCTTACAGCCCGAAAAAATCACGGCTAAACTGACCAATCAGTTTACAACGAACCGGACTTAAAACTCTCGACTGACAACAACTCTTCACTCGACTCTCATGACGACTTCCGCTAAGGTCTTAGAAACGTCAGTCACCACTACCGACAAGAGTCCTTCTCAGGACTACTCCCACCTTCAAAAATGGTATAGTTCTCAATTCATCAGGCTCCATCGAGAACAAGATTGGCTAAACAGGACGAAGAGGAAAAAAAATCACTGTTTACCTTTGCCGTTGATTGAAGCATGTCGTCATCGTCATCAGACGAGCTCCATGAATTTCCCCCTCCCCCTGAGTGACTGCAAGGCAAAATAATTACAACAATTTTCAATGAATGTCGAAAACACTCGGGAATTGCTTGGAGTTTGGTTTACGTCGCTCTGTGATTGGTCTAGAAAACTCGCGCCTCTCTTTCAACCAATCAGATGCAAAACTAAAAAACCAATCACGACTTGGTCACCCGCGTTTTCCCGCGCTTTGGACATTTCGGTTGTTTTCCTTTGAGTTCTAATTGGCTCTTGAAGGTATTTTCCTTTCCTCTGATTTGCCGTTGTGGTTAATTTAATTTTCGTTGTACGTCAATCAATCGAAAAGCGTTCACACGCACGAATCAAATAGGACAAAAGGTTTATCCTTTCATTTGCGCGCGAAAGTTCCGAATATCAGGCAAAAAATAAAAATTCAAGCGAACCGCTCAGTAAAGTATGGCCTGCTTCATTGAAAAACACTCTGCGGGTAGTAAATGACAGATGCCATTCTTAAAATAATTTGTAACGGAACAACACTAAAAATTCGCTGATGTTTTGTAGAAGTCTTAAGAATTTTCTAATAGGGAAATTATAACTAGTGAAAGTTGTTCAAATTCACTACTACATGCAGTAACTACACTACTACACTTGAAGAAAAAAATACAAGTCACTGAATTGGACTCAACCCCGTTGTAATAACCTGTGTTTACAGATAAAAATTAATGTTGATGGCCATAAAATAAAATTAAAGGAAGCTTGCGTGTACTAGTTGATAGTTAACACTACATCAGCAGTGGAAATGTTCAGTCACTATGGTAAATATTTGCAAAACACAACATAAATTCAACATACACAACAAATTAACTTTGTAAGGAATCGTCAGCTGGAAGAAAGGTAAGTATGAAGCTATCACCAGTTTCTGAACTTCATAGAGCTTGTTATGACATGACACAATGTACTATAAACTACACACTAACAGTTGCTATATTAGTCTTCCACCTTACTCTTCTGTTCAGAACAACACCCGGTAGGATTCTCGTTTACAACGTTAAGTTTATGATGCTCATTACTCATTCTTGCATATAATTACACATAACAACATTTCACAGCAGGCGTTTTCTTGTTTTAAGCTTACTCCAAGTTAGCATATTTATAGCTAGCAATCATTTTCACCTACACAAGGTTTAGTTACATCTAGCCACATTAATATATTAAATAATCGACTTGCTTCATCATAAAGAAAGTGCAAATTGGCATGCAGATAAAATTTCATTTCATTTTGGTTCTTTTTTCATGCAAGCTTAATAATATTCCCGGCCTACCATTTTTAACCAAACAATTACCAAACATGGTTGTATAGAATAAGGGAGATGGCAAGCTTAGAGTAAAGAAATAGTGATCTTGTCACGGGTGTGGGACAAATGTAAAATTCTCTGCCATGAGGAATTGAACCTAAAATGAATTGTTTATTGGGGGTCAGAGAATTCACTGGCTATTGGGGAGAATTCATGTGCTAAATTTCAATAACCTGTGCTATCGTTTCTCACACATGGAGACTACTTCCTTTTTACTTAATGCTAATCTCCTTAACTGCACTGCTTCCTGAAATCCCTGAAGGTGGCTACGTAAATTTAGATTATACTTACTGACTGGCAGAATCCTCTTCCTTTGCTGAGGTACTGTTGTAACCTGCATCAAAAGGAAACTTTACAGTAAGGTTTACAGAGTCTAACGTAAATTATGAATAATCTCAAAGAAAGCTTAAAGCTTTGTCCCATTGCGTGACATCCCAGCCAATGAAAACTGCATGGAAGATTACTTGGAATGTGAAACCAAATTTAAAATTTGGCAAGTAAAAGGAAATTGGCATAGAGCAAGATGTTCCTCACACAGGCTTAACAGCAACAATACCACTTTTATTAAGATGAAGTGAGTGAGAGTATTATATTACTCCTCCAAATGAGATGTTAGTCCATCCCAAGTTACCTTCCTGCATTTTGTGAGGTTTTCTTGACAGAAGCTAATTAAAGTTGAACCTATATTACATGTCACCATATTTAGAGGACACCCTGTATTAAACAGCTGGTTTTCAAAGTCCCAAAATTTTTACCCCTTAATAACTGTTTACAGTCATTTTCATTTCTGGTAAGCAGTCACATCTATTAAGGGAGAGTCCCAACAGCTTTTTTGTATTTTCCTCACCTTGTATTGAACAGGCACTTAAAGTGGAACCACTCATTCCCAAATAAAACTAAGAATAATCTTTCGAGTAAAATTTAATCCATTTTTTATCTCTCACAATCAATTCTAGCAGTATTTCGATGGAATTTTTCAGCATCTAGTGGTTAAATTAAGTTATAAAATGGTGATTTTAATCAGTTTTAAAAATACTCCTATTCTGTGGAACCTGTATTTAGCAGAGACTCTACCATACCCTGAGGGACTGGCCACCTAGCACAGGTTTGACTGAGTGTAAACCGCTGGATGGAGAAAGGCACTATGACAACAGTGTCTTGCCAAGGAGCACAATACAATGAGCTTGATTCTAGATCTTTTAGTCCACTATACTGTCACCAGCAACCTGTGTATTATTATTCTCTCACTTACAATACCACTAATTAACCCTTTTACTCCCATAAGTGACCAAGACAGAATTTCTCCTTACAATATCAATACCATATCATGCAGACAAGTAATGAGAATAGATACAAATATCAGTCAGGAGATTATTAGTTGATCCAAGACCAAATTCTCCAAACTAACATCACAAGAATTGTAAGGAAGACAGTAAGGAGAATTACTACTGAGATCTTGGGAATAAAAGGCTTAAAAGAGTAAGTTGATGGTCTTAACTTGAAACTCAATCCTTTAATTCCTCAAAGTTTCAAAAATTGTGAATCACGTTTCCAGGCTTGAGTTTTGAGTTTTGAGTTTCCAAAATTTGAGAATCAAGGTTTAAGAATCAAGTTTTGAGACGAGCTAAGAATTCTTGAAGAAAACAAATTTGGTTTTCTCATCCAGTACTGTTACCAAAGAGTAGCCAAAAACATTCTCACCTCCCTCATCAGCTACTGGTCCCCCAAATGAGAAATCCGCATCATTTGTTGCTGTTCCAGATCCTAATAAACCTGAAAAATCTCCTCTCTTGTTTTGTGTTGCTGGTTTATTTGAAGTAGCAGCTCTTGCTTGATTCTTTGCTTTTTCTTGCTGTTCCTCATGCTCCTCGATAATATTTGAAATACTGGATGAGAAAAAAATGACTGAAAAGTTAAACTGAAGGACAATCAAGCAAGCTGCTAGCTAACTGTTTTTCAAATATGAAATTTGCCTACCACAAAAACAAAATTTTGTGCAATATTACTTTGTTTAATAAACAACTGACCACAATAAATGTCTTTGGATTAAAAAGAACTGACATTAATTTTTTTCAGAGATTAACAGAACATCTCAAGGCTTACTGAAGGAAGAAAGAGGCAAACTTTGTACAAGAAGATGACGAGGCATGACTAAATTTCCATAGCAGTGTTTTCATCTCATTTTCATGTAACACCATAAAAACTAAGTTGTAAAAATGTGTACAACTTACTTAATGACTCCTCTGCATATATATTACCAAATTAGCAACTTAAAAAGCAATTCAGTTAATTGCCCAAGATTTTTTCTAGTCACCATCACCACCAAAGTGGTCACAGCCTGCTGATTAGGTATCATTCACATGATTCAGTGAAATCTCATTTAACCCTTTAACTCCCAAGATCTGATTGTTAATTCTCCCCTCTAGCTGCTACAGATTTCCTTGTTAAATTAAGTAACAATAATTTGGTGTTAGATCAGGAGTCAACAACTTCTACCTGATAAGTTTGAGTATACTCATTACCTGTTTTTTGGATTGTGTATGGATTTCATAGGGATAAGCTACATGTTAATCAGATCCTGGGAGTTAAAGGGTGAAAGAGATTTGTACCCCTGTGTAAAGGGTGGCATGCTTGCCTAACCTGTGGTGTCCATGAATAACAGCATGATCTGAAGCCTTCCAACCTTGAGCATCTTTCAGCTCTGTGTTTGCATTTTGTCGAAGGAAGAGCCTGACTATACTCATGTGACCCTCACTGGCAGCTGTCATCAATGCAGTCCTACCATGCAAAAAAAACATTGTTTAATCATAACAATAACAATGAAGACAAAGGTAGTGATAATAAGGGAATAACATGACTTTTTGAGGGAATATTGTTTATTTGCGCCCTTGTAGTGTCATTTGCGGCCTGAGCGCAAAGCGCGGGGGCCGCAAATGACACTACAAGGGCGCAAATAAACAATATTCCCTCAAAAAGTCATGTCATTATCATTATTATCAATAAACAAGGCCAAATGATATCAAGAATGCGAGTTTTAATAATACAAGCTAAGTGAATGACGAATTCAAAGTCACTTCAAATCATCATGTAAGTGTTGATTGAACAAGCTATTAAAGAATCAACTCAGTCCAGTGAACTTATTGAAAATTACCAAAAAAATGCTTAAAATCGTCTATAACTAATAGGCATATCACAAAGTTAACCTTAAAATGATCCATCGGATGATGAAGCAAGAACCAATCAGCTGTAGGGCTGATAATGCATTAGCAGCCCGCTGTCAGTCTTTTGCGGCCCGCTGAGCGTGTGTTTTGAAGAGGCCGATTTTCTATTTGGCCGCATATATTGATAATAATGATGATTAAAGCAGTGATGATAAGAACAGTTGCACACTGTAAACAAAAGGCTGTTGGCAAAATTTTTTTAAAATCATTTTTCATAATTTTTTTTAGTAGCTGAAAGAGATGAATCCATGATTATTTCAATATTTCTTTTTTTTAGGGAAAACGGAATTTTCTCTGGCCACCATTTCATTATCTTATTAGTCACAAATAGGTTAATTGTTGAAAAATTTGAGCTTGGAGAATAAGCCATTTTAAAGCTGTGTGCTTAGTTGCCAAGCCTTTGATTTGGAGTGAGGCTGAAGGTGACCTTGTTGTGATTGAAAAGAGTATCTAGCTAGCATGATAATAAAGTAATATATATTTATAAAGCAGCAACATTTTTATCATAACAAGGTCACCCTTAGCCTCACTCCTGTTCAAAGGCTTGGCAACCACGGAGAGATATCCCAAGACTTGTGCTTATGAGCACAGTCGGTTTACCTGCCATGAGCATCAACTTGGTCAATCTGTGCTCCTTCATTAATCAGAAAATTTACAAAATCTAGATTTCCAAGTGATGCTGACACATGTAGAGGAGTAAACCCTTCCTGGAAAGAAAAGAAAATATTTCTTGATTCCTTTGTTCAAAAGCCTTTCGGGAATGATTTTCTCTATTCTTTTTAAAGTATCCAATCACCAAATTTAAGAAAGAAAGAATTATCATGTATTTTCTGTTAAAATTTTCAAATCTGAGATCAGATTTCACACCAACTCCTACAAGTGACCAAGACAGAATTTCTCCTTACAATATCAATACACTATCAACCAGGTAGGTGATGAGAATAAAGAAAAATATATATTTGGGGATAATTAGTTGATCCAATGCTAAATTCTCTGAACTAGCATTATAAGAATTGTATGGTTGACAGTAAGGAGAAGTACAAATTTGATCTGGGAGTTAAAGGGTTAAAGGGTTAAACCCAAATATTTCAAATCCATTCAATTAGTATTGAATACATGTGTCTAAAAAAAACATTTAATGCTATGCTATGCTCATTCCCAGGAGATTCAATATCAGTGTGAACTTTACAGCACCTTGTCTTTGGCATCGACCTTTGCTTCTCTCTCTAACAAAAGCACTGCAATGTCAATGTCACCATTGGCTGCTGAAAGATGGAGTGGTGTGCTATTGTTAACATCTACAACATCAGCTTGAGCTCCATGTTCCAGCAAAATTTTAACACACTCCACAAACTGGCATTCAACTACCTGTTATGAAAAATTCAAAATTATGACTCATTAATCAGATGACGAGGACTCTGACATGATGAGGATGTTGAAGACAATAACTAAAACTACACCATAAGTCGTTTTCTTAGACAGCTTCTCCAAAATAAAAAGCCCCCCTCCCCTTCCATATACAGAGAGCAAGAGGGTGATACTGTACTTGCTAAACAAGAGGAGGGACTTCAAATAATTTATCAAAAGATTTTTACTGCCTGGCTCATACATTCATTGAAAGGAAAAAAAAACATTCAAAAACCAGCAGCCTATCCCAGCTCAGTTAATAAGTATACAAGACTATAGAGACTCCAACCTCTTGAAGTCTTCTGCATTCTCTTAATTCAATAGTGTCTATCACTAATTTTTTGCCCTCCCCCCCCCCCACCCTGTGATGTCAGTAGGGGGAGGGGATAATTACAGCAAGTTGAAAATATTATGGTTCTCACCTTCATAAGTGGTGTCCTTCCATAGTTATCACAAAGATTTGTCTTAGCATTATTGGCCAAGAGAAATTTTACAATGTCTTCTTTACCTTGAGAACAGGCAAGGTGAAGGGCAGTTCTAACCAAAAGGAAATTGGAAAGGAAATTTGTCAATCAAAATTGATATTTAACTATCTTGGGTGAATTTTTAGACCATAAAATATGCTTAAAATAATGTCTCTCTATATAGCTGAAATAATTTCTTCACAATTCCACCTCGGCCTCATCAAGCAATTTGGCACTAATTGCTATCTCGCTGAATACGGCCCTGCTTCAAGAAAATTATTAATCTACATATTTGTAGGTAGGAAAATTAATTTCTGCAGTTACCAAACAAGTTGTGTTAAAAAATGTCACAAGTGACGAATAAATTTTTTTCGTCAACGATCGATCTGATCGTAAAAGTCATTTCTTGTGGTCACCAGCTGTGTAAACTGACTTATCATGGTGTTACTAAGCCCAATAACAATAATCAATGACGACCACGATAAAATATTTCAATTATCTCGAACAAAGCAAAGGCAAAACCATCATCACATACTTTGTTTATATAAAAATACGATTACAGTAATTTAGATACTGGAAAACAGAACTGATTTTTTTGGCAGTATAATAATACGAAACAGCACTTTTCAAAAGCCATATGTGTCCAACGATTTGCGGAATACATGTCAAGTAGGCTGTAGGTTGTGTATTTTTAAATGGGATGAAAGCCAGAGGACGCTAACCGAGTAACCAAAGAAACGACATAATATCTTGACCGCGACTCGGAAGAAATTGCGATCGCTTTTCAACAGTAAACCAATATTTCCTTATTTTTACCTGTTTTCCTTGTCAAGCTGGTTGACGTCTCCTTTCTTTGTCAGCTGTTTCACTTTGGTCAAATCTCCGCTCCACACAGCTTTATGAAGCTTAGGTAGATCTTTGTCTTTGGAGATCGAGTAACCAGAAGCAATGCTAGCGGCATCACTAAGGTCTTCGGTTGACAGTGTGTTCTTCGCACTGGGACTCTTCTTTTTGAAGAATTTTTTAAAGCCAGACATGGCGATAAGGGCCTCTCTAATGTATAATGTAGTATTATGTATTAAGTGTTGATGACATTTTTAAAGTTTTCGCAGAAGAACTTCAGATCGGCAGTTAAGCTCAAGTTGAGTTGATGTAAATTAAGTACCAGACCTCCCTCTGAGGAAAGACTATTTACCCATGAATCTCTTCGGTATAGCTTAACACTTTTAAAACTCCCAAAAATGTTTACAGTTGTGTACTGATTCGCCAAGCCTTTGATTTGTAGTGAGGCTGGAGGTGACCTTGTTGTGATAGAGCCAGTACCTAATTAGCATAAAAACAAAGCAATTTACATTTGAAAAACAGCAAGGTATGTATCATAACAAGGTCAACAAAGCTCGCAACTGTAAAATGGACTATTCTAGCCGCTACACATTTCCTTGTAAATCAGTTATGAGAATTTAGTGTTAGGTCTTAATAACGACTTCTATCTGATAAGTTAAAGTTTTCTCAATACCTGTTTGCAGGATAATGTATGGATATAGATTTTAGATATATGAAAATTCACATATTTGCACTGCGGTGGAAAGATGAAATTAGAAGATCCTTGCAGCTAAGAACACTACTGAAACTAGTAGTTGTAAGTAGGACCTGAAAAAAATTTCAGGCCCGTACGGGATTTGAACCCATGACCTCTGCGATACCGGTGCAGCGCTCTACCAATTGAGCTAACAATTCAATTCGGATGTTTATTGTACCCAATTCATTGACCAGCTCCCAGTTGGCTTGTTAGCTCAATTGGTAGAGCGCTGCACCGGTATCGCAGAGGTCATGGGTTCAAATCCCGTACGGGCCTGAAATTTTTTTCAGGTCCTACTTACAACTACTAGTTTCAGTAGTGTTCTTAGCTGCGAGGATCTTCTAATTTCATGTATGGATATTGTAGGGAAAAGTTACGTGTTAATCACTTCTGGGAGTCAAAGGGTTATTGCCAAATGTTATTAAGTGAATGAGCGAAATCACGACCCAATCAACTACTAATAACTAATTCTGATAAAATTAAAAACAACGTGAATCGTGCGTACACAGAAACTTAGCAAATTTTGTTTCCTGACTTCTTTAATCAATTTGCGTAAGAACTACTTTCTAACTGAAAGTATTGTTGAATGATTAACTTAACTTGAAAAGGGAAAAAGCAACATGAAAAACAGCCCCCATCCTTTCTCTTTCAATAAGACTTTAATGAAAAGTCTTAACATAGTTAAATAGTTGCATTACAATAAAACAGTCACAAAGAAACTTGGCTAAGAATTGTCGAAAGGAAACTGGGGGACAGAGGCTTGTCATAGGGGCAGCTTGACCAACCGGTAACAGACAGAAATAATTGGTGTTCTCTGCGCGAGGCCTTCTGTGCATAGACGCATGAAGAGGACTTATGCGCTTAACTTGAGAGACAACAACAGAATCTTTAAAGTTAAACCTGTTATAAGTAGACTTTCATGATTTTATTCGTCACGGTACGAAAAAACAAACCATTTTACTAATGTTGAATTCAGCCCATAAATTTTGGTAGATTGATACAAGCTGTGTCTTCCAATGCCCATAACTCTTGTATTGTTTTTGTTATTGTTGTTGTTGTTTCCATGAACTTCCTGGTATCACGCTGTATTTCCTGATTCGCACGAATCATTCCACGGTTGTTGATCACTCGTCCTCGATCATGAATTGTGACACATACTTTTTGTCACGGGGGAGGGGAGGAAAAGGGACTCGCAAGGGAGGGTAAAGAAAACAGAAGGAAAAGGAGGAGAATGGAGTTATGTTAAATTTGAATTCGCTTTCTTTCGACTATATTGAAAATTTTTAAAGGATTCTATGATAAAATTCGCCATTTTTTATCTTCCTGTGCAGCCAGCTGGTCCAAGTTTGATTTAAGTTCGGCTGATGAAACGTTCAGCATCTCAAAAAGCAAGTCTTACACATTATAGCACATTCGCATAGAGCCAAGAAAAAACCAGTTTATACAGACCATTTCAGTTCGAAGGTTTTTATGTTTATTTTATTTTCGATTGCCAGTGTAGATAGAAATCAGATCTTTTCAAAACCAGTCTTACATTGACTGTTCAAGTTTATCTATGATGTCTTCCATACTTGGTTTTACATCAGCATCTTGTTGAAGGCATCTCCGAATGAGAGCTCGAAGCATTAAGCACGCGGTTTGTCACCATAGCAACTTGCTCGTCGCGCCCGTCAGGATCTTGTAGTTCCCGGATACAAATCTCACAGAGGAGAACTCCTAAACTGTACACATCAACCTTAGCTCGAAAAGAGAACAACAATGAAAATTTGAAAATGCACGAACGCGCCAGCTAGTTTAAATTGCTATATTTTCATTTCTCGTTTCCATCCTCTTTCTATTCTTTTCTTCTTCTGTTTAAGCAGTCTGCTTACGTCAGAGGAATGTTGCCTCATTTCTATGCAAACATTACACTCATTCAATTTAGCTCAGTAAAGGGAGAAAAAAAAGCTCGACTTCTCTCTGCTGGTTAATCTGTCCAGCGGCATGTTTCCTACAGACTGATATTACGTAAAACACACGACCAGTTTACCAAGGATAAAGGTTCAACTATAGTCAGAGTATCAGACGAGATTTTTTGTCCTGAGCCCTTCACAGATTGATTTTCAATCTTGTTATGAATAAACTTTATAGCAATCACAATCAAACAATTGAGAAATATAACTCCAATATTCAAATTTCAGACATACCTTGACGGTTTGATGTTTAGTATGCGCTTTAGAACAATGTATATCGTAGCACCCGGACCAACTGTCATAGTCTGCTGCAAAATATTAGCCGTGCCGTAATCTGACACTTTGCCTCGCCATTGTTTAGCTTGTCGCCATAGTGACACATTGGCACGGCTGATGTCGCGGGGAATGATGGGGGATAGTTTCTTGAAGTGTGGGTAGTGTAATACTTAAGCCACATCTAGCCACTTCGTAAACTTTCCTAGTCTGTCTTTCCCCTCGCTCCAAAGATTGAGTACGGACTGGCGGAGACGAACATACTTAATCCAATCCGGTAAATGGGGCCTTCCAACACATACAACTCTCTCCTCATCCGCCATAACCGATCAGTCAGCGCAGCCACAAACTCGCACAAAATGATCGAGCCTACTCGAACTCCTTATCCGAAATATCGATGAAAAGCAAGAATATGATAGCAAAGAAGCCTGTTTACATTAATTACAGACACTAAAAGAGAAAAATATCCGCCGATTGAAATGGATTTTGAAGTGACTCGCTTGGTCGATAATTTTCGACTACGGAATATTCATTAATGAAGGGGGAGGTGCGCAATGCATCAAGGGTGAAACTGAGCCTTTAACAAGTTCTCTTTAATTCTTAATTTTTTTTTGCAATTAAGACTTGCTACACACATTTCAGCATCTCATATTTTGAATAGGCTTTTTCAAATAAAACATTCGTTCATCTTTAAACCACCGTGTAGAAAGAGTGTAGTAATGTTCACATTCAAACTACTGTTTTAAGATATATTGCATGCACCCTGCAGACAGATGAAATGAAGAGCCCACATAATTACGAACAATGATTTTTTTCACTAACTTTAATAATTTTAAGTGTTAGTAATATACTGAATAACAATGACAATATTCACAGTGTATGCAATGGCATCTTCTTTGCACTCACAAGAAAGACTTAAAGATTCATTTCTTCCCATTTCTTAGTCATGCCCTCACAGTTTACCTGTGGTTACTCAAATTTTCTGACTCTGCGCTGTTTGGTGAAAATCTCCGTGTGTCATTATTCAAAAAGTTACCAGGCAGTTCTTTGTTGTGGTACTGTTTAAAATACTGTTCAATGTAGTTCTTCCTTTCAGTTCTTCAGTTAAAATACTAGTGTTTGACTTTCCAAATAAAAGCTACAAAGCAGTGCTTTTACATGGCCCTAACCTTCTAGGGAAAGTCCTAAAACAAAGTCTTCTTCATGGAAAATGTGTCATGCAACTCCCATGAAAAAAAAAAGGTTCAGCTAAGAAGCACTTTAACTGAATATTACTCAGCAGTCTCCACAGCACCTTTCTGTGATATTTGCTGATTTGCTCTGAGTACTGCTCCAGGACTGGGATATGGTCGCATTTGAAACAATGGTCCATTAGCAGTTGTATCTACACCTGTTTTTGCCTCTCCCTTCTTGAGTAAACCTGTTGACCATGTTCCCCTGTGGAAAATGTACAGTTATTAGTTTTTACCTTTAACTCCCAAAGGTGAATAACATGCTTTCTTCTTACTCAACAAATACATTATCCAGTGAACAGAGTGTAAGAAATGACAAAAGATATCAGCTTGAGCATGTCCAAGTTTACCCTTAATAGTTTGCAGTTAAAGGATTATTTGGAAGTTTCAGCTTAAGACTGGTGGGGAGTGAACATTTTACTAAGCTTCTACATAGCTAGATAACTATAGGAAAGCCACTTGGAATAGATCATATTATGTATAATAGCCACAAAAAATCAGTAAATATTTAATCAATTAAATAAAATCGTTGTATAACCTTCCCCCATTTACCATAATGATTAAACCTTTAAACTCCCAAGATCTCATTAGCAATTCTCCTAACTGTCTACTCTACAATTCATATGATGTTACTTTGGAGAATTTGGAATTGGATCAACCAATAATCCCCAAATTGATATTTTTCTATATTCTCATCTCTTGTCTGCTTGATATTATAATTATAGTGTAAGGAGAAATTCTGTCTTGGTCACTAGTGGGACTTAGAAGGTTATACAATACAGAGAATCATCTCCCATGTAACTTCTCACTCTAATATCCATACATTATCCAACAAACAGGTAATGAGAATGCTCAAATTGATCAGTTGGAGGTTTAAAGAAAGTTAAAAAGAGACTATGGAATGATAATTGTAAGAGTTACAGCATTCAGTCTGCTTTTCAGAGCAAAAAAATACCTTGGAGCATCAGAATAGGCAGCAGGGTCCATTGGGTCGACTTCTTCTGACTTTCTACGTTTTTCAGCCTTTGTATCTACAGAAAATAACAAAAGGAAAATAAAGACAAGTGAAAAAAGAAAAAAAAAAAAAAGGCCTATCACTCCATACATGTAGGTTAACTTGGATCAATATCAGTATCTGGGCAACTGCCCACCTACCCCTCCCATAACCCAACAATAGTCAATTGATGACAACTTAGGGTTAATGTTGGGTTAGGGGAGGGGTAGGTGGGCAGTTGCCCAGATACTGATATTGATCCGTTAACTTTATTGAATCATCATGTCTGTACAAGTTTGTAAAAGTGCTTCAGAAAGGTATTCATCACCTCTATCAATTTTTCTTTTTACAGCTGCTTCTTGTCGTTTTTGTGAACCCTAAAACAACAATTGAAAATAAAAATGATTATGTGGGAGAGGTAAAATGAAATGCAGCTTTGACTATGAAAGAAGTGATAATAATAATGATGATAATAATAATAATAATAATAATAATAATAACAATAATAATAACAATAATAATAATAATAATAATAAATGCAATTTAACAGAGTTAAAAACAAAGAGCATCAGAGTACTCTTGCAATCAGCAGTTTTCACATATGGGAATGACTCAGAATTCCATTTGCTCTTCATTTGAGGCGTTCTTGCCTGTGCTTTGAGCGTGAACTTGCAGCATTGTTTAGAATGGCAGCTCATTGTCCAGGCAGTTTTTCCCAACCTTCCCTCCCTTTTTCCACTGTGATGGGTGCTTATTTCCCTCTCCTGGGTGGGAGCTCATGGTTGAGTTGCCAGGATTTGCCAGCCATGAGAGCAGTCTCCACCTTGTAGCTGGCTACTAATAGAGGAAACTCCTGGATGTCTCAGGCACCCAACCTCCACTTAGCAATGCAGTTGTTAATAATAATAATAATAATAACAATCATCATCATCTTAATAAGCCACACTCCCATATTCATATTTGGGCCAACATTCAAGGCTTAACGCAGATGCAAGTACCAATATTCTTTCACGTTACAAAAAGCTAGAGGAAGCTACAAAGTTCATTGGCAATTAGGCTTTCATGGAGCTTTCTAAGCTTTTTATGAATAAAAATGTGCACAGGGATGTATGTTTTATTACCTTCATAAGACTGGGATGTTTGCCAATACTCAGCACTTGTTCCTTATCTTGTTCCGTGTCCACCCCTGGTGGGGCAAGGATTTCTCTGTTGGCTTGAACTTCTGATTGGGCCTCTGAAAAATATCATCAAGTCAGGTCGTTAATGAAGGCCTTGACCTGTTATATCCTAACATCAGAATGCATATTCTCCATACTATTCTCTATATATTTCCTAAGGTGCTGACAAGGAGAATTTGTTTAACAGTTAAGAACCTCTAGTTGGTGATCGTTTCCTTGCTTAAGGTATGATTCAGGGGTGATATTGAAAGGGGAAATATGATGCCACTCACTCTGAGGGGCCATTAAGGGGTTAAACAATATTTCATACCGTATGGGTGATTTGAGAGAGAATTTTTTCTTCACAGTTATTGAACAAACTGAGACAACACATATTAAAGTAATACCCTAGCACTGCATAAAGAGCATCCTGGCTTACAAACTGAACATCATTTCACACAATTTGAAAGTACACATTAACAAATAGCCAGAAGACACAACAAAGTTATTTTGTGATTTTCTTGCAAAAGAGTAACTGACAACATAAAATGACCTAAAACCTTTAGGCACTTAAATAGACATAAATTGATTCCCTGTCAAGAAAAGGAACAACCACAAAAAACGAACTTAATGTACTACACATAAATAGTAATGACCTTTTTGTTTATCCAGTACAGATGAAGGGAGAGTTACATCTGCCTCAGGATCTGAAAAATAGGTATTAAGACTAAATTGTCAGCACTACACTCCAACAGAGGGTACTAAATTCTGCTAATGAATTGATTCAAAATTCTGAGAAACACATTTGTACAAAAAAGATATCATTATAATTATACTATATTGTTCCTCAATGGTAGATCAGTGAGAGACGTTGTAGCCTATTGGTTAGTGCACTGGACTCCAGGCTGAGAGGAGTAGGTTCGGAACTGGCTAAGTCAATGTGTTGCGTTCTTGGGCAAAACACTTTACTCTCACAGTGTCTCTCCCCCCCCCAGGATTGCAAATGGGTACTGGTGAATTGTCTAGGAACCTGATGAAATGCTGGGGGGGGGGGGGGGGGGGTAACCTTGCAATGGACTGGCATCTCATCCAGAAGGGAGTAGTGATACTTCTAGTTGCTGCTTCATAGAAACCAAGTTAAGCTCCAACTGGGTGGGTCAATAGGCTTCAGTACAGACTTTACCTTTACCTTTACCTTTACCCACTAGTCCACTAGTAGATCAACAACCAATTTCCTCCAGAATTTCCCTCAGCTGTATAATCATGTGCCATAGTGATGACAGACTAATAAGTAACACAAACTCTCACCTAATGGGTGAAGCCATGATACTTGATTTGTAAGAGTGTTCCAATAGTACCTGGATCCACTATAAAAAGTAAATCAAAAGAATTCAATTTACTTTAAACTTACAATCTTTCTTACTCTACTGACAAATCATGACACTATCGACATTGCTGATCCCAGCAGTATGCAGAACGCCTGTCATATATGAACTTTGTAATGGGCCTTGCTCACCTTTGAGTCTCTGTGGCTCAGTGGTAGAGCATGAGAGCACCAAGCATGAAGGTCTGAGGTTTGATTCCTCATGGGGACTCAGAATTGTTTTTCTTTGTCCAGAGCTGGTGACTAGACTATTCCTCTTAATTTAGGATAAAAAAATCATTGCAGGGCAGGTAACCTCGTTGTTTCTTCATATCGAAAAGGCAGCTTTTTAGCTACACGCAGCGCGAGGAATGTCTTGCATAAGCAATGCTATTTTTTTCACTATTATCAGTATTACTGGGATCAGAACAGCAACACTCTGCTTTTTTAGAGGGCTCAGAAACAAGAGCAATGTATTGGTTGAATCAACTAAAATATTATCTAGAACATTAACAGGAATGATTTCTTTTTTCAAAGTAAAAATATCTGCTAAGTTGCTTTACCTATTGGGATCAGGTACCAGGTACCATCCAACAGGTAATGGTACAATACTGTAATCCTGACAACGATAAAACAATAAAATAATAATAAATCAATAATTTGTATTTACAAAGCACAGCTTAAGAGTGACTAACATCTAATTTCTCCTCACAGTACCACCTACGAATCATGCATTAAGGTCATGAGAATAAAGCAAATGATCTCCAACTAAAGAAGCTATTGATTGTTAAACATATTCTCCTTCTCAAAACCTTAGGAAATGTTTTAAGAACAGTATGGAGAATATGCTTAATGATGTTAGTTGCCATCACTGACGACATTAATTTTCAGGATTAGGTACCCTTCACTGGCCAATCAAACAAGGTAGTCAATGGCTTCTCTGAAAACTCTTTAATGTTTCCTGAATCCAGCACGTAGCTAATCCAGCTGGGCAGAACCGTTTAACTCTCACCTTTACTTGAGGAGCAATTGCATTTTCACCATATCTCTTACGACAATATTCCACACATGAGTGATACGGGTTTGATGTGTTTGGACAGCCTTTAACGGGTCCATCGAATCCACTTGGTTCATCTGCTTTTTCTTTATCTACATTGTAACAACAACAACAAAGTCTTACTCTCATACTAGACACGCTTTTTTCTTGACATTAACCACATACAAATCGAAAACCCAAATACATCCTTTTAAGATCACTTTACCTTTATGAATTATCCCTCTCTTTGCAAGACGAGCTTGAAGAGCCGGAGGAAGAGGCATTTTCGAACTATTTGCCGAATGACACGATCTCAGACCGAAGCAAAGGAAAGCACATTTTCAATATGGCGGTATTGAGCCTGCGATCCTTTATTGTACAACCGCTACTACCAGTCCCACGTGAATGTTCTCGATATTTTATCATGGCGTGCGAGAAGGAAAATCTGATCGAGAAGTTACACGATATTCAAGCCATAAAATTTGGTGATTTCACCTTGAAAAGCGGAATACAATCCCCAGTGTATGTTGACTTGCGTGTGATCGTCTCTTATCCGGAAATTCTGAAGCAAATCAGTGGTATGTTATGGGATGTCGCTACCTCATCGCGAGCAAAATTTTCTGTGATTTGTGGCGTTCCTTACACCGCTTTACCGATTGCGTCTGCTATCTCAGTTAACCAAAATGTCCCGATGGTGATGAGAAGAAAAGAAGCTAAATCATATGGAACGAAGCGGCTGATCGAGGGTGTTTTTACTCCGAAGAGTAATTGTTTGGTAATCGAAGATGTAGTTACTAGTGGCTCGAGTGTTCTTGAAACTGTAGAAGCTCTTGCTTCGGTAGAATTAGTCGTTTCGGACGCTGTAGTTTTGTTAGATCGCTTTCAAGGCGGAAAGGAGATGCTTCAATTTCAGGGTGTTAAGCTTCACAGTCTTCTAACGCTCCCTGAAGTTCTTGATGTGCTTTTGGCAAAGGGAAAAGTTGGTCAAGAAATGGCAGGAAAAGTTAGTGAATTTCTGTCAACAAACACGTTTACACCAGCAGCAGTTGCCAAAGTACCGGCCAAACCGGGAAGTAAACTTAGCTTCGAAGCAAGGGCGCAGATTGCAAGTAATTCAGTCACAAAAAAGTTATTTGAGGTAATGCATATTAAGAAGTCAAACCTGGCAGTCTCTGTTGATTTCACCAGCTGTGATAAAGTTTTGAGTCTTGTTGACAAGATTGGGCCCCATGTTTGCATCGTGAAAACACACGTTGACATTCTGGATGATTTCACCCCAGAATTTGCCAAATCACTTCAAATGCTTGCTGCAAAGCACAACGTTTTGATCTTTGAAGATAGGAAGTTTGCTGATATTGGCAACACCGTCAAGAATCAGTACTCCAAAGGGTTGTATCATATTGCAGAATGGGCAGATCTGGTTAATGCACATGTAGTTCCTGGGGATGGTGTGATTAATGGCCTCAAAGAAGTTGGTTTGCCACTTGGAAAGGCGTGTCTGCTGATTGGAGAAATGAGCTCAAAGGGAACATTGGCTACTGGGGAATACACAAAGGCAGCTGCAGACATGGCACAGGCTCACAAAGACTTTGTCATGGGGTTCATTAGCTTGTCATGTTTGGTTAATGATCCTCAGTTTGTTCACATGACCCCAGGGGTACAGCTTAATGCCGGAGGAGATAACCTTGGCCAACAGTACCTCACCCCTGAAGAAGTCATTCTAAACCGAGGCAGTGATGTTATAATCGTTGGAAGAGGTATCTACCAGGCTGAGGATCCTGTTAAGGCAGCAGCTCAATATAAAGAAGCAGCATATGCAGCTTATATGCAACGAACTGAAACTGAATGATGAGTTGGTGACATTGGAATTTATTACACAGTGGTTTTGCTCAGAAGCGAAGACTTTAACTGGTAGCAATCAATCAATGTAAATTATGAATTTTTACATCAAATCTCATTCTATCTTCAATGACCTTTTTTGTATCTTTGAAATTACTAGCATGACACACACCATTGACCACAGAGTTAGTCATGCAGTTTAGAAGCATATCCACAAAATGTTGATAGTTAGGTCTAACCTTTGATCCAATAATAAGGCACAATAATAACTTCTCTTCACAAGTGCTTCATTTTCCCAAACAAGTAAGCAAACAGCTATTTGGTTCGTAATATGCAATCCTGCTATTGCAAGAATTTTTGTGTTAGTCAAGTAATAGAAACCCATAGGTGTGACAAGAAGTGTGTGTGTTTCAGGGAGGGGGGGGGGGGGGTGGAGCAGTGCTGGGTCCAGACCCTCACTCTTTTTTTTACCTGCCACTACAGTCACATGTTTTCATAGATTATGCCATAAATGAAAGGCTTGTCATTATTAGTTTTAGAAAAACTTCCATTTACTAGGGCACATGAAAAATGAACATTTACATAGTCATGGTAATTACATTTCATGGTGAATCAATGTGTTAAGTTCTACAGCTTGTAGAGGCAATGGAGTGTGTAATTATCTGTGGCAATTGATCATTAAATACAGGAGCAACACATAAATGTGCATTTCACAATTTCTTTTAGAGTGATTAGGGACATAATGCTGTATAATGGCTGGACAGAAGACGAGAAGAGATTTCACAAATGAAAAGAAGAAACAGATGTCACAATGGCATCATCAAACCCAACAAAAACCTGTGTCAATTCAAAGTCCTACCCCACCCCCCTCCCCCTCTCCCAAGCAGGATAGCTTTACACAGCCCCACCTGGGCTGTCTAAGTCTCAGAAGATTGCATATGATTTGGGTGAAAAAGAACCAATCAAAAAGCACTATACAATGAAATGCTGTCTGAGTAGAACCAGACTGTAAAACGTCTTCATTGCAACCCTGAGAACCTTTGTATCTGTCACCTTCAGTGGAGCTATACCTCTCTAATGGGGCATTTCCTGTAGTAATGAGAGTGTCCCATAAATAAAGGTTCCATAGAGCAGAGGTGAGCCCTGTCTGTTATTGTTGACACGGATGTAAAAATAGACACAAAAAGCAGGCCTACTGATAAGAGAAAGATGTGTAATGTATAAATAAATTTAAATTTCGGAAATTGTGGCCAGTTCATTAGCTGCCTAAAAAACAAACAAAATGAGTCTAGTTTAATTAATATTGAATTTAATTATTTTCTTTGTTCATGCATGATATTTTATTGAATTCTTTTATACATTATTGAAATAAATTTCACCTTTCTTTACTGAAACAAAGTTGTGTGAATTCTGAAACATAAGGAATTGTATTTCTTGTAAACCTATGTACAACAATATCTAAAGCACCGTTTCAACGAGGCAAGTAGAACGATGAAATTTTCAACTCTATCTTTCTGTTGAAACAACATGAGAGCATGGAATGGACTCTAATAGTACACATTCCCATGGACCTCTAACGGACTTGAGCCATCTGTGTGAGTGGTCAGCTAATATCCTAGAGCTGGCGATGGATCGTCAGAACTGTGGAGCACGTGTTCGCATTTGGTTTGAAGCTTCTGAACAGAAGACCTACAAAAGATTTAGGATACGTCAACTTTGGAGCACAAACAATCCATGGGTTAAGAAATGAAATCAGTGATTCAAGGGACTGCACACACTAGCTGTAGAATAAACGAGAAATTCAAATAGTACTCAACAGATATAGGAACGGCAGGGCCTATTTTCAACCGGGGGAGGAGGGGAACGGGGGATTGAAAACTAGCACTAAGGACGCGAGTTTGTCGCAGGGGGGGAGGGGGTGGAATCATCCTACCCCAAAAAATTTTTGAATTTATTCTTCAGACGTATTTCATGCTAAACAAAATAAAATATCGTCCTCGCTATCCGAGTACAGATTTTGGATTTCTCGTTCAACTCAGTCACCTGTTTAAACAAGAATCTCAAGTATCTATCCTTTTAAGTATTCAAGCTGAACGCTATGTATTGATTACCAAAATGACTTCGTAAATAAACAGAATTCCGTCATTGTTGGGAGTTCACAAACTGTGGGGAAACAGAAACGGAAACGAAGTAATCTACGCCACCAATCATGCGTAATCAGCGATTAGTGCACTTACACCTGCTTGTGAGATTCAAGAACTTCTAAAAGCATAAAAAGGAAGGCTTTTAAAGCAGTCATGGTGCCCTTACAAACTGCGCATGTCGTAACGACACATAAAGCGCAGGACAAGGTGTAGACAAAGGCGAGGATATCTGTTGAAGCGCAGAAAAGCGATAACGAGACGAGGCAAGTTACAGCGGTGTTATCAGTTTGTTATCTACCTTGCAATCTAGACAACAAACAGTCCACACTAGCCGTAAAAGTTAGGAGGAAAAAATTGACCACGCGGAACTTTGGGAGGAAGGTGCCAGAAAAGTAGCCACTTCTCGTACACTTCATTACCAAAGATTCGCGTAGCGCGCTAACGTCAATTTATTTTGTTTTGTTTTTTAACTCGCATGACGGACTTCGCCACAAAGGAGGGACCGTTCGCAATCTCCCTCGACAATCTTAAAAGACCTGAAAAGCAATATCGATAAATTGGAAGATACTTAACTTACTTTGAAACATTTCTACAGTAGAGTATCGTCAAAGAGGACAATCTCTTGCATCCTTTCCTCAAGTACCGTAAAGATTTGTCTCTGAAACCAAAACAAGTCTTGTTACGACCTGCATCGCTTCCGTAAAGAGTAGAATAGTTTTAAAAAAAGGTGTTAAACCTGCACACCCTAACATCAGTAGGCAAATTCTCCATACTGATCTCTTTACATTTCGTCTTGTGCTGACAAGGAGAATTTGTTTAACAATCAATAGCTTCTTAAATTGGCGACCATATCGTTTATTCTCCTTGTTTTACTGTTTGATTCTGGGACGAGACTGTAAGGAGAAATTAGATACTAGTCAATCTTGGGGGGTTAAGGAGCACTACACTCGAAATACAGATACATCGAAAGACGATCTGTAACTACCGTCAAGGATATAAAATTTAAAGCAACCGATGTACGTAGTTTAAACTACAAGGATTACCATTCAAATGTAATACTGAACTGAAGAATTTCGTAATAAAAATCAAGATTCGTCCAATTTGCTTAGTGGAGAAGAAACTGTCCGCGACGCATCGCACAACACTTGTCAACACACCAAAAAACTTATCTCAATGGCTGATCAGAACAAAGGTAAATTTCACAAGGAGCCGAAACTTCAACCGCTCAACTAAAACTGTTAAGACATCCGTTTAGACATCACATGGCTGACAACCATTTGTGAGTATCCAAATTGTTATGTTACTACTAACGGTTTTCTTGTCTGTACTTACGTTATATGAACACAGCCAGATAGATCTAGCGCCTCAATATAATGACAAACACCTGATAAATATTGAAGGCTTGAATCTGTTAACTGCAAAAAAAGTGAAAACGAGATAAGTCAAACGCTTTGCCTGAACAAAGAATTCTGCCTGAAATCAATTTTCTCATTAGGAACAGTAAGGTTATCTTCGGTTTTGCATTCTCTTCAAGGGGTTTCAATAAATTGTTCCATAAGCGGCTGCCGATGGTGTAATAGGCCCTTTTGCCCTGAAAAGGGCCGTAAGGCGGAACCTAAACTCAAGAGCCTGCATGCAGGCGAAACAGCGGCGGTGAGAGGTTTTATAGACAGCTGTAGACTGACAGTAACTGACTTTTAATAAAAACCCTTTGCTCTTCTACCTTGTTACAGCCGGCGAGGTTCAGCGTGCGAAGTAATCGACAGCAGAAGGCGAGGTTCTTGATGGCGTTATCAGTTAAACCCTAATGGAAGAGAAACGTACGTCAATCACGGCGTCCACAATAACTTTTTCAATGAGAGTGGCTACCAGCTAGTTATTCAAAAGTTCGTGATATGCCCTTTGTACCTTGCAGTGGGAAACATCGAAGTTCTCCAATTGTCGACACTGCTGACACATTTTCTGCAAAAAAAGGAGACATTCAAATTCTGTTATTTGACGCGTTTAAACATGCGAAAGGCCGCAAGACTGACTGACTCACTGATTTATGGCTGACTGAATCACTGACTGACCGACCGACTGAAGGAATGAATGACTGACTGACCAACAAATCAACCGTGCGACTCACTGATAAACTGAGTGTCTGAGTAGATGAGTGAGTGACTAACTTGCTGGCTGACTGACTGACTAACCGATTCTCTGAGGTTCTCTGTACGCACCTGCAGACCCAGGTCAGTGATATTTGGACATTCAGCAAGCGTGATGTCCCGGAAGCGCGGGTTGTTACCAAGTGCTGCCACACCTTGGTCCTGAATGTTACACCCGGACAAATCCAGTGACATGAGGGAGGGGAGGGTACCCAGCAATTCTACCCCGGCGTCCGTCACGTGCTCGCAATAGCAAAAACTAGCATACACAAGATTGTGACACCTAGAAATTAATGTAAAATAGGTATCAATTAAACGTTTTAGACAACCTAACTTGTATGAAGTTATAGAGCGTTTGATATTTAAACGTTTTAAGAACTGATTTCCCATGATTTCAAAGGAAACAGAATTATCTCCCTGTTGACAACACAGTTTTTAGAACTGACCTTCAAAAATTCAAATCCAAATCTTTCTCTCTGCTACCACAGAGATACGAGTTACACACAATGTTAACAACTGGGAAATAATTCTGAATATTACCTTAATCACACCCTTACCTTTGTGCGATTCTTAACAACGTGACGTCACTGACTCGCACGCAGTTCGTTAGATTCAACTCTTTCAGCTTAGCGCCTGACGGGCCCTCGACGATCTGCCTCACTCCTGTGTCTTGTATCCTGATGAAATATGAACAGCAAAGTGAAACCACTAAACTCCAGTTGGAGAGCTTTACAAGCAACGCAACCAAAAACATCACTAATGGAGCGTACAAAACTTCCTTGGTCTAATAAGTAATTTCCCTTGCTGCCTGCCATACAATTCTCAGAGTAAGCCTGTGTCATTTACTGAAAACATCATCTCACTTCAATAACGAGGCTCAACATTTATCATTTTCATCGTCACTGCACAAAAGCACCACATTCGAAAATCTTATTCTAGCAGTATGCCGGAAGTTTGTCACTATGGACCTAGTTATACGGCCTAGCCTGTCACGAGTCTCCTATTGCTCAGTGGTAGAGCATTTGAAGTAATAATCGGAAGATCGTAAGTTCGGCTTCTTTCGGGAGCACTCGGAGTTCCGTCTTTTTCTCCGAGTGTGCTTTTGTCATTCACAGAATAACATCATCGGATCAATATCAGTATCTGGGCAACTGCCTACCTACCCCTCCCCTAACCCAAAATTAACCCTAACTTGTTATCAATTGACCATTGCTGAGTTAGGGGAGGGGTAGGTGGGCAGTTGCCCAGATACTGATATTGATCGACATCATCTTTTAATTCTTATAAAGTTAGTTCTGAGAATTTGTTACAGGATCAACTAATAATCTCCTGATTGATATTTTTTTCCCCTCTCATCCCTTGTTTACTTGATATTTGTATTGATATTGTAAGGGGATATTCTGTCTGGGTGATTCGTGGGAGTTTAAGGAAACCTCTTTCAGTGAAACAAATAAATGTTAAAATATCAGAATATTCATTCTCGGTTTCAGAATCTGTAACGTCACGAGCGGTGTAAACAAGAAAACAAAAAAAAAATCAAAAAACAGAGATTTGGAGAAAAGCAAAGACAGAAAAGGGAGGACAATTCATAGCTTATAGCCTTCGTGCATGCCCTTATTATGAGCACCGCAGGACGCGCGTTTCTCCGCCCGCGGGCAGAGTTAAGAGGAGTCGGGAGAGGCTTGCCAGGGGTCTGGTAAACAGTGCCAGACCCCTTGTTGATCTGTAGCCGGCTCACCTCATTCCAGGCCTCCTACTTTCCCGCGAGCAAGGAGACGCTTGTGCCGAAGCGCTCACGAGTAAGCCTTAAAACAAAATTCATACTCTTTCTTACTTTCCATCTGTAAAAAAGGTATTTTTTACAGAACATTTCATACAGTTGCAGTTTCTTACCGAACGCAATCTGCGACATTGACCACATGAAGATGCTTGGAAGTAGCTAATGCCTTAAGAGCCAGATCAGTCATTCTGGGGCAGTCCACAAGGTACACGTGTTCAAGCAGAGGACAGCTTCTGGCCAACACTTTAACTGATGCATCAGTGAGACGATTGTTTCCTTGAAAAAAGGAAAAAAAAAAAAAAAAAAGACAAAGGATGTGACAGTGAATTCTGAGTCGAAAGAGATCTAGGACTGCTTTGTTTTACTTTACTTCGCCCTTTGATTGGTCCAGAAAACTCATATCATCCTCTCAACCAATCAGATGCAAAACTACAGCCATTCACATCGGCTGGTCACTCGCGTATTCCCGCGCTTTTATTCTGAGTTTCCCATTGGCTCCTTATTCTCCCTGAACTTTGATTGGCGAGTGTGATCACTTATTCGTCGCACAAAGTAAAACCAAGCAGACTGAAGCGCCGGAAAACGCGACTGACCAAGTCGCATTCGGTGTTTAGTCTTGCATCTGATTGGATTAGATAGTGACGCAATTTTTCTTGACCAATCACTGAACGAAGAAAAGCAATCCTGGATAATTTAGTAAAGAGTTTGAAGGCTGACATTTCGAGCGCTAGCCCTTCGTCAAAGCGATAGAACATTGAATGATAATGCTATTCTGGATTGTTATGCGTACTCAATTAGAAATTTCTCTAAATGAAATGATTCACTGAATGATAGATTGAACTCACCTTCGACTCTAATCTTGTTAAGTTTCTTACACGATGCCAAGCATTTGAATGCAGCATCCGATAAGAAGGGCGAGTTCATGATCGAAACGTTCTTCAATGTGCGACATTCGGATGTCAATGCCTTCAATATGCGAAAGAAATGAAAAAAGATTTGAAAAAAAAAATGAAAAAAAGATTTGAATCATGTGCACAAGTAACGTTCAGTTAAAATACCTGTATACACTCGTCCCTCAATCCTGGCAGCTGATTCAAAATAATCGTTGTCAAAGTACCACAACCCATGGAAATATATTTGTAGCCTTCCTCTGTTATCTGAAATTATTTTGAACAAAATTAGAAAGAATTCTTAATGGATTTGCAGGCGCTTTCTGCCAACTATCGTAACACCACACACCTTTGCAAATGCCGTTAGGTGCTCTTAGTAACGATGAAAATGGAGAAATCTGACAGGGATCACTTGAAAAATTTTGGATAAATTTTACAATGTTGACAAAGCTCCCACGACATCGCCCGCACACCGACTCCGAGGCAAACGTGTAATTTCAATTGGTAAAGATGTAAATCGTTACTTGTTTATTGAGTTACTCACTTTTCTATCGTTAGATGCATAATCAAATTGCCAAAATCACAGTGTCGCTGAGTTTTCGATCTCGAGGGTTCGTAAGAGGTAAGGTGTTTAAAATGATCCAGTTTTTGGTTATAAAAAATGACCTACAACGCATTGAGTATTGAGTATTAAGTAATTGGATTTTCATTCGAGATTCCAGATTTCTGTCGCGTGGTAGTTGACGAAAGCGAAGCTCGATACTAGCGGTTCAAAATTAGCAACAAGGCAGATCGATGTTTTCATTTTATTTTGTTTACAACCACACACCGTTAGGCTTCTCGCAGCACACTGTCTGTACTTAATAAATAGCAACGAGAAGACAATAAGATTGCACCATAAGCGATAGAACGCCAGTAGATTTATATAACCTCGTTTACTTGTTTTAAACTCCAGATTCTTTTAATGAATAGCAGAGTCAAAAGGCTTAGATAAATTACTAGAGTATGAGAAAAAAAGCGGCGAAAACGGGAACATTCCAAGACCACGGAGAGCGTAATTTCATAGGTACAAACTGTTTGAGTAAAACAATGAAAAGGTTAGTTTTGAAGCACATAAAGTGTTCGCATATCTGTAATAGTTGTTTCTAAACATTCGTCGAGAGTTTAAGCCCCACATTTAGCTTCTGCCCATAATCCTTTACAACCTAACATCAGTATGCATATTCTCCACAATTTTCTCAATAGATTACGTATGGTGCTGACAAGGAGAATTTGGGTAACAATCATGACCTTCTTTAGTTAGTGATCATATCCTTTACTCTTCTGGTCTTAAAGTGCGATGTGGGGAGAAACTAGATGCTGGTCAATTTTAGAAGGTAAAGAGTTAATGGCGAAGTCTCCAGAAGGTGAGAGTTGACCGTGGTAAAAAGTTCGATCAATACATTTTATTTTTGATCTACATAGCCTAGTTTCTTTCATATCGTTTACAACTATTGTGCTAATTGGTTAACTAAGTAATATTCAGCAGCTGAAAGGGAGAATTTCTTATTAGATCTTGGTAGCAAAGTGTTTGTACCCAAGCCGTATAACCCCAGAACCTTGAAGGTTTTAAAAACCTTCGAGATTCTTGGGTTCTGGACGGCAGGGGTAAGTACAACTAGGAAACCAGACACTAAATCCTTTACGCCCTAATATCGGTATGTATCTTCTCCATACTGTTCTCTACACATTCCTAAGTTGCTGACAAGGAGAATTTGTTTAACGATCAAGAGCTTCTTTGGTAGGTGATCATTTCCTTTATTCTCCTGACCTTAATGTTTGATTCAGGGGTGATATTGTAAGGAGAAATTAGATGCTGGTCACTTTTAGAGGGTTTAAGTGTTCAACTATCTTTTGTCATTTGTCCTTCACTGATTTCTCACTTGCGCTTTTTATATTTAAGTCTAGTTAAAACAAAAAACCAAACCCAAACAAACAAAAAACACCATTACCATTATTTGTTTGGTTTTTCCGTCTTTCAATACCTTCACTGTGTAAATCATGGATGAACTGCCACAGGAAGATACGGTTCCATACATTGTTATTTAAATATCTATTATGAAAGCTGGTGCAGCTTAAATTCATGGCTAATGTAACCTAACCCTTTACGCCCTAACATCAGTATGCATATTCTCCATACTGATCTTTATACACTTCCTTAGGTTCTGACAAGGAGAATTTGTTTACCAATCAAAAGCTTCTTTCGTTTGTGATCATTTCCTTTATTCTCATGACCTTATCGTGTGATTCAGCGGTGATATTGAAAGGAGAAATTTGATACAAATCACTCTTAGGGTTTAAAAGGTTTACATTGTAAGCAAATAGATTCCATGTTGCCGCGCGTCTGTTCAGCAATAGATCACTGATGACGTCCCCCCTCCTCTCCTCCGCTTCCTAAGATGAAACGGAAGTGAGGGAACGTCTACGAAAACCTCGCTTCCGTTTCACCCTTGGGGGGGAGGGTACGGCTAAATGTAGGCTACCGAAGCCGAAGGTTGAGACTGATAAACCCTACCGAGATCTTGATTATTCTGGATATCACAATTAAACCGAGTCTAATAATAGTTTTATTATACATTAAACGAAAAAAAAAATAGTCAGGACAGTAAGTTGAACTTAAATTAATTCTAATCGTGTAAAAATATACAAATCAGAAAGCAACACAAAGCGCGCGAACTTGACATGATTACCTTTAGAATCATGCTCCGTTGTCTTACATGACACAATTACCCAATTAATTATTGAGTGTTCTTGACATGATTGTTATTCAATCTGCAGCTAGATGACGTCCCAGGCGCTGATTTCGAAAATTCGCTGTACGCTTTTGGCGAATCAGAAAAGAGATAGTGAGTTGAATGTATAATAATAGAAGTTAATAGACCCCTAACCTGCTCACATCCTGACAAATCAAGGTGAACAATCTTGTGACATCCTTTACCATTCGCCATGTAACTAAGACCTTTATTGGTAAACTTTGTGCAGAAAGCCAGGCTCAGGTACAGCATGTTTGAACAGTATCTAAACAAGCACAAGGAAAAGGTGAATATAACGTTTACACAAATCAATAAAGGGGGAAAGTTTCTTAAGTAACTGTGGTGCTGCCTCAGTGGGAGAGTATAGCAGGGTAATTTAGTATTATCAACGAGTTGATAACGTAAATTGACCACCGTAAAGAGTTTCAAAGCTGATGTTTTGAGTGTTAGCCTTTCGTCAGAGCTTGCAAGTGAAGCCATCCCAAATAAGCCTATGAATCTTGAAGACAACGTTTCCTTTGCGAACGCAACAAAACTCTCCCGTTTTCTGCTCACAGTAGACTGATAAATTTGAAAGGTGAAGGTGAAAACGCTTAATCCTCTCACTCCCAAGATCTCATTAGTAATTCTCCTTACTATCTGCCATACAATTCTAAAGATGTTAGTTTGGAGAATTTGGAGTCGGATCAATTAATAATCCTCTAATTGATATCTTTCTCTATTCTCATCACTTGTCTCCTTGATTTTGCATTAATGTTGTAAGGAGAAATTCTGTCTTGGTCAAAATGCATCCTTGGGGCATGAGAAGGGCTCAGTCATGCCGCCATAAAGAAATGAATGACATGACTAAATTTAATATGGTTTAGAACGAAGGTTTTTCTGAACAACGATGAAATGTTCTTTCAGTAACCAACCCTAAATGTCTCAGTCACTCTTCAGAAACTGAAGGAAACATTTTGTGGAAAACTAACCTTCCGAGATATCTGAGGGACGCATCAGAAACAGGCGTTCTGGCCAAGTTCAGATAGAGTAAAGCAGTGCAACCCATGGCAACACTCTTGACTGTTTCATCCTACAATAATGAAAACACAGTTAGTGCGCCATTCGACTAACTACCGCAATAATGTACATGAAATAATTACGCGTGTCTGATTGGCTTGAACTGGTGTATTCTCATATAACACGAGTGCAAATTACAAACAGCGCGCGCGCTGTCAAAATTTACGTCTGTCTTGACTCTCTGTGACGTTTCTTCATATACATTATTAACAAGTAACAACATGATTTCTCGCACTTGGAAATTTTTCAAAGTACAATTTTGTTGTCTTTAAAAAATTTACTCGTGCTTATTAACACCAAATTGCACTCGAAATCGTGTTATTACCTATACTAGTACTAATCGCATGATAATTACAAAGGCCAGTCAGGACAGAAAAGGTCACAAAGAACCCATGAGAGCTCAAAAGTATGTTATGTGACCGAACTGAAGCGCGGGAAAACGTGAGTGACTTAGTCGCAAGGGGATTAATTGTAGATTTGCACTTGACTGGTTAGAGTGGAAATCTCTCTGTAGAGCACAATTCGATAGTGTCGTAAATTAAATCAAAGCAATCACAGAACCGATCACAACAAAGAAATATATCGCAACGAGCTAATTAAAACCCGAAGCAAAAACAAGTAAACTGCCCGCGGCGCGGGAAATTACGGGTTACCACGAGGTGATCGTTTTTAGTTTTGCATCTAATTGGCGCAGAAAGTAGCGCCAGTTTTCTAGGCCAATCATAGAGCTTCGTGATATAACTCCAATGCTACACCGGATTATATCCGACTCCTTATCTGAAAACTGAACTATAGCTCCAATTAGCGAGGAAAACCTTCACTTGATGTGATACACCCCTAGAGAGAAAATGCCTGTCCAAAATGACGTCAAAAAAAGTTACATTTTTTTATGTAAGGAAAGTAGTGAGTACTATTCCGCCTTTCTCTGAAAGAATAGAACTTTCTGGACAACTTTGTGTCAGGATTTCAGTGACAAATAATTAAAATGATAAAAAAATGACGCTGATAACAATTTATATTATAACAATTGTCATCATTATAATCAATACAATTATCAGTCCTTACCGTAACCCCTGAGCATTCTGATAAGTTAAGATCTTGCAGATTTCTGCACTGAGCTGAAGGTAAAAAAAAAAAGAAATATTTCCTTCCATAACAACAGTGATGCGCTGTTAGAAATAACGTAAAATATAATTTTAAAAAAATTACTTCAAGCATATACAGCCGTACCAGTAAGTTTGATGCTTTCACTCGATAAATTATAGCATCCGCGAAGATTCAAATGTCCCAGAAATGGACGGCACTTGTGGATAACGCTGGCTGCTACTTTATTTGTTGCACTGAAAGAAAAAAGAATACGTCTGGTAAACAATTGGTACATACGTCATAATTTGGTTTTATAATCCATCAAATATTTTTTGCTCGCGCGCAATTGGTCTTAATACATCACGTGACCGAATATTCCCCAGCTAAAACTGTGGGATGTCCAAGGATATCACCCTAGTGATATTCCCCGATTTTCAAACCTGTCGTCAACTACGAATATTTAATTCAAGATGAGAGAGCGTTATGTGGTTGTTACAGAAGAAGGGGAAACATTTGTTTCCTCATAAAGGCGTACGAGAGAAAACTTAAAAATATACATATTTCAAGCAGAAAACAGTAAGCTATTTGTAAAGATTTTTTCATGAGTGTTGTAAAATATTTGAAGGATGATAAACACAATAGCCTCCATTTGGCACGAAAATATACCCGTATATTTTTCCTTAGACATAATCTGTTCCTCGAAGCTCACAGTTTTCATCGAGCTTTACTCTTGGAAAACTGTTCGCATCTTGGAACCGATAATGTCCGCGGACAAATATCTGCTTTTATTTTGGCGCTAAATAAAGGCTCAGCCTTTAAAAGACTTTAAAAGCCTTTTTTTAAGCCTTTAAAAGGCTTAATCTGGATTGATTTAAAACCTTTCCTTTGCTAAATAAACAATAGCCCAATAGGCTATTGTTTATTTAGCAACTGGGTTGGTAATGTTATAATTGTAGAGATACTTGTCTTTTATAGTTAATGACAGTTCGTAAATAAAAGTAGCATCACAATTCTTCTGCAGTTATTCCATTGTAAATTCTCACTTGTAATGTTTTGTGGCAATGAATAACATAAATAAACATAAAGGAAAGGTCCCAAAGATGATGTATCGAGCGTTAGCCCCTCACCAGAGCCAGGAAGTATAAAGAACATGAAATATGCTAAAAGGCTGGTTTTGACAGGTGATGGATTAGGAATTGTGGTTAAAAGAGCGCTTCTGACCTCTTAATTAGCGCGACGAAATCGGAGACGGAAGAATCAGAACAGTTCCATTTTCTTCCAATTCCGTTTAAAACAGGGGGAGGGGATGCTACAGCCCTCCCCCTGTCCCACCCCACCCCCATTATTGTGACTTACATGTGTTTCACAATGGAGAAATCAACCTTACTCCAGAGTATGTTGGCTTGAATTAACACCTTCCAGCTTCTACAGACCCGAGCACAACGTCCCAAGTCACCCACGCTCAGGTAACTGAAAATCTGAAAACAGAAACGCGTATTAATAAACGATTTAAATCGTATGACAATCAAATATTAAAATCTGGATTGACAAGTTTGTATTACATGTAAATGAACCTGATTTTTCTGTTAAAAAAAGTTAAGAAACTTCTACTGCTTTGTAATTTCACAAACTGATAAAAGTTTTCCTTACTACAGCAGCTAGCAAAACTTATAAAATGCCTCTTTAACTTACCTTCCTCAAATCTATTGACCTGAGATGAAGGAAAGCAAATAACAAAACGGATCTAAAAATTTCACACCCTTTCAAAGCTACACTTACCCTTAACGCCACATGTCTTGGTAGGGATGAAATTTCATCTTTTCCGTCTGCTCTGACACGGAAGAATCCTTCATACCCTGAATCAATGATCTCTCCTCTTTCAATCCGCTGAATATTTCCAGAAAAAATATGCAAAGCAGTGAGCTAGTTTATTAGACCAAGAACACACAAAATCACACTTGTGTGCTAAAAACAGTTCCCACAGTCTAACTGGAAGTTTTCCCATCTTAGAGTTGTCTTTACTACCAAAGCTTACCCTGTTTTTTTTGTTGTTGTTGTTTTTTTTTGTAAACAAGAAACTTGTGGTATTTCTTCCTCTACTACAAGGCATATTAGTACATCTCAGGGATTAACAACCCCCACCCCCACCCTTGTGCTTGTTGTCAAGCTTTCCCCACACCCAGCTAGTACCCACTCAAACTCATCCTCAGTAGAGGCGCAAAATCTTTCACAGAAGCCTGAGGATTACAATATCTGAAGAAACCTCTAATTTCACATACAGCTGTAGGTCACAAAATTTTCCCCCCAGCCTGTTATATTTGTCTTACCCACCTCAAAATACTCCTTTGTCTTCCTGGCATCCACAGCAACACTATGCCATGCATCAAACACCACACGCAACAATGAGATTGCAAGGACTCTGCGGATCCTTGTGGAGATCACTGAAATTAAAGCAAATTCACCCCTTTAACTCTCATATCTCATTAGTAGTTCTCCTTTCTGTCTGCCAAACAGTTCTTATGATGTTAGTCCAGAGAATTTGGCACTGGATCAACTAACAATTGCCCGACTGATATTTCTCTTTATTCTTATCACTTGACTGTCTTCTTGACATTGTGCTGATTTTTTAAGGAGAAACTGTCTCAGTCACTCCAGGGAGTAAAAGGATTAAGCTTCATTTTTTCTCACAGAATGTTTGACAATTATTACTTGCACAAAATTTAAGAATGCAGGGTTTTGATCAATACAGAAACTGCAATCCTCAAACAAAGATATGGCCATCAAGAAGACAGTTTTAATGATGAGCCGAGGTATACAGTCATTTATTTTGATCAGTTTTTAATGAGGATCTATTGGAGGACAGATGCATGAATGACATCACAATTAACCCTATAGCTCCCATGAATGACCAAGACAGAATTTCTCCTTACAATATCAATACAATATCAGGTAGACAAGTAATGAGAAAAAAGGAAAATATCAATCGGGGGATGATTAGTTGATCCAATACTAAGTTCTCCAAACTAACATGACAAGAACTGTATGGCAGACAGTAAGGAGAATTACTAATGAGATCTTGGGAGTTACAGGGTCAACAATATTTTACTTTTTATCATATAAAACAAATTGAAATAGATTCCATATTGCTGTTGGTCTGTTCAGTAACAGATCACAGAGGACATCAAAATGTAGTAAGAACATCTGTTAACCCTCTGACTCCCAGATCAAATTTGTAATTCTCCTTACTGTCAACCATACAATTCTTATATAAAGTTAGTTCAGAGAATTTAGTATTGGATCAACTAATTATCCTCAAATTGATATTTTTCTTTATTCTCATCACTTGTCTGGTTGATATTGTATTGATATAGTAAGGAGAATTTTTGTCTTGATGACTCATGAGAGTTAAAGGGTTAATCATCTGTTAACTATAACTATTTGTGAAACATTTTCTTGACTCTAAAGTTTGATATTCAACATTATATATTTTACAGACACCCATTGATGTGGATGATTAAAGACTGAAAACTAAAATATTGTTTCAAAACTGAGGAACTGGAAGGAAAAGAAAAATTTACTAACCATTTTGCCTCTCCTTTCTCTCAGAAACCCATGCCTGTGGCAGCGTCAATCAAGTGAAGGAGAAATTTAATGTAGCACAAATTTTATTCATTGCTGTACAAACATAAAATGTGAAAAAAGTTATACTCAAAAAGCCAAGGCTCTGTAGATTTTTATCTTTGACAGGATTCTTATCACAATGTAGGAAATACTAAATGCCAAATTTTATGAGACATCCTGCAAATACTAAAAGCCAAATTTTATGAGGCATCCTGCAAATAGAAATTACCGTAAAAACCCGCATAAGCTACACCCTGAATTTAGCAGCTAAAATTTGGAAAAAAAGGTTTTTAAAAGAAATCAAAAGAAATCCAAAGTCGAGTCTTGAGAAGTCTTCTTCATCCACAGTTCATCGAACGTACACTCACTATTAACATTGTAACGGAAATAAATCAAAGTCTTACCCACAATTTTGGCACTTCAACATAATGAACATCGTTTCTACCAACTTTGACATATGATTCATCTTTTTCTGGTATTTGTTGACGGGAATTTCTTCATTCAACACAGCTTTTCCATAGGTTTTAGCACTACGACAAGAACGCGAGTGGAACATTCGAAGCTTAGTAACCAGGCATTAGAGCGGATGAAAAAAGGTGCGGCTTATCTGCGGGTTTTTACAGTAAAGCTGCCAGATGGTTTCCCAAAAAACTATAAAGCAAAATACTCTTGAAAATGTAATTTAGTATTACACAATGTACATATCCTCCTGACTGAATTTTAAAAAGATACAATCCAATATTCAAGATGTATTCTCTGTACCCTACGCTGATGCCAAATCTGAGCATTCTCTAGTTTTTTGGCCAATAAAGCTTTCTTTCTCCTCATGTACTTGTGATAACGCATCCAGGCACTATGACAAAGGAAAGTATTTGGGATTTCATGAAAGCTTCCTTTATGAAAATAAATGAAAACAAAATAGTTGTACAGTTAAGATCTTAAATCTTAACTGTACAACACTGACTTCTACCAACAACAGACCTAAATAGAGGAACAAACTTTAGTCGAACAATTTCCAGCTCATTCCTTACCTGAAACATGATTTCTTCAGTTTACCATTGTACAAGTTGTAGGCTTTTTGGTACATTTCAGGAGTTGGCTGAGGGAAAGGGTTAAAATACTTTGAATTAATTTAGACTGTCTTTAAATCATTAGAGCCTGTACTCATTTAAAACTCCTGAGCAGGAAGAGATACTAAGAGAGTTAACCTTTTGACTCCCAGATCAAATTTTTAATTCTCCTTACTATCAACCATACAATTATTACCAGTAATAAGTTCAGTTAGTTAAGAGAATTTAGTATTGGATTAACTGATTGTGATCCCAAATTCAAATTTTTCTTTATTCTTATCACTTATCTGGTTGATATTGTATTGGTATTGTAACAAGAAATTCTGTTGTAGTCATTCATGAGAGTTAAAGGGTTAAAACTTCTGAGCAGGGACTGAGGTACTAGGAGAGTTGAGTATCTTGCTTGAGAACACAATACAATAACCCAGCCACATCTCAAAGCCAACCTCTTGACCTTGAAGACAACCCATAGCACACCTCCCCACAACATCTCCCCTTGAGCCTAAACTAGAAGCAGTTTAGAAGGATTTAGAGTCCTCAATGGCTTCTTGTAATATTCTCTCAGTTCTGATGGGCCATTTGAAGTGATTACTTTATTTTTGTTCTATCAAATATCAATTAAAATGTAATAACTCTTCTTTACCTGTGAATTTTCATCTTCATATGACCACAGAAAATCCAAAACTGAAGCCTTCACCACTCTATTCTTGGGACGATTTTTCTGATCAATAAAAGAATCCCTGGAATGAAAAAGAAATTTAATCAATCAATTTTAAAGGAAGCCTAAAGTAATATCAGTAAGTATACAAGTCTATTAAATCCATTTTAAAATCACTAGTGATCCTTGCAATCTGGTTGGCTCTAAGCAGTGCGATTTGTTTATGCATGGTACCTCCTTTTTCAGTCTCTAAATCACAATTTGATTGCAGCCAGTTAAAATCCAAAATCAATAAATCAAAATAACGAAATAGGTTTGAAATTTCATCAATGTAATTTATTTAAAAGTCATTTTCCTCTCTTCATGTCTCTTTTTTTTTTTCCAAATAGCCACTGGGTCAATTGGAATATTTTTCATTGACCAAAAGTCTGTATGTGGGCCACTAAATTTTGCTCTATCAACCCTTTAACTACCAGAAGTGATTAATATGTAACTTCTCCTTATTATATCCATACATTATCCTGCAAAATGGTAAAGAGAATACTCAAACTTATCAGGTAGAAGTTTTTATCTAGATCTAACACCAAATTCTTGTCACCAATGTAAAAAGAAATATGTAACAGGGCGAGGGAAGAATTAACAGTCAGATCTTGTGAGTTAAAGGGTTAAAACTGATCTAAATAAGTGACAAGTCAACCTCATGCTGTGCAAATGTTGGTAAGGAATTTATATTTGTTTTCCACAATTGTATCTGCACTATAGAGACACTCATTCAATTCTGAAATAACACAATGATGTATGATTTCAGAACAACTTGCACTTTTTTCAGTTACTTTAGCATTAATCAGATAGAACTCTGTATCCAAAAATGCAATAAAATACATACCATCGCAAATCATCCAGGACCTCTTCATAATTTATGATGAGTTTTAATTTCTCAAGGATAAATGCCTGTGGATCCCTTGGGCAGTTGACAGCTAAAGCACTGACAATAGCCTGCAAGTCAAAAGTATTTTTTTACTTACAATCTTAAAGCTTACATAAAGATTATATGGTTTGTGCACTTCCAAGTATGACAAAAGATGAAAGTCAAATTATGAGTCAGGAATCAACCTTATTAACCACACATACAGGGGTGAACTTGAAATCCATAAAATTCCATACTGTATTCAATACTTTATCAATATTTTCAAACATGATTGGTTCCAATCAACACCAATTGGACAACGTTATAGGACAATATAAGCATAGCATACCAGTCCTGTGTAATTGGACAGTATGCATCATGTGCATTCACTGTTGTCACCTATTTTGCCAAGGTGACTGAAATCTTTTTATGAAAACCTATGATGAATCACTAGTTTGTATCTAAAATTTTGTCATAGTTTTGACTGATTGGTGACAAGACTTCATGTTATTCAATTCTGTCTGTTATCATATCTGTAATTAACAACACAGTCTCCCACTTCATAGTCTTCCAATTTTGTTAGCCACTTGCATGATAACACTTTTATAACATAAAGGGCAAAATTACTACATTCTGATAGGCTGAGAAGGAGCGCATTCTCTTTAATTTTGGTAATTTCCCCAAGCAAAGTTACTTGAAATTAAAAACAAAAAAAAGGCTTCACTTACACTTAAAGTATTATTATTTCATTAACAAATTGTGGTAATGGTTTTTAGTATGGCTGGTTTCATTGCCTTGGCATTATGGCACAAAAACAAAGTTTGACTCAGCTGATTATTGCGTTTTATGATTCATTGATGATTATTGAACACTGATATGGCTTCCCACAAAACTTGTAATTAGTGACTGAATTTTGTGATTTCAGTTAATCCCAAACAGTGCAGAGGGTTGAAATTTTGTGCAGAAAGTTGAAAGTACATTGATTGACAGGTAAGTTTCTATTAAGCACAACAAAACAAAATAGTGGACAGGTGTAGAGAAAGTAACAATTTTTTTTAATTCAGAGTTTGAGGTAGTATGCAAAAAGCAAAAACATTCAGCAAAGGATAAGCTGGCCTAAAGTCTGGCCTCAAAAAACAGATATGAAAGTGTGAGCCGGAGGCCCTGAATAAAATTCTCAAGGAGTTTTACGCAACTGTTTGTATGAAAGACAGGCACGATTCTTGGCGTGATACCTAACTGAGAAAGAGTACAAACTCTCAATTAATCTTGAGAGAGGCTTTAAAAGTTTGAAACAAATTCTTGAGGAAAAAGCCTGACTACTTCAACAACAAGGCAAAGGTAAGCCACCAGACTTGGGGATAAATCAGCACACGTAAATTTTTAAAAGACTACAATTTGGTTAGCCTTTAAAAAATTGTCTTATTTTGGGATAAATTAGCATGAGCAATATTTGTGCTGATTTATCACTTGCAATCATGCGATTACCTATACAAATTGCACTCCGCTCAGTTCAAAAACCATTGTTAATTAAACTCAGCCCCTAGCGTTCACCTACACGAAATGTACTTCTATCAATCCTATACCACTTCTTATCGGCAATAGTTAACAACAAGAAAAAGACAGCTGGCCATAGCCTTGGGCAACGACGCATTAGGTTACGGAAACAAATCTTTCAGATAAAGTATGGATCTCGAACGCAAACAGAGCTTATATAAATTCCAACTTCAAACACTATCACTTTCTGTCGGGGGGAAAATCACTGCGCAGGATTCCTCCCACAAACTGAGAAAATCGCTGGATAAAATACTTTGATTCAGGAATCAAGGTTGCAGTTTGCCTGTTAAAGTGAATTCTTACCTCAAATATATCAGGAAGCCGATGCACAAGCAAATATCGTCTTAACTGCGGGTCACAATTCTTGAGAGAAGTCATGATTTAAGTAATAAAAAGTGAACTGACTTTGTGACTTGAAGGGAAGCCGCCATTTTGCTATTTACGCACCATGGAAACGAGATTCCTCGGCCCAGTCTAAAAATGGCAAGTAGGCAGACCGAAAAGACCACTGGGTAAAGTAGGCCGGCATATGCATCCACGACAACCCGATCCCGTTCTTGGTCAATAAACTGCGATTCAAGTGAGAAAATATGAAACGCCTCAGACCTAATTTATGCATCAACTGACATTATCACCTGCGAGAAGGACTCATCATTAGCGCTACAGGACGCGCGTTTCTCCGCCCGACGAAAGATTTGAGACGGGGGTCTGGTACTCAGTACTAGACCCCTTCAGGACATCACGCCGCGGCGGCTAGCGTTACTCAACCCCCGGGAAAAGTATCGGCCCTGCCGAAGCACTCAATAATCTTTCCATAGGTCCCTTCTTACAGAAAATTCCATGCAGTTGCAGTTTCTTACCGACCGCAAACTGCGACATTGACTACGTGGAGATGCTCGAAGATAGCTAAGGCCTTAAGAGCCTGGTCAATCATTCTGAGGCAGTCCACAAGCAAAGGCGGGGGGCAACGGCATCCCTTAAAGTGACTGTACAGGAAACTGCAACGATGGAAGGTGCCATAATTCACGCACCTAAGGTGTGTTTGAAATAAACGACTCCGTTTGCTTTAGTTCATAGACTCCGTTTATATATTACCCTTGTATATCTAAAAAATCACATACCCTAATCATAACCTAACGTTATTCGATTATCTCTCTTTACCTAGAAAAAAAAACCGTCCACACAATTCCCGAGCAAGTCGCACTTTCGGGAAGATTTAAAGTCTACGGTCTCCTGTTTACTATGAAATCTCCCCAGCGTTTTTTTTTTTAAGTCCATCGACACGTGTCAAGACTGTAAACTAATTTCTAAACTTAAATGGCTCAATGTTATTGTTCCATGAGGTCTTGCATCAGGTCTGTGTTCAGTTTTCATGAATTAGTGATTCCTCCCAAACAGATATACTTGATCTCGAGATATTCCTCAATTCCATACTTTGAACCTTCTCGCCCTAACCCGGACTGCTTCCAGCCACCGAAAGGCGCAATCTCTGATGAAATGATTCCTTCGTTTACCCCTACCATACCCACTTCCATGGCCTCAGCCACGCGCCAGATTTGGCTCACGTCTTGGGAGTAAAAGTATCCTAGGATGGAAAAAAAATTAGAAAAACGTTTTCCTCAGACAAAGGCGGCGAAGCAGGGGAAGAAGGAACAGGGGCTGTAGCCTCCAGAAAAAAATTTTGAAGGAGTCATTGCCCCCTTTCATTCACCCTCCGCCCACCCCACCCTGGCAAAATATTCAGCTTTGCGATCTTACGACAGATCTTCCTTTAGGATTGCACACAACGAAATCATGTTGTCGGACTGGTTCAAAAACTGCATAACAATGCATTGTTCCAAATCGATTACGAACGCACTGAACACTGTAATAGATTCATAGAGCCTTCCTTGAGCCGACATACTATGCAAAGGTCTGCCGCATATGTTGGCCAAAACTCACATAATTTCTTAAAAACTTAACTAGTTTTTAGGTAAAAACGGGGGCCCCCGAAATATTTTTCTCACCTTGCCCACTAAAAAGTTGCAAAATTTTTCACAACTCGGACTGTTCCTGTTTGTAAGTCCGGCCAAGCCTACATGGTCAATGGCCTTCGTAATAGCTGCTAACTATGGCTTATAAATACAGGCGTTGAGTGTTAACTCGTAAAACTCCCTGAAGAAGTTTACGACAGTTAGACAAAATGAGTTGCCGAATAAAGAAGTTTTACGACTGCTCTTCGCAAAGTGCTGCTAACTAGTTTAGTTTTTTTGAAAATTAAAAAAAAAAATTGTTTAAGGCAAGACAGCTAATCATTTTATTGCAGAGAACACGTATTCTACAACTGAAATTGTGCTCAGGCTGGACTCAAGCGCTTATGTATGCATTGGTATAAACTACGTAAGTTAAATTCAAAGTCACCTGCTAATCCTGATGAGGTATCGTTAGCTATTGCCACGGCCTCCTCTTCGGTTTTGAACCTAAGAAATCATCCAGATCAGATCATTAACTCTATAATTTTACTTAAGAGCAATCTTCATAAGAGGTAATGACATTGTCGGGATGCGTTTCTACGCTCAAAATTGATTCCCTTTCAATTATAGTTTTAATTGTGTATCAAGTAATGTGTAATTTCGTTACCGTTATAGCAGAATATTTCTACCGTTAAAGTAAAATGTTACAGGAAGAGGCTTTGGATAACCAAATTAGTTCTGTGAACAGAAATAAATCTTATTTGAGCGCGTAAGAACATAGCAGCATGATTGTCAAGTAAACCCACTTCCGATTAGAAATTAGTGCCCACGAATCGTTGTGGAACGTTTGAAAGCCTTGAATCCCACATGGAATTACGTATCTGGGCGTGAATTTCCTTGGCTAAAAATGTAGCGATTTTTGTAACCTTAAGTTAGATCAGGATGGAATAGAACGAAACCTGTAATGCTGAATTGTCGACAATTAAGGCAGAATCAAGTGAAAGCATACAGTCTAAGATTTTCGAACCAGCGTGAGCAGGTTTCTAAGAAACGCAAGTGGGAAATTGTGCTAAATACATTTTACACACCTTATGAGAGGAGCCACCGGCCCAAATGTCTCTTGACTGCAGATGATCATATCACGAGTGACGTCGGACAGGACAGTCGGCTGGAAGAAGTTACCTCCAAGTTCATGCCGCTGACCACCTTTTAGACATTTGGCGCCTTTGGACAAAGCATCCTTTACGTGACTTTCAACCTAATAATGGAGTAATGAGTGCATCTTTAGTAGTCTTTTCTATGAAAACTTTTCAATTAATTGTCAAAAGTAACTTGGGATTGCATTGGTTTTGCTCTACTTCGCTCCATGATTCGTTCAGAAACTCACACCGCTCTCTGGACCAATGAGATGCGTAACTAAAGCAATTCAAAATCAAAATCTCTTCAAAATCTATCTCAAGAACTCACTCGGGTGTCTGTTAAGTAAATTTTACTAAGCTAATGCTAAATTCTGTACAGTGATTCTCAGTGAAACGACACGATCCTTCAAAAGAAAACCAACAACAACAGTTTAGGTAGCAAAACGTCTGCAAATGTGTGTTGCACGATTTAAGGTTTAAAACTAACGTGTTTAAAATATTAAGAAACAATTAGTTTATGCCTTAAGTATGAGTTTAACGAGATTTGAAAGTTAGAAGGCACTCAACAACTCAGATCCACTCTCAGCTATGCCTCAGGAAATTCTAACACATCTTTGGTGCTCTCTAAGCCTCGCACGTGCTTGATATCTCGATGAAAGCACGGCTGACGCATGAATTAGTCGCTCCTTTCTCGACACTACCTTCTCCACAGCTTTCTCATTTATAAGAGGTCCTTGCGTTGATGATGCATCCATTCCATTTCCAACTTTCAGTTGTTCATCAACTGCCGCAGCAAACTTAGATGCAAATTCATCGTAAATTTTGTCCTGAACTAAGATGCGATTGGCACAGATACAGGTCTGGTAGAAAGAATGAAACACAAAATTAAGTCCAATTAAAAAAAAAACAGGCTAATCCCAGCTACAAAATTACGCAAAAATTGAACTAATGCTGGCAGTTTCTCTCCCCTCCCATACGTATACAAGGAGGGAGAGGAAAGGGGGGTTAAGACCCTCCCTAATCTGCCCCTGCCTCCCTCCCAAAGTAGTATCAATCCCTCTTTCACCTCTATCTACATCCAGTGCTGGTAATGAAGTTATACACTTAAGTACATACAGTCTGTAAATCAACTTTGCACTCAGATCATGGATAAGCATAAGTTATCATAAATTTTAAAACAATCATCACACATTATCATAAATTATCAAGGGTGAATATGTATGAATGTACCAGTATGTATGCATACTTAATTGATCACTCCCCTAATGGGGTTTTCAGGGCCAATATATATTGAAATAGTGTGAATAAATAGTGTTTAACCCTTTAACTCCCAGAAGTGATTTGCATGTAACTTCTCCTTACCACATCCATACTTAATTCAGCAAACAGGTGATGAGAAACCTCAAACTTATCAGGTAGCAGTTATTATTTTTATTTAACACCAAATTCCTGTGACTTACTTACAAAGAAATGTGTCACAGCCGAGGGGAGAGTTAACAATATTATATTGAGAATTAAAGGGTTAAAACCCCAACTAGAAGAAGGCAGACCAGTTGGCTATACACAAAGTGCAGACAAGGAGTTGAACTTGTGACAACTGAGCAGGGTTGAAAGCTTGAACCTGGGACCACCAGATTACAAGACCAGCACCTTAACCACACAGCCATGCTGCCTTATCATAATTGCTGTGAGAAATGAGATAGATTACCTGTGCAGTATGTCTAAACTTAGCACCCAGTGCTCCTGCGACAGCTGCATCAACATCAGCTGAATTGAATACAATGAATGGTGCATTTCCCCCCAGCTCCAGAGAGACCCTCTTGATTGGATCAATACACTTGGACATGAGTAGCTATTCAATGAAAAATATCACATATACCTTATATCTTGTGATGGTAACACATCAAAATTAATTCTAATTGCTTAAAAAATCATGATAAAAAATTGATGCAGCCTGCTGCCTAGGAGGTCAAGGGATAATCAAAAAGTGAGAGATATCCTCAGAGAGACATCCTCAGTGTTGGCAGGTATGTGCACATTTCTCAGGTAGTAATGGGGGGGGGGGGGGGGGTGACTTCTCTTGTCTTTGACAGGGACAAGGAATAACCTTTTCCCTAGTGTCTGTCTTCATTCTGCCACCAAGAACACAGTTTGGGGAAGAAGACCCTTTAAAGAAAGAGTTGTGAGGAAATTAGAAATTTGAATTAAACCATGACAAGAGATCAATGGGGGTATATCTTGTTTGTCATAAGACCTTTTGAAGATAGCAATAGCTGGTGCAAGAATTACCTTTTGGAATGGAAAAGATGCCAATTTAAAGGCAATCGTAACATTTTCCTCAAAATCTGGTTCTGGTGTCAAAAGCCTCTTCAGAACTGAACCAGCCCACAGTCTCATTTTCTCAGAAAAGTGCAAGATCTTGTAGAGTTAAGCTGCATTATTATACCTTTCCAGTTGCAGTAGAGCCGGTAAATGACATTTTTGCCACAATGTCATTACCAAGAAGTGCATCTGTGACCTGATTCACATTGTCTCGGGAACAAGGAATCGTATTGACCACCCCAGGGGGAAAACCTGCATCTTCAGCCAGCTGAGAATGAAAAATAATAAACCCTTTAAATCTCAGAAGAAATTGACACATAACATCTTGTTATTAACCCATGACACCCTAGCATCAGTATGCAAATTCTCAATCCTGCGCTCTATGCATTTCCTAAGTTGCTCACTTGTAATAAGTGTCACTAAAACTACCCCACTGCCTTTTTTTAGCACTCAAATTTCTATCTTAAAACTTCTACTTAGAGTTTATATGAAGCATTGTCGGACAACTAAAAAAGAAATTTGAATTCAGGTTCAACCAAAACAGTATTGTGAATTGTTTCAGTTGCTTACCATCTGATGTGGAACACAAGCTGTGACATTAAGTCTTTGGCTGATTGATTTGATGTCAACACATGCGGCATGAAAAGGACCTACAACAGGCCCATTCTGTATACCACTTTCAGGACAAAACAAGATTTTTTCCACCTACTCTATCTATAATACATTATTTCTTATTCCTCCCTATGTGCAGGGGATTCTATAGTGCCTCCTCGGGTACCAGCCTCTGAGCCAGAACCCCACAGGAGCAACAAGGAAAACTTGTCTGACAATCAAGAGCTTCTCAAGTTGATGATCATTTGTGTCATTCTCATGACCTTAATATGTGATTCAGGGGTGATATTGTAAGGAGAAATTACATTCTAGTCACTCTTACGGTTTTAAGGGTTAAATATTTTATGAAGAAATTTTTAAGTTGTAGCTACATGGGAGAATTCCTTTTTTGGTGATAGATCTCAGGAGTAGTACTTTAATCCTTACAGTGGGTTAAAGCGGATCTTTGTGAAGTCCAACTAATGCAAGGAGTTTGTACATTCTTGTTGATTGTCACTTATCAGAAAAAAGTAAACAAAAGGATTTGTCAAACCTGGAGCCTGGAAAGTGGTTTAAGTCATCTTGCAAATTTAACCCTTTCCACCCTAACATCAGTATGTAAATTCTCCATACTGTTCCCTATACATTCCCTAAGGTGCTGATGAGGAGAATTTGTTTTATAATCCAGAGCTTCTCTGGTTGGTGACCATCTCCTTTATTCTCATTACCTGAATGTTTGATTCAGGGCTGATATTGTAAGGAGAAATTAGATGCTGGTCACTCTAAGGGGTTAAAGGGTTAAGTGGCGTTCCCATGAGAGAGAAAGTATGAAACAGTGTTTGACTTAAAGGAACCAAAGTGTAATTTAGAGGAAAAGTTAATATTTGTACCTTCTGTAGAGCCAGGGCACAGTAAGGAGTTTCTTCTGATGGTTTAATTATTACTGTGCATCCAGCAGCCAGTGCTGCAGCAGCCTTTCGAGTGATCATGGCAACTGGAAAATTCCACTATCAAATGAAGATGCATTATTTTGTTAGTGCAAAGCTGTACAGCATTCTGCTTGAGAAAGTGACAGACAGTGGAACATCATTCTAACTGCAGGCTATCAATTACAAATGGCCCCAAATTCTCTTGTAATTTAGGTTTAAAGTTTCTGTGCACTCGCTTATCCACAGGGGAGATTTCTCTTCATGATTCCTCTCTGTTTTGGTTTACATGGGTTCATTTTATCCTATTTATTTCTTTTTGGCATAAATAGACACCATGTACATTTGACAACCCTTCTATCTCCCCATAGTAATGGCTTTGGTTTTGCCTTAACCTGCAGAGTAGGTGGAATTTTGGCATGCAAGTGCTCAGTATTTTCCTAGCAACAACTATCAACACTATCTTTGATTCTAATAGCAGTGGACGGATGAGGAGAGAAAGAAATTAGTACCATGGGGGTGAGCAACAGTGAAAAATAAGGAGAGGGGTGGGAGACTGAATATTTTGCTTTTCCCTGTCCTCCCCCCCCTCCCCCTCAACACTGCCTTTATCTCCAAATCAAACATGGCCAGTTGAATAAACAATCGCGAGCTTCGTAACATTAACTCACCATATTAAGACACCTGCTCTGCAGGCTTGTTTTGCCTGCATACTTGCCTCCTCCCATAATTAATCACTACCTGAGGCATTAAGAGGGGACAGTGCACTCAAACAGACCCACTATGAGGACAAGAACAAAACGCTATGACCAACCCTGCTGGCAGGTTACTATAACCTGCTGATATATAAATATATGGCAGATGCAGTAACTGTTACTGCATCTGCCATATATTTATATGGATTTCATGTCTTTTGGAGAAAAAATTATAGAGCACAGAAACTATCCCTATTTCTGGTACAACTGCATATTTGAAGTTACTTTTGACTCTCTTCAGGGGTTTTCCTTTGTTTGTTGTTAGCTATCACCTACTGGCAAGAGTTTAATGAGCATTTATCATTTTCTTGTTTTTTTTTTTAATTTAACCATTTAGTTTTCTTTGATTTAGCAGATAGGATGTATGCCAAGTTAGGAGTGGAGTCATCCTAAAAGGATTTTGTTGACTGATGTAAAATTTAAGTAGTCTGTCAAGCTTTTCAGGTATAAATTTTGGAGTTCACATTGAGTAAGAGTTAATTCAGATATGCTTATTACCGGAGTCCAAAGGGCAGCAACACCAACAGGTTGTTTCACAGAAAACAATCTTCGTGAAGAAGCAGGTGAAGGAATGATATCACCATATATCCTCTTAGCCTCCTCGGCAAACCATTCAACATATGAAGCACCATACTTGATTTCACCCTTAGCTTCAAACAATGGCTTCCCTTGTTCTGATGTTAACATTTCAGCTAAATCTCCCTCATGTTTGACGATGAGGTCATACCAGTTACGTAGTTTCTGACTTCGCTCCTTAAAACAAAACGAAGTTAAGAAATAGACATTACATTGTTAATGGAACAGAAAGGGTAAAGGAGCCACAGCTTCCCAAAATAAAAACTTAGAGTCACAGTCTTCCTGCTCCCTCAACCCACATTTCTTGGCACAGGAAATATCCCTGATACAATCCAGTCTCATGATATTTTAACAAATCACCATTGATACACCAAGATCGCACCTTGCAAAATAATGCATTGTGGCCTTTTTTCTATTAAACAACATATACTTCCAATTCATGCATTATCACAAATTGATTACAGACATACTAAGCACTGTTGAGATTGCAGAGAAGTTTGCTATGCCACCATGTCTGATATATAATATTATATACGGAGGAAAGAACTTTCAAAAGAGAGGAGGAACAGTAACTTTCAGTCAATTTAATAAATTAGGAGAAAATTTTTCATTTTTACATTGCCATGTAGCCTGGAGAATTTGTGGATTGCAAGGAGGAAGTGGAGAAATTCAGAAAAGGGCTGACCAAGGACAGCAACTTTCACTCGATCTGGCTTCTAAGTATTATCGGGAAGACCTTTGGAATTCGCATAAGCTCTGTGGCCTGATTAATTTGTGCACGTTTCATTTTGAAAGTAGTGCAAGCCTTGATTCATACCACAGGCAGCCCAAGCGTACTATGTATGATTTCGGGGCTTAAACGTCATAAAAAGCAACATCTTAGAAATCAAGATTTAATTTTAAGCGTTCGCGTATGCCGAAAATAAAGGAAAATTATAGAACGTGTTAAGTTTCCATATCTTTATTCCAAAGCTATTTTGTCGACTTTCTTTGAACCACGTATTGTGCAGTATAAAAATAGTGCAAAGCACGCGATTACCTCATCAATTGTTAGTTAATTGTAACGGCAAATGGATAATCTCTCCATTTTCGAACATCTGATCGCGACTAGAAAAAGCAACTTCTAAAATAATTTGCGCGACATGAATGCACTTCCGCTGATTGAAACAAAAGTTTTTACCCATCATACCTTTGTTGTCACGTTTTTCCAGACTTTAAATGCATCATACGCCTGTTTCACAGCCTCTTCCGCATCTTCTCTCCCCATATCAGACACTCTCCCAATCTCTTGACCCGTCGCAGGATTGTAAACTGGAAACTTCGTCTCGCAATCTTTCCATTTTCCTCCAATATAACCAGAACTTCGGTAAAGAGCCATGCCTCGTATGCATCCCAATAATCCACACGGCAACCTTGCCCTCATGTTTGCATAGATGATAAAAATTACGTCATGAGTATTTATAACTACACCTTCAAAAAGTGTAAATTTACCACGGAGAATGAAGAGCCGCCATTTTAGATCCTCGTTAACAGAGAGAGGAATGGGGAGAATATGAATTGTTTCATTTGTTCCCAATCTCTTGATTTCTACTCTCCTACTCCTGACCGTGAAGGAAGCGAGCACAAGTGTCAATGGATCGAAGCGTCGGTGACCTCACTCAGACAACAAAACCTCAAAAGAATTTAAGCATGAAAATAAAATTGACACTTGTGTCGCCAAGACCACTAACAGGGTAATGGCTAAACTTCAGAATACCCCGCAACTTTGGTCCGCCTCACTTACATGTGTCGGGAGGCTTTGAAGATCGAGGCATAACACAATAGACGCTATTCTTATTCAATGACATGTAAATGAGTTGCGGGGTATTCTGAAGTTGCTCCAGGGTAATTATCGACAAAAAAACTGTAGCAAAGCAGCACCACAGCAACAACAAAACCACCATAACAAGAACTCAACAGATTAACTCGCCAGGTAAATGTCGCTAAAAATATTTGTCACCAGCATATGAGAAAGAAAAATTCTAACATTCCCACAAGCGTTTGAAATTCAGATCGTATGCTCTGCTAACCTGGTGATTTAGTATTATCAACTGCGTTGATAACGTAATCATTCGCTCTGACGAAGGGCTAACACTCGAGACGTCAGCTTTTAAACTCTAGACGGTGGCCAATTTACATTATCAAATCAGTTAATAATACTATATTTCCCTAGTTATTCTACCACCGACGCAGCACCACAGTTTAAAATTACTTCCTTTGTTCACTTATCATGGTTGACCTTGGTTTTACACTTAATATGTTAATTTCCATCGACGCAGCACCACAGTTTCTCTAGAAACTTAATATTTCCTTTGTTCATTTATCATGGTTTACCATAGTTTTACGCTTCAAACGTTAATTCTGCTCCCTGCTAGGATCAGTAATGTCCATTGTGGTTTTATTTCGCATGGAAACTCGTTTACAACTTGTTTACTATCTCTTAGGTAAGTGGGACAAGCGCTTGTATTCGTTCGTATCGGCGGTCAAAATATGTGAACTACACGAAGTCTTTACTGAGTTATCTGGTCATTTTAAAGTGAAAAACGGTAAAATTTCCGCACAGTTCCATACAACATTATGCATTCAGTTCTTAGATAGAGAAAATAATGACAAAGATAATACATTGCCATTGGGAAAACAGATTTGTTTTACGGAAATTTTACCTGAAAAACATACGTATTAAGGAGTTTGGAAGGAAAGAAACTAATGTGGTGTTAATCTGAAAGCAATTAAAATTGGTCAACATCATAAGATTTGTATGGACTGCGAATAAGGAAACTGTTGTGTTGGGCTGAATTTTAATTCCAGTTAATACCTCATGATGAATCATCCGTGACGCATATAGAGACTTCGTCAATATAAACTTCAGCTTTTCACCGGCTTTTATCACTGTTCTGAAGAACGTTTCTGTCATTGATTTAATTTTTTTCACGCTTCGCGTTTTACAATTTCTTTTTAAATGAAAGGTTCGAACTTGAGAGATAGCAAGTTCCTAAACAAGGGGTAAAGGAAATAAAAATCTCTCACGGTGATGCAGTTACTAAAAAGAATATGTCCCCAGCAGGGACTCGAACCGTAAACCTTGCAGTTTGTCCGGATGCGTTCGACTTCGTTCGGTTGCATTTGTATGGCCTACCAACTGTGCCGGTTTGTTTGTTAGTCCATGTGATGGGAACGTGGTAGAACGCATACAAAGTGCTGCTAAGACTTCACTTTTGCGTGGTTAGAATCCTAGTGTTGTCATCTGCATAGTTATTTCCCCTAAATCTCCCGCAAGCTATCACAAAAAAAATTCATTACCACGCCATTTTGCATGGTTATTAAAGGATCACAACGTTTGGGATTCATAGTGACCTTTCAGAGAAAGACATTACGAAAGACCGGTTGGTGTTCACTCTTCATTTACTTCATTCATGATTGATGACACGATTAACAATTAAGGTGCATGATATTACAACACCTTCCAGTAAATCAAAAAGAGTGCCAAGTGATATTAAAGAGAACCTTTATCGATACAATTTAACATAAACAAAGATGGTTGTTGGAACATTTCTTACGGTTTCGTGTAAGTTCATTCTGTAACACTTAACGCACTTATGTAAATTTTGGAGCTCTTAAAAAAGGACATGTTGAAACATGAGCTGAGACAAGGTCATGAAGTTAACCTCAGGAGAGTTAATTGAATTTTAATCAAAACGTTTTTCGCGAACCTAATTAGCCGGCTCAGAGCTCTCAACCCCGCTGATTGCCCAGTTTTGAACCTTAGTTCTGTTGGTTTTTAACGAGATACTGAAAGTTTTGGACTCCGGAGAGCATGAGTCTCTTGAATGATAAATATTCATGGCATATAACAATTGTTCGAGGTAAAAAGTCACTAAGCAAATCTTTTGGTTAGATGGAATAACATTTGTGGTATTAAAAACCGTAAAGTTGACTGCTCAATCTTGTAATCTAGTTTGGATGTGGTAAGTAGGTTTTTCGCTGCATGCGCAAGTATGAATGGTTTGACATGCCATCCACATTTGAACAATGCCTTTCGATCATGGCAGAAGCACCCTTGCGTAAAATAGTAGTCTCCAACTGAATGTCGGAGGATTTTGATGGAATCACATGGCAGAGGGAACGAGGGGGGGGGGGGGGAAATCAGTCAGTCGTTGAGTATAAATGGGAGAGTATAGAAAATTGACTACCAATAGGGGGAAGGAGGGCATTAGAATAGTAAAGAGCCTTAGCGGAATTAAGAACACCAACCGTCTCCCCCCACAGGCGATAAAATATGACAGACACCTTTGTCGTTTAAAAATTAAAAACGTCGTTTTCCAATCTCTAAGAAAGGTGCATGTGTCTGAGAGGGGGAGGGGAGGGGAGGGAAGGGGAGGTTTTTTTTTTTGGCTCGTAATCGACTTCGGTCAGCTGGTTGCGCCTGCAAGTTTCAAGAAATCTTATGTCATGTCAGTCAGTCCAATGCCCTAGATCCCTTTCTCTAGCAAACTCTTATTTAGATGATTTATTCTGTTTTCCATTCCAAACTTGCGGTTTGTCTTGGTTCCGTCAGTAACATATCCCTTTTGTGAACTGAAGATTTAAAGTTTGAAAGCACTGTTCACGTCGTGAATTGACTCGGGCAAAAGAGGAGGAGAAATAATTGCTATCACCAAACTATTCCCGTCTCATCCCGGTGTATTTAAGACTTTTAAAGGAAACGAATTTCTTCAATAATAGGAATTGGTTTTTAATTATCTTTTGTTTTTCTAAAGGTGTAAGGTTCGAAATCACTGTCTAATTTTGATCGAGAACGAAGAAGTGAAGAAATGATACATGTTACGAGACTTTTCCTCTTCCTAATCCTTGGCCTCAAACTAGATGAAGCATTAACTGAAGGTTAGTCATTTGCGCATCGATAATTGTCAAAAAAATGAATACGATTCATCGCTTCTAGGCAAGGAAGATTAAGGGCCTGCGTCTCACGTTGTGAGATATCACGTTGTGGGATATCACGTTATGAGATATCACGTTGTGAGATATCACGTTGTGAGATATCACGTTGTGAGATATCACGTTGTGAGATATCACGTTGTGAGATATCACGTTGTGAGATATCACGTTGACCAACACAGTACAAAGACAAAAAGTACCAAAAGTTGATTGATTGTATACCGTCAATGTAAAGATCTTTCAATGACCTTTCGGTGGTGGAAGTTTCAGATAAATGATTAAATATTGAGCATATAATGGCATCTTGTGCCGTATGGTACTCTTGGACATTAAGAGGTTAAGTTTTTTGGCCCTAAAATTTCAATTCATACAATATTTCTTTCCCCTGAATATTTAACTGCTTACATCTTCTTTTCACGTTAGATTTGGGGGCGTTTATTTCATGTCTTCAGACCGGGATAATGAGAGTTGAGGTGAACTTGAGCAAATATCCTCCTCTGATAGCTGAAAAAATGCACCTGAACGATCCCAACTGCAAAGCAACAGATCTCAACGAAACCTTTGCTGTGTTCGACATACCGATAGATGGCTGCGGAACACATGGAGACGGATCGAACCCTGAGTATTTACTGTTCTCGAATGCGGTACATTGGACCCCGGAGGCCTCAGAAGGAGTCCTTCAAACTCGAATAAAGGGATATATAGCTCACATCAGCTGCCGATATCCTACACATGGCAAAGCTAGTGCGCATATCAAGCTTAAAGAAAGTGGTAAATTTTAATTTTAGTTTATTACTTGCTGATCAAAGTCTTAAGACCGAAACAGCTTACATCAACGGACATCACCGTGGTTTCGAAGGCAAGAGACGACAAGGGTTTCAGTTACCTCCATCCCCTTAGGCCAGATGCCAGTCGATCGTAAGAAACTTCACCCCCTTCTCCCTCCAATTTATAGAATTTTCCAGACAGTTCACCAGTACCCCTTCATACTTCTGGGTGAAGAGACGCGCTGCCAGATGGCGCATTAAGATCACAACACAATGAGTCGGCCTGGGCTCGAACCCAGACCTCTTCAGCTATTGCTCAGCATTCTGGTTGGTTTATTGACTGATATGAAAATTGGAATTGATTTATTCATTTGCACTGCAGAGCTAAAAGCGACGATGACCATGATCATAATAGTCGTTTAAGATCTGGGCTTTTTAACGCCCAGTCCAGCTACTTACCGAGTTCGACCGATCCTGATAGTGGGAAAACTGGGGAGGAGGAAATCGACAAAAATGTTCTCAAGGCAAAGGAGACGCTTATGAACAAGCGTTAGTTTACGGATGCCATCATTTGTTTCCTATTTATATCAACATTTACACATCAGCATTTATAACCCCAAGATAAGGCAATTTTCAATTGAACTTTTCCATAAATTAAAAAGATCTTTCCTTGACTCCGAAAAGCGCCGCCGTTGGCTAAGCTGAGGGGTCTGGAACAAGGATCGATATACCCAGATTTTACTTACACCTTGCGTTTGCGAAAGTCTGGGTAGGAGACGCAACATGTTTTAAGCTTAAACAAGTTGGAACATGTGAATACCAGACTAAAGATTTTCGTTTTCCAGCATCTCACAGACGCGAGTGAAACGAAAATAACCTTAATTGAGCAGATAGGTCCATTTTTGACAATTTTTAAGGCGTAAATGCAAAAATGTACCATTCAAATTTTTCAATAAGTCTTAAGGCTATTTAAGTTCGAATTGACAAACTTAAAAGCTTAGAAGACGGCTATGGCGTGTCTGCATGTTTTTAGATGGAAAGCATTTGGATTTGCGTTCATACTACTGCTCTTAAGCTCGCCTGAAGAGGGCAAGTTTAAGTGATAGATTTAAGGGTTGATAGTTTCATAGTTCCCTTTACTTGGAAAATTTACAAAATATATCATAAAAGAGGAAATTGCTGTAACTGACTCATTCCCAGTCGTTTCTTTAGTTTTAATAGCGCTAATCTCTCGCGACCCCAGCGGCCACATCATAAAAAGAGGAGACGACTGGTTATGACGCAAGGTTTGTATGGAATGGTGACGCGCGCAAGTGAGAAAACCGGGGCGATTGAGTTAAATCAAGTATAGGGCTTGTGGTAAGAACTGGTTTTAATTTAATAACAGTGCTTATTTTTTTTCTACATACAGGGTCACAGACGAGCTTTTTTGGACGGGGGAAGGGAGGCGGAGAGGGGGGGGGGGAACTGGGGAAGTTCACAGGTATAAATTCCCGTGTACCTTACGTGAAGAGGCTTATACCGCTGATCTAAATCGTATGTCAGGGAGCTCATATTCATGTGGCAGGAGAAAGCAGCAGATAGCGCATTTAGCTCTGGAAAAGATTTATACCATGTGCATTTCGGATTCGCCCGTTTCCGCAAACTTGGACTATGATAAAAATTATCTCATAAAAAGCGAGGGGGGGTGTCAGGCAGTTTGTTGGTCTCTACTTGATTTTACGTTAATTCATTAACTCCCTTTGATGTCTTTCTTTGCTCTGTTTGGCTCTGTTATTACCCTTAGTTTTGGTGTTATGACACTCGATCAGAAGGCGCTCAACACTTGAAATGGTAGGTCAAAATCCTGGATTCTAATTTCTAAGAGGAAAAGTTCAGAATAAGATAAACAACCGAATCCTCCCAAAAAGTCGATGAATTTGTTTCCTTACTCGGAAATGGCTACCTCAAATGACCACCACCATAAATTATTCGATCTAAGAGAAATACATTTATAATTCGCAATCAGAACAAACGCAAATGAAGTCTTTACCTCGTAGCTAAATTCAAAAACTTCAGTGCAAACTTACTTCTATGGCGGGTCGTTACAATAGTCTCGCTTTACAGGTTAGAAGATTCTCCAGGTAAGCGGATTTAGAGACAGAAAAATAACAACAAAATAACATCTGTCTCACTGACTTCGATTCTATTGAAAAACTGATTTAAACATAATAACCGAACGTTTTTAAATCAATGTATAGAATTAATGCCAATAACGATTCTAGTCATCGAATAAATATATCAATAGGAAGCGACGCCCACTGGATAGACGAAACAGACGTTCCAAAGATACTGTTGGTGGCGTATTAAGAGTGGGAAAAATTACCGCTTGGGCTCGTGGGGGTTCTTTCCAACGAACACCTCTCTCCAAATCTGCCTGGTGCAAGAAGAGAGAATGTTTTTTGTTTTTTACCTAATGTCATTTCATTACTATCAGCTGACACAAAGTGAGAAATCACTGTTCGAGAGTGTGTATGAAAGAGAAAAAAAAACCACCAGTGTTTTCTGATAGACTACTAGATTCTCCTTTCAAATTGCTGTAGTTGCGAGCGAAAAACAAGGAGAAATAGACCTCTCAACAAAAGTTGCTTTACACTTCATTTCACACACTCCTTGAATCGAAGACTCAAATAATGCTTCCAAATTTTGGCTTTACTCAACAGATGTAAAATAACTTGAGGGATGCTGACGAATAATGTTAAGTTGGGCAAGATTCAGATATTCATTTCGGCCGAATTCTTTGTATCAGATTTGTAGTGTGACCATCGAGCCCTTTGTACCGCCCTAGAGTTATAAGAATAAATGAGTTATGCTTAATTTGAGGTTTAATTTGCAAACGTGATTTTAATTATATCATCTGATAAAAAGGGACTGTTTTTATCACTTCGTTCTGGAGTTAAAATACCATTTTCAGTCCAAGTTGAAGATTGTAGTGAACTCTTGAAGAATTTTTTTTTAACCTTGAGGGTCAATGAATTTGAACTAATTTCATGCACACAGCGAAACTTCGAGTACTTGTCTCTTGACGTGTTTATTAAAAATGCGAGCTTTTGTTTCACGGCAAATACACCAATCATATTTTGAGAGTTCAACCATATCCACGAGCAATAAACACTTGTGATATTTTGGGGAATAGTTGACACTGCTGTTGCGGGAACAACACAAACTGAGTGAAATTTTGCTTTACCCGTAAACTAGGCAAATAAAGTGGGAATGTAAGGTGTGAATCGAAGAGGTACTTGTTGACGTAGTGTTTGGAAAGCAGTCATTGGAAAAATAACGCGTGGTAAGTCACGAATTGTTTTATTCATGTTTCAGCAATTAGGGAAGAGACTGACCTGAAAAATAATAAAACAAAATCACTTTACTGCTATCATCGACAGAGGTGTTAAAGAAACCGCTCAAGTTTTGGACGAAATATTGGTTTTGTTTATCAAGGGCGAGGTAAAACGGAAAGATACTTGTTATTTGAATGTTAGGCCTGACTTGGTTAACATAGCAGGCATTCTTGTCGATAAAATGATCGAAAACCGAAAATTTTACTCGGAAATGTTGCATATTACCTTTGGGGGAAGATAATTAAAGCGCTGTTAAGGAAAGGAACGAATGGGAACATTGTTACGAGATGTCCTTGTTCCTGATATGAAGTGTTGAGCCCCGACAAGACTTGAATTTGCATGTCGGTTTTTAATTAATTGGATGTAGAGTTGACATAAAAGGACGACCGAAGCGACTCTGAACTAACATTTGAACACGGCATCATTTGTAGAAAGAAAGTCAGAGAGTTTCGCTTCTTTGAAAAAGATTCCTTCACTAAATAAATCATAATATTTATTGATTTCAGTGCCTCACTTACGTATGTTCCTTTGAGTCGGTGAAACAGCAGGTAGCCAATTGCGCACCAAAAACTCTCTAAATTCACTCTCAGAAATTCATTGCCATAAACAATGAGCCAAGTTAATCATGGAAATGTTTCCTCTATAATACCTCTCTTCGTGAAAAGCAATCTTCGAAACTGTTAGAACTATACATGCTTACTGGTGCAAGTGTGTTTATATAACGTTCAGAGTTTCTCTAATGCTCGGAGTATGCTTCATTGGAAACCCTCTCCAGTATTAGCAGTTCTTTGCGACTTGTATTTTAATTTTCCGGTTAAGAAATATTTTTTTGAGAATGTTCACCAGAATGGAGAAAAAATTTTGTGTTTGTCGATAAAGAATTTAATTTACTAAGTCAGTCTAAAATGTTTTCCTGACCTCAATCGCGCCCACGTAACTGTTTGATTTTGCCCGATATGATTTAAACGTGTCGTCTCTTATTGTTCAAGTTTGTAACCTATTCCGTTCATTTCATTCATAGTTAAAAATTTTGAAGTTAACATTGGAGAATGTTTGCTCTAAAAAGGAGAAAAAGACAACCAGCTCAGCGCAACTGTAGCGTTAAGTTGTTCTGTAACCTTGGTTTCATTGTTCTCGACAATTCTTTAAATCGCTTGAATATGCAAAACTATTTCAACAATTTTGTTTTTTCCTTATTAAACTCAAGATCAAAAAACAACAACAACAATAACGCTAACTGAATTGAAAAATTACACCAGATATCAACTTAAGACACTGTCTAAGTGCCAATGATTTAACAACATTAGTTTTGAAGACCTTTACACGTAGATTCTTGAGCATCATACTGCGCGCATTTACGACATAAAGTCATCGTTTGAATCATCGAGAGGCTTCGAATATGCATTCTTTTTTCAACTATTTGTTCGTCGTCATGGGTTGCCCGAATCACAGTAAGCTGAATAGAAACATATAATTTTTGGTTAGTACGTTTCGTCTAAGATGACCGAATATCTTTTAATTTAAAGCTGTCGTATAATTCTCTTAGGCACAAGCGTTTGTTAGTCTGCGTTTGGTTTATCCGAGTCTTAAGAGAGAAAAAGCTGAATACACAACTATAGTTGAAATTGGTCTGTATTAAGTACACCCAATATCAACCAGACACCAACCTATAATGTAAATTGTCCGCCGTAAAGAGCGGTTCCTAGAGCTAGAGTTTCGAGTTTCGTTCCGACAAAGAGCCAACATTCCGAAACGCCAGCTTTAGAAACTCTTTACTATGGCGAATTTAAATTATCAACTCATGTGATAAACCCGAAATATTACTGCTTAAGTAGAGTTAACCGTGAAGATCGCTTCCATATTCATTTCTTTATCCGCAGTTCACATACATGATTTTCATATATTTACAGTAAGTTAAATCTTGTACCACCGCCCACCGACACAGAACCACAGTTTCTTCAGAAACCAACCCTCCTCTGGCTAAGTTTGTATTCAGTGAAAGACGCATTTAAACCACTCATTTTTATGAGTGACCGAATCAGAATTTCTCCTTACAATCTCGATACAATATCAAACAGACACGTGATGATAATAAAGGAAAATGTGAATTGAGGGATTATTAGCTCATACAAAGCCAAATTCTCAGAACTAATATTATAAGAGGTGTATGGCGTACAGTGAGGAGAATTACTAACGAGATCTTGGGATTAAACGGGTTAAAACGAATTCAAATTTTTTTACGCCCCATTGTAATGTTCTTGGTTACCTCGCAAAATTTTTACGGTTTTTTAGCGCCAGGGATTTTTTTCTTACAGAAAGTTATCTTTTTTGAGTTGTCCTCGATCCAAAAAACTGATAAACCTACAAAATTTTCCGTTACAGGTGCTAGCTAACATAATTGTGTTTCAAACAACTTGTCTCAACCTGATACGCAACATTTATTGCTATACCTACTACTTTTCAGATTACGTCCCCAAAAGCTACAACTTAAAAGCACTGGAGAAATGAGACTCATCACAGGAAGTTTCCTTCTTGCCATTTTCTTTACCTCCAAGCAAGACGAAGCGTTTGCCAATGGTTAGTAACTTGCTAATCATCTTCTAAGAAATTCAATTTTTCCCTTTTTTTGCCTCAGAATAATGAGCACCTCCAGAATAAATTGGATACAGCCTTGGAAAAAAAACTGTTGAAAAGTTCGGTTTTTCAACATTAAGGACCGGTACCTGAACGAGGGGGGGGGGGGGGGCGAAGAGGGAGATCCGCACTGTGATGTGACCCCCTCCCCCCTCATTTCCAGTTAATTGGCATTCAATTGTATAGTCCTCCCTGCATACTTTGTTGGCGACGACTGATCTCCCCTCCCTTCTCCCTGTAAAAAAACATGTGACTCCCCCAAATCCTCTGCCCAACCCCCCACCCCTTCCTTACTTTCCAGCGATAAATTATGACTGACGTTACCAGCCAATATCTAGAACCTTTTTATGGAATTTCCCCAAAGATTTGAACTAATTATATGAAAAAAAATAATAATAATATAGATTAATGAAAAACAATTTGTCCTCTTCCAATTAAATTTTTTTAACAGATTTGGGGTCAGTTTCGTCGTGTTTTCCAACCGAAATGAGGATAGTAGTGAACTTAACTAAAAATCCTGATCTAGTTGTCTCCGAAATGCATCTCATCGATACCAACTGCAAAGTTACGGATAACAATGAAACCCACGCCAGGTTCGATATACCTCTAAATGACTGCGGAACGACTCGGGATGGCTCGAATCCCGATTACATTGAGTTCTCCAATGCTGTAAAATGGAGTCCAAAACCTGTTGGGAATGAGCTGCAAACGCGCAAGTACGATTTTGAGTCTCGTATCATCTGCAGGTATGATCGTAATGGTTCTGCATCTGTTTCCATAAAGCCTGAGCAGGAAATCACCGTCAGTCAAACAGGTATGATGTGAGTTAGTTTGTGCTGTAAATTGCTTCTGGTGCACTTATTTCTCAAATTGCGTCTGCTTGCTGCTATTAAGTTTAAGTGCATCTGTTTTGCAGTCGGTCTGTTTGTCTGTCAGCCCGTCTATGTGCCTGTCTTACGGTCTTTCTATCGGTGTGTCAGGCAGTCGATCTGACTGATTTTCGACGTCGGTCTAGCTGTCTATCTCAGTATCAGTGAGTCTACCTGTCTGTTTGTCAGACTGTATGTCAGTCAGTCAATATGTCTGTCTCATGAAAAAGTTGGTTTTATCAACTGAGTTGTAAATTGGCCACCGTAAAGAGTTTCAAAGCTGACGTCTCGAAATTTTTAGCCCTTCGTCCTGCGCTCTGACGAAGGGTAAACGCTCCAAACGTCAGCTTTGAAACTCTTTACAGTGGCCAATTTACATTATCAACTCAGCTGATAATACAAAATTATCTTGATGTATTCTCACACCGACGCAGCGTCACAGTTTCTTTAGAAACTTACCCCCTCTTTTAATATGTCTGTCTGTCTATGTGTTTGTCTGTCCCTGTGTCTGTGTGTCTATCTTTATGTCTGTCAGTCAGCCACGCTGTTTATCTGAATGCCTCCCTGATCGCCAATTGTACCCTTCGGGTTTGCAAGAAATGTTCGTAAATATTGTTTAATCACTTTGCATGTATTTATTTCAGTGTATGGGAAATTTTCGTTTGAAATGGAAGTATTCAGTGACGCAGAAAGGACCCGCAAGTTAGAAAGAGACCTTCCCGTAATACCCGGAACCCCGTTACACTTCAGAGTACAAGTTTTGTCAGCCGAGTCAGCTTTGATTCTTCATCTCGAAAAATGCTGGGCAAGAAACCAGGATTTTACTGGATCGCACGAATTTATCGAAAAAGGGTAAAAACCACATTGAATGAGTATATAACAACTGATATTCCCAGTAATACCAAGTCTACGTTTAAAAGGTTGTACCTGAACATTAAATCGACTATTTTTTGACTCGTCAAATTTATTCGTGTACATAAGGGAACCCCAATAATCTGGCAATCGTCGGGGAATGAAAATCTGGTTTCTAACAACGGTAAGGTGCAGGGATCAATATCAGTAACTGGGCAACTGCCCACCTACCCCTCCCCTAACCCAACATTAACCCTAACTTGTTATCAATCGACTATTTTTGAGTTAGGGGAGGGGTAGGTGGGCAGTTGCCCAGATTCTGATATTGATCCAGTCGCCCTATAGAGCATTTCGATTAAGTTCCGCAAAACCGAGACCAAACTGATCCCAACAGTCAATCAGAACAAAGAAAGTATTACGAAAGGCCTAGGAGAACTAAAAGTAACTACATCGATTATTTAAACGGTCTGAAGTGGGAGAAAACGCGGGTGACGTGGTCTCAATTCCTTTTGGTTTGGAATCTGATTGGTTCAAAGGACGGTGTGAATATTCCTAACCAATCACAGAGCGAGGTGAAGCAAAACCAATTCAGAATTACTTTTGGCACTCCAGTGAGATTATTATAAGCAGGTTGTCGAAATAATTATCATTTCTTAAATCCTTTTGGGCACCAGAAGTGATCGTAATAAGGTGCTGGCCACATTGTGGTGTATTCCAACCATATATCTATCGGTCTTTAATAAATTATTATTAATAAATTAAGAAAAATTAAATTATTAATAAAATAAATTAATTAAAAATAAATTAATAAAAAAATCAATAAATTAATAAATTAAGTTTATTATCTTCAATTTAAATATATCGCCAACTCATCACTTTTACGAAGTGAAAACTTTCATATTTTTCTTCCGTTTCGAAACAGCTGCGATAATGGCAAAGACGAGACTCTGGACTACGACTGTGCCAATTCAACCATTCAGGATTTCCAGATAGACGCCTTCCGCATTCTGAATTCCCCGACTGATTTCGTCTTTTTCTTCTGTGACGTCATCGTCTGTCTTGAAAAAGCCAATGCCTCGTTGTGCACTGACCGCTGTAACAACTGTACAGCAGGTTCGAATGGAGGATCCAGGAAGAGGAGGAGTGTGGAAGAGGAGTCTGATTATAAATACGACTCAGGATCCAACACGTTCTCTCTTGTTGTTGGTCCTTATTTGGTCAAAGAGCAAGATGATGGAAAAGGTGTGTACATTTTCAGTGTTCTCTGCCCCCCCCCCCCGCCCCTCAGCCCCCCCTCCCCTTAGTCCCCCTCCTAAGGGGGGGGGGCAGTCAAGGAGGGCTCGGGTGTAACCGACGTCATTTTTTTGCGTTTTTGTAAATTGGGGTTAGGAAGGATAATAGGTTTCACTATTTCCTCTTGTTGTGGTATATCGACTTCACTGAGCCACGTACACACATTGAAACGATATTGAAGAACTGAGTCAAAAACTAAATTGTTAACATTCCTGTTCAATGCATCACCATGTTAACCCCCTGTTTAGGCTTCCGGGAGAGAAAAACCCCCTTTGCGAGACTTAGGGGGGTGGGGAAATATGATACACTGAAATTCAAGAAAGACACTATTACAACCCGGCTCCACCCTACGGGGAACTCCAATCTTCACCCACGATCTCACACCCCTACTCCGGCCTTCCTCTCAACAATCCTGCTTCCGTCGAAGAAATTAATCTTTTCTTGCGTTTTCTAGATCAAAAGTCACAGGATGATGATGATCAGACTGAGGTGGAAGAAGACGAGCTTTCCTCGACCATGATAATAGTGCTATGTGTGACGAGCTTTGCAGCTATTGTCCTTATTTGGGTCACGATTATGGTAATCATTTGGTTCAGACGCTGGTCAACTAAACATACAGCCGAGCATGCGCAGGCAGGCATACCAAGGAGACCGAAAGCTTTTAAACTGTAGGCTGATAGAGAAGCATATAATTCTTACACATTGCCAGATTTGGACTGAGAAAGTCGATCGTAAAACGGCTGTTTGAAAACGTCTTTCGGAAGTAAAATTTTTAGCTGATATTTATCAATATGTTAACCTCTTTTTAACCATATTTTAGCTTTTTTATCTTTTACATCTGTTATTTTTCTAAGGAGTATTATTAAAGGCTTTTCTGTCTTTGGTACTCAGGTACAGCTAGTCCGTTTTAGAAACCCAAGATCAATAATCAGTGCGCCAAAGGTGCGCCCAGATTTTTTTCCCGGCTTCTTTATGGGCGAACAGAGCCTACAAGCGCGATGCGAACGCATAGATCGAGTCAGGCACGAAATTAGGATATAGGAACGCCTGGGGTCCCCCTTTATCCCTACCTGTACGCCTGTTATGCAAGCTGTACAAAAGGGAGAAGGCTGATAGGGGGAACCGTAGTATCTGAAACCCCTAAGTCATGTTAGCGCTTGTTCCCAGTGATCCGTTTCTTGCCCATCCTCGATAGCTTTTAATTTTTTGTAGGTACTTGATGAAAATAAAGGCGGCGGACCCGCTAAAAAGCAGCGGTGGAGCTTCGAGTGGTTTGTCTAGTTTTCCGTCCAGATCGCAAACAAAAGGCTGCATACCACGCAGACTAGCTACCTTTCAGATGTCAATATTTAGTCGCTCTCGAGCTATAGTAAGGATAGCCTGTTCCGGGCGTTCAGTCCGTTAACTGCGCGAAATTAGAAGTAAAGAAACGAGAAAGGCTTGGGTCGGGTTGCAGATTGTAGTCCGACCCAAGCCTCCCCCTTTTTTCTCTCCTCCATTGCTATCGTGCCGTCTACTGTATCGCTCAGTGTATCGCATTTAACAAACTGGACGCCTCTAACAGACCTTAGCAAGGAACACACATCACGCGAACATTTTTACAACACAAAAGCCTTTCTGCTGCATAACTCCACTAGCGATAAAAGCAATTTCTAATTTACTACTGAAGCAACCAGGTCTAAAAGAAATTACAAGCTTTTAGAGGCGAGCTTTAAATTTGTATGTCTGTATGTTAATTTGGAGAATTTTGAATTGGATCAACTGATAATCTCCTAATTAAATTTTTTTAAAATTCTCGTCACTTGTCTGCTTGATATTGTACTGACATGGTAAAGAGAAATTCTCTCTTGGTCACTCATGGCAGTTTAAGGGTTAAGAGAGAGAAATACCCCCATAAAGATTCTGACCTCAGAACTTCCAATCACGTAGCATTTTCATCCACTGACTAAGCTTTAGAGATCTATGTATCACAAATTGGAAACTTTTATTAGATGTGTTACAGCATTGAACCCTCTATATTCACACAAAAAAGAATTGTTTGTTCGTTGACTTGGGTACGTCTTGCTGAATCTGTCTGAAACGCCTTCCATCAGATACTTAAACAAGTAAGGGGTGGTTGTGACCTGAAAATAAGACAAACAAGTACTTGTAAAATGAGGGTTCTTGGACAAAGAAAAGCCAAGGATAATAAGTGGTCCGGGTCAAGCCAAGACCACTTTTTCATACTTACCCTTGACGAAAACGTGAAAAAGGCTGTACCACGCCTACTTATTTACTCACGATGTATTCACTTGATTTGACAATTTTACTACAACGCTTCGGTTAACTCCTACTCACAACTCTCGGCTTATTCGAAGGAAACACACACAAAACATCCCGTAGTAGGCACGTGGAACAGTGCCATATATGGGGCGATAAAACACGTGTCGCATACGTGTTTGTTTGGTTATGTATAGATTAACGAAATCACTTATAAATGTCTATCAACTTAGGAGTAATTAACGTATCGTACAGTTCCTAACACCTTTAACTTCTCCCAGAACTCTTATTTTATAACTATTACTACTGAGACAAGCTGGGAAATCTCATGCCATAATTTTTTTCTAAAAAAAATTATGACAAATCAACTTGTCAATCTTCCGTATCAGAACGAATTTCGATAAATTCAATCATATGACAGGATCAGCATCAATATTGTATCTTCTTATGAAGAAGTCGTGGTGTGCCTTGATTTGTTCTTCTGTCCAAAGAGTGTCTTTGTAAATGAGAAAAGTATGTCAGTTTCAGTAATTCTTGACAATGATATGGCTAATCTTCTTGGCATATAGCGGCGACTACAAACCATCAACTTCGTCCAAAAGTTTACCACATTTAACAACAACCTTGTCCACTCTGATCTCTTACACAATGACGAAAACCTATTCAGTGGAGAGCCCTCAAGCGTTATTGGATGCTTCGACATCGTCGGGCAGCCCTTAGGTAGGGTTAATTATTATTAGGAAACACCAATCCAGCGGAAAATATCCACAAGGAATTACAATTCGTAAAAAAGGTTGTGCTTGCTCATCGTGGTAAAGTGCAATCATAATAAAGTATTATATCACATCAATGAGGGTTCGCGTGACAGGAATAAGATCATTGATTTCAAAGGCCTTCCTTTGAGGTTTGAGTTTTAAACAATTTAATGATTTAAAAATGACTGATCAAAACATATTACCAAGTGCACCACAACTTTATCTAATAATACCAGATGATTTCTGGTTGAAGAGGATTTGTGATGGTCAAAAGGAGCTTAAGAATGAAATTACTCGTTAACCACGTGTCCTTGACAATTAAAGAAAATTAGATCCGTTCGTCTCGCAACATTCACTGTGATAGGAGTAACGTTAGCTGTATTTTCAACAAGCGGTCTGGCAGTTTCCCTGAGTGGAATTGGGATGATTGTTGGGGCACCCATGGTTAATTTAACTGGCTTGTTTGTTTTTATATCAACAGCATTTAGTGCTGGGGGCAAAAGACTCAATAAGAAAATTACAAAAATTGAAAGAACAATTTCAATTTCCGAGGCAAAACACCTGTCAGTATGCAGGTTAACTTCAAAGGCAATGGATATTAATTCTATCTCTGATATTGAGTTCAACTCAAATTTGCTAGAGCTTGAGCAGAATTATTCACTAAAAAGCAGCTGAGAAATTAAGCAAGAAGCTTATCTAAGGTTGATGTCCAGGCCCTTCAAAAAACAGATAAAGGAAGAGTACCAAAAAGAAATCAGATCACTTGTAAACATAATGAAATAAGATTTGCATTTCAAAAGACATTGAACAGGTTGAATATTATTCTTACAAAGGACATGCAAATTCAACTCAACTAAATATATGCTTAGTATTCAAGGTATCAGCTGATTTATTTATGATTGATTTATTTTTTTGCCCATTATTAAACCATGTAGTAGAAAAGTTGGCTATTTTTTGGGTTTTGGTTTTTTGGTTTTCATACAATGAAAGATGCCTTTTTCAGAGGAACTTACCATGAGATTTCAAAGAGTCTGTGAAAAAATTCAAAACTCAATCAAAGTTGTTGAATCACACAAATTTGAAATTAATCAAGCCAATACATAACCTTGAAATTATGGACATCAGTCAGATGGACAGAGAGTTGAATAATTATAAGATTGTATTTGAAGAGTATTAGAAAATTTCGAGAATGGAGAGATCCCAAAGGAGATCGGAAATGAAGATAAAAAAAGTGATGAAACTAGGACTTTGAAAGAGAAATTAACCCTTTAACTCCCTGATCAAATTTGAAATTCTCCTAACTGTCAACCATGCAATTCATATAATGTTACTTCAAAGAGTTTAGTATTGGATCAACTAATTATCCCCAAATTGATATTTTTCTTTATTCTCATCACTTATCTGTTTGATATTGTATTGATATTGTAAGGAGAAATTCTGTCTTGGTCACTCATAGGAGTTAAAAAGTTAAAGAAGAGACATCAACAAAGGAAGACAGCACACAAACCATATTCAAAGGAGGAAAAAAAATTGAGAAACTGAACATTAATGGTTCGCGTAAGGAAGTATGATATTCTGAATATGATTAACTATAAAGATAAACTAAGGTGAAATTAACCTCGGATAAATCTTGTAAAATCTTAAATGTATAATATATTATGCAAGAAAATAAATTCTGAAATCACCTGCTGATGCATCCACTCAAATAAAATTTTTCTCTTTAAATTTTTGTCTAATAAAACTCTCAAGATTACAAAGACACTCTTTTGACAGAAGAACAAATCAAGGCACACCACAACTTCTTAATAAGATACAATATTGAAGCTGATCCTGTTGTATGGTTGAATTTATTGAAATTTGTTCTGATACTGAAGGTTTACAAGTTAATATGTCATCATTTTTTCCAAAAAATTATGACATGAGATTTCTGAGCTTGTCTCAGTAGTAGTAGTAGTAGTTGCAGCTGTAAAATAAGAGTTCGGGAAGATGTTAAAGGGTAAGTACTGTATGAAAAAGTGGTCAAGGCTTGACCCTGACCACTTTTTATCCTCGGCTTCGCCTTGTCCTAGAAGTCTCATTTTACAACAACTCAATATTTTCAAAATTTTTTTTTCATGAGGCTTCTGGGACTGGTTGGCTTACTGGCCAACATGCTGGTTGGAAGGTCTAGGTTTGAGACAGGTTGGGTTATTGAGTTGTGTACTTGCACAAAATACTTTTTGTGTGGCTTACACAATTTGTGCAGCCACATTATGGCACGATTGGATTTATTTATTCTCTCACTGTCTCTCTCTTTCCACCCAGAATTGGGTGCAAGTATCTGAAAACTGTCAGAGAAAGCAGTTGAAATGCTGGGGGGTAACCTGCGATGGACTAGCATTCCATTCAGGGAGAGAGTAGTGAGACTTCTTGTTGCTTCATGCTGCAGAAACTGGGATGAGTAGTGGTTACATAGGCCACTTGGCTCAAGTGCAGAATTCACCTTTTTATGTATGTGAAAAGTTCCAAAACTATTGCATGCTTACCTGTGGCTCTATGAAGGAGGAGGAACAGGGGCCATGAGATCAATGTCTGAAAGTTCTCTTGCAGCTGCCACAGCTAGGATGAATATTGCAGTGTGTTTTATCAGCTGCCTTGAATAAGGAAAAGAATAGAAGTGAGATGTATTTTCTGATATTAACTCAGCTTGTTAAAAAAAAAACAAATGAAAAGCTTTGTGGAATCAATGAGGGGCAGCAAGTTCTTAGTTCTTAATGCATTATAGAACGACTTTTTACCTTAAAACAATGTAAGGGAAAATGGAATGCCCTCCCCTCCAATCCTGGAAGAAATGGTGTCCTTTCCAACCGTGCTGGTTTTATGAAAGGGGGAGGGGGTGGGGTTGGCTAAAAAAACACAACCTCACATCCAGAAACTTCTACCCCCACCTCTTTCCTCACGAAACTGAAGTCTTGTTCCATCATCCCCATTTAAGGAATATCAACACTCCTGGCCCCGGTTGTTCAAAAGTTAGATCACACTATTGGCAGATAAAGTAGTACATGTCATGTGACCTTTATACATCAGGGGCCTGGAATACGATCCATTTCTGGCTTACACAAAAGATTACCCTAGTTTTAAATGGTAAAAAGGAGAAAGAGAGACTTCACCTTTCACACCCTCTCCCCACCCCCCTGCTTCCAGGATGGCATAGTGCCCTTGGTGATCATGCTGGCTTTCCAAGAACAAGCCTTGAAATTTGATTGGCTATTTTGTTTCAATGTTGCTTTCTCATTGGCTGGAAATCTGAAATCTGATCAGCTGTTTTGTTAAGTGTTGCTTTCTCATTGGCTGGGAAAAAGATACGATTTAAAAGATTTATCAAAGAATACATCGCACAGCTCAGTCATCAGCAACTCAAAATGGAAACATTTGACAATTACCCATCGTCAAAATTACATATAATTTAACATATGCGCGCTATTCAACCAAAAGTTCGGCCCTTATCCAGGTCGCGTGATAATGGCCGCGTCGTGATCCGCAAAACCCACTCAAACAAAACAGGCCGGAGACGCACACATCTCGACCACAAAACGTGCTTTCCTCGTGAACATTCCTTGCTTATTACTTCAAGCCGTTTGTTACGGTCACATCACTAAATAAAGAGAAAATAACGATTACATAAGCTTCAATACGCTTACCATTTTATAGGATTTTTGTAAAAGTCAGCTACAAAATCTTTCACTGCTACAAATCCACCGTTTTTGGACGGAATAGCTTTCCGGATAGCTTTCGGCGCCATATTGGATGTGTATGAGAACGAGGCTGGGCATGACGTAACATGAAATATAGATTGTAGTGAAGTCACGAGACCTATGTCTCAGGGTTCCGCCATATTACGCTAGAGGTAGTGTGTCGCAACTGACCATTTAACGGTTTGTTTCTTGAAATCCGGTGAGTAAAACAGTTTTAATGACTAGATTTAGTTATGCACTAACGTCTTGAGTTTTTGTTTACCTTATGCGAACTACTGCTTGATTTTTATGCCGAAGATCTTTGCACGAAGCGAGATTTCTAATCGCAACGATGGAAGGGAAAAATGGCGGAGGACTCGGCTAGTGACATTTCGCTTAAACGTCGGCATGATATACCCGAACGATTACCTATTGACCGCATCGTTTCACGCCACTATTAATGTGAGAACTTTTCTGCCTTGTCGTGTACTTTATGTGAGAAAATAGAGAATGTAACCGAAGCAATTCTCCTTCCTGAAAATCTAAAGTTGCTATCTATATTTCGTAATCCGATATTAAGTTGAACAGTGGTTAGTGTCAACATGAGCACAGGGGAGTTATCCTGTAGTTTTGTTCGGTTTATACACGTTTCTTTTGATTATAATTGGTTGTAAATGGTTGTTTTACTGTGTTTGATTATCAAACTGTGGGATATGTACTTAAAACTGTTTAGGGCAAAGTGCAATATATTTCAACCGGATCTTAAAAACTAGTTTCGTTTTGTAGCCGAATTACCGGAATAACTCTGTGAGTTTTCCATGTCTCGTTTATTCCTTTTTTGTCCAACATGAAATCGATATTCAGTTGAAGAAAAGTTGTAACACCAAATTTGATGACTTGAATCTGAGCCTCATCTTCTCAATTTGGAAAATTTCATTACGGATTTTCATTTAATGAAATTTTTAAATCATGGAACAAATCTACGGCTAAGTATCAAAGATAGCTATAATTCTTCTGTAAACATTACTGGGTCATGTAGCAAGTTGAGTCTTAGAGAATTTGTGGAGTGTTCTTTTAGTGTAGCTCACTGTGTGTGAATGGTACGAAATGACTTTTCTAAAGAAGATTTTATTAAAAAAATTTTTTAGTGTGAAGATTGGGTGTACCTCTAGTATTCTGGCGGCAGACCAGACAAAATTTGAATCACCTTTGTTTTGCCATGACATTATTTGGGAAGCAGACAAAGAATCATTTTAATCACGTTTGTGGTGCCATGACATCTTTCAGCCAGCTTCAAAAATGTACCACAGGGTGTTCTGTGTCTTACTTGTGTTTCACAGACGATTGTTCTTCTTACGTATGAAGAAACATGTAGAATTGCTTTTCCTGTGGATTTGACGCTAGTCCACATGGTCATCAGTTATAAATTAACCGAATGATTGAGTACATTAAGTGAACAGCTTATAATTTTTATTGTCAAAAGCACAAACCCATATGGGGGGTGGGGAAAGGGAGGTTAGGGTGCATCTTCTGCTGGAAAATGTAAGGAAATTTTTTAGTTTTGAATGGTACTTTACAGATTGTCATGCATTCTAACTGTGGGAAGGTGGTACTTAACATATTGCCATTCATTCTAATTGTGATGCAGTTGGTAGGCAGGGTTGAGATGTAGTCACAAGCTAGAGATAAGGAGAGAGCTTTTTTTAAATAGTGGACTGTGACTCAGTTGTTTAAGTAGTGAGTTTCATAGCTATTGGACACAACTCTCCACAAACCTTGAGACCATTGGAGAGGAGCTGAACAGTCTCTATGTTGATGCTCATTGGGCGAAGAAAAGCACACTAGGAGGGTAGTGTCTTTCCAAGGAACATAACTCTGTGACCTAACTCTTGAACCCCCAAGATCTCACTGTGAACTCTTCTTACAGTCTGCCTGTCAATTCTTGTAATTTTAGTTTGGAGAATTTGTTATAGAAAGTTATTCCTCAGTCTACAGCAATTCCTATTTTGATCAAGGTTTTGTCTTATTTTTCAAAGGTTAAGCATGGCATCAAGAAAGAAGGTTCTTCTGAAAGTCATTATCTTGGGTGATAGTGGGTAAGGAAAATTATTCTTAATAATTTTCTTATCATGTAATGTTTTTGCCCCTAACACTTATCACTTGGTGCTGTGTATGGATTTCAATGATAAAACAACGGTGATTTTCCTCAACTAAAAAATTGTTCTTCGGAAAGTAGTCCTTTCAAAAGCGAGAAAATGTGACATTAAGGTGATACATTTCAGTCTTTTAAAAGTTGTCATCTAACTTAAGAAAACTTGAAAGTGTCTTAGTCCAGTTTAAAGGTCAAAGAAATTCAGACATGTGCACAATTCTGTGTCAATGTTAGCTTGTACTTTATTGATAAAATAATACAGTAAACACTAGCGACCCATGCCCAAATCTCAACGTTTGTGCGAGCGATCATTCAGCGCCATGTTGATTTGTTGAAAGAAAGCTGGGTGAGTGTTAAAACTTTAATTATAAGGTACTGTCGGCAATTTCTGAACAAAATTGATATCTCTGGTTCTAATAGGCTTAACAAGTCCCTTAAAATGAGAAAATTCTCTTTAGCTCAAGCTAGTGTTAAATGGAAATTTGTAACTGATGTGCTGGATGGTTTGGATTATTTTGGTCACCATAAAGGTTTTGTTTTCATGCGTGCCGATAGCAAGTTGTTCGTCATGCAACTAATTATGTGTGAAATTAAGTCAAGTCAGCATCATGTTTTCATGCTGCTTTGTGGCACTCTTAATACAAAAAAATTCATTGAAAATTGTCACATAACCCGCACCTCCCTATTACCCACAGTGGTGGGCATGTAATGCAAAATCAACAGATTACCTGCGGGTAAACAGCTGGAAATTATGGTACATGTGATCCTTTGAAGCTCTTTGGTGTTGCTTCAGTTTACTTAATCTCCTTTCAAACTCAACATTAAGATAAAGGTTAGTTAAATACAAGAAGGTTTCATTTTCAATGTGATTTACAAAATATGGTAAAATACTTCTCCAATAAATGGAGTTGCTTGTGTGTGCTTAAATTGTGGTGATATAAACAGGTGCTGATAAACTTCAAAGCACACTGTTACATTTTGCTCTTCAGTTTTTTTTAATTCCCCGTGTTTTCAATACATTCCCAGAAACAGGAGGTTAGCTTTTGGGAAATTTCTATCTGTCAGAATTTTACTTCTTTGACTAGAAATGATGAAAAATCCCATTTTTGAACTTAAATAGGGGGGGTTGACTTCTACACAAGTGCGACTTATACATGAGTAAATAATGTACTTGCCTCAGGCTTAGTGAATATTTTTTAATAATCCCTAGATGTTAAATAAACTTGATAACCATCACAATGGATCATCAGTAGTGTCTGTCTACTTAAGCACATGAAGAACTCTTTCTTAAGTGAGTTGATTCGTCGGCTTGGAACATTTGTATCTGTGTTTGCTAATTCCTGAAAAGGGAATAGTTTAGACGATGTAGGGCAATGGTAATATTAATTTTCTTGTGGTTCTTGCTTTGAAGGGTTGGAAAGACATCACTTATGAACCAGTATGTCAACAAAAAATTTAGCAATCAATACAAGGCAACAATTGGAGCTGACTTTCTCACGAAAGAAGTCATGGTAGATGACAGGCTAGTTACGATGCAGGTGAGAAGATTCAGTTCCTTTGTATTTTATCTTTGACTTGCAACTTTCTGTGCTGTATGGAAAACTGTTTAATCAATGATTTGACTTAGCCTTTACATCCTAAGATTTGACAGTTAATTTTCCCCTCAAGCTACCACATTTACTTACAAATTAGTAACAAGAATTTGGTGGTAGATCAAGAATTTTGTATCAGATCAAGATAACATCTTTTAGCTGATAAGTTTCAGCATTCTCATTACCTTTTTGTCAGATAATGTATGGATATTTTAAGGAGAAGTCGCATGTTTTATTCATGCGTGGGAGTTTGGCAGTTAAGCACTATGATTCTAAGATTGTTAGTTGTGCCCTTGTATTCCATTTGAAGAGTTCTTTAAACATTGTGTTGAAGTAGGGAGTCCATTCCCCAATTGTGGGAAATCTTTGCTTATCTGCAGCAAAGGTTGCAGGTTAGAATTTGCCTCCCTGCCCTAACCCCCTCCTCTATCTTGTGGTGCATAAATCAATTTAACAGAGAGATTCCATGTTGCCATGCACCTGTTCAGCAATAGATCACAGATGATGTCAAAATGTGGTAGGAACAACATTTCCATTGTGAAATGGAATCCATTTGTTTCATCAATGCATCTGTCCTCATTCAGATCGTAAGTCAGACCCAATCAAAAGGCATACACAATTCAGCTTACATGCATGTGCAGTGTAATGAATAATGGATGTGGCTCTGATATTGAAACTTTCTTTATGCCTCTCATGTGCGAAGCACTTTACTGGATTGTACCTTAACCTTTTTTTTTTCTTATTATTTTTCTGTCAAGATATGGGACACAGCTGGACAAGAGAGATTTCAAAGCTTGGGAGTGGCATTTTATCGAGGTGCAGACTGTTGTGTCCTGGTCTTTGATGTGACTCAACCTACAACATTCAAGACACTAGACAGTTGGAGAGATGAGTTCCTTATTCAAGCCAGCCCACGTGATCCTGAAAACTTTCCTTTCGTGGTCTTAGGAAACAAAATTGACCTGGAAAACAGAGTGGTGAGTGAGAGTCTTGACAGAGTATGTTTATCTGAATTAGAAAATGACAAATGAAAATTAGAGTGGTTTGTGGGATTTATATGTATGGTGTTGGTTTGGTTTAGCAATTTGGACAATTGTTTAAAGTGTCCACCCTACATTAGGCAGCCAATGGCCAAAGTTCCAAATTTTTTTCCCCTTATAGCTGTAATTTTCACATTTATCAAGCAGTCACCTCTGTCATGCAGTCATGGTCAGCTTGGAGTGAGTCCCAATGGCCTGTTTCTGTAGTCTTCCAACTGTAATGAATAGTTACTTAAAGTGAAACTCTAATTTTCACATCTATCAAGCAGTCACCTTTGTCATGCAGTCGTGGCCAGCTTAGAGTGAGTCCCAACGGCCTGTTTCTGTAGTCTCCCAACTGTATTGAATAGTAACTTAAAGTGAAACTTCTCAAACAAAACTAAGAATACTATTTAAATCATTTCTCTCCTGGAATCAATTTTTGTAATATTTCTGAGGGAGTTTTTGTACATTAAGTGGTCAATTATGGCATAAAATGGCATTATTTATAAGACTTCAATTCTGTGGAACCAATATCAAGTGGCCAAGTAATATTTAGTGCTCACCTCTACAATTTCTGGGGGTGACTGCTTAATAAAGGTTTGACTGTATAAGATTGAGCACTCAGTACTTCTTCAGAAAAAGGTTTGATGGTCATTCTTTTAAGCATGGGAGGTTTGGAAGGACATCAACCTTACATCGGGATTAGAGAAGAGTAGGAAGCTTTAAACCAGTCACCTCCCAGAAGTGATTTACATATAACTTATGACGATTCTAATAAGTTCTATTGTACAAAAAAGGCTACAAGAATAGTAAAGCTTTTTAACCCTTTCACTCCCAAGATCTAGTTAGTAATTCTCCTTACTGTCTGCCATACAATTCTTATGATGTTAGCTGAGAGAATTTGGTATTGGATCAACAAATAATCCCATAATTGGTATTCTTCTCTATTCGCATCACCTACCTGCTTGATATTGTATTGATATTGTAAGGAGAAATTTTGTCTTGGTCACTTGTTAACTAGAGGCTGTTATTTTGGACTAAGACCAAGTTCTAATGTTTGAAAACCACTTTTTCAGGTCATGGCCAAACGTGCACAAGCTTGGTGCCACTCAAAGAATGACATTCCATACTTTGAGACCAGCGCCAAAGAAGCCATCAATGTGGAGCAAGCTTTCCAGACCATTGCTAAAAATGCTCTTGCTCAAGAGACAGAGGTTGAATTATATAATGATTTCCCAGACCAAATAAGACTCTCAAATGACAACAAACCTAACTCAAAGGACTGTGCCTGTTGAACACCATGAAACAGTAGTTGTAGCTCCTTGAAATCTAGTATGGATAAGACAGATTTATCGCAAGACAACGGTGCTAGTCCTTTCTGTAACAACATGATATATTCTACACTGGCCAATGAAATAAATTCTTGAAAATAATTGAGGCACGCAGCTGAAAAAAGTAATGGCTTGCTCTGTATCACGTCAGTGTACAATGTTTATTGTGAAGGATGGCCACAATTTTTACCCAAGTCTCCTGCATGGAAAAATGTCAGTTGTCATAAAATTTTGTAGCATTTCATTCGTCTATATTAGTGGGTGGGGGAAATATTGTTACATATCTTGACATTTTTCCACAGAGAAATAGATTTATTGTCATACCTGATTTGTGTTACGTTGTTATTGCATGATTGTGATATGTGGAAAATTTGGTGCACTGTATTAGTAGATCATAGATTGAAATGAATGTACAATGTATGTAATTAAATGATATGTAAACCTTTGATAAAAAAAAGTGGTGGTTTTAGAGACACTTTCCTAGTAATCATATATCAAAATCGTTGACTATTTCATTCGCTAGAAAAGTTCACTCGTGGTCATTGGAAGGAAGTTTCACAGTGTTTCTTAATTCTCAAACTGCCAGGATGTTCTTAAAAACAGAAAACAGACAGGGACCTTTTTTCGATCTAACGTGCTCTAATCGAAACCTCATAAGAAAAAGCTTGAAATAAGAAAATACTCACCCTCAACCACCATGGCTCTTGGCATTTTATGTGTGCCGCGCGGGGAGGCTACGGCAACTGTGAGCGAGAGGTAAAAGTCCCAAGAAAATGCTTAGGTGTTCTTCTTGGCAAGATGCATTGATAAATGCAAATACATTTTATAAGTAATTTTACAACAGCGTTGCAATGACACTACAAACAAGGAAAAAGCGCTTTTAATCACATGGGTTTAGGTCTGTCTTGTTTTGAACGACAATTGCAGTCAAAAGTTCGTTTCCTAAGTCCTTTGATCATATTAGTACTGTAGTCTTAAAAGCGAGAGTTGGATCAAAGTTCCTGACTTCGTTCTCCAATTCTTTTGGGTCCGTTCGGAAAGCAGCATCAGGCGATGAAAGATTCACCCACTTCCATCAAAAATGCACCAAAACTCTCAAAACTAACTGTTGGCTAAGGAAAGGTAATTGTTGCATGGAGGAGGATTTGAGCTGCGTCAGATAAAATTTACCTGATTCCCCCATAAGGCTCTCTAATATTCTCATCATGCTCCCCCTTCCACCCTCCCCATCGGCAGTTAATTTTCTATAGTCCCTCTTTATACTCTTTTGGCGACAACTGATTCTCCCCCCACGTGTCCCCCCTCGAGCCATGTGTTCTCCCAAAAATCCTTCACCCCACCCCCAAGGCGATAAAAAATGACTGGCCCTTAAAAAAAAAAACGATACACATACTTCCGACAGGTAGTGCAAATAGGACAATTTTACTATTTTTTTGTATTGTTTTGTTTGTTTGTTTGTTTGTTTTTTTCTGCTCAACTATCAGCTTTCCGACTTAATATGTTTATGTCGACAAAACACCTAAACGATGATAGCTTTTATAAATTTGCTTAGCACCCTAAGGCTACACCAGCAGAGTATTTTAAGCATTAATTTGAGTAATTGTCTTATCGTTGAGAAATTAGTTTTCAAACCTAGAAAACTCGAGATTTTATTGCGTTGACAAAAATGAAGAACGAGCGAGCATGGGTATGAAGGGCAGAGAAACATACGGATTAAAAATGCAAAACCATTGACGAAGCCCTTCAAAACACAAGCGAAAATAATTAAGAAATTCTGCATAATAAATCATTTCAAATCAATATGACACCTGCTCATTGAACATTTAATAAAACGCCAAGAATATAGTTAAAAAGCGGAAGAGTTGAAAACAGGTCTGATTGACGCTGCAATATTTGTCAAGTGAAACATCAGGCGACGAGTGGAGCCTTTTTATCCAATGGCAACTCCTGATTGAGCAACGCGCTGCGACAGGACGCCTATACCGAATAGTTATCGTCAGTAGAAGGTTCATTTACTGAAAAAACAAGGAAAGACAAAGCCAGACGTCTGAACGCAAACACCAATGGCCAACATTACAGGGCCCTCATCACAATTACCAATTGGTGTCCTAACATCTCTCCTAGCTTTCAACATTATCCTCTCCTTCACTGCATCTCTGGGTAATGTTCTGATCCTGTTGACAATTTATAAAGTTTCCTCTCTGAATCCTGTGACAAAACTCCTGTTTGCATGTCTGGCAACTACCGACCTTTGTGTGGGTCTTTTTTCGCAGCCACTGTTCGTAGCTGATATAATACTTAACATTGATCTCGGCAACACCGACTTGGATATTTTGTACTACGTGGACGAAGTTGTTTATATCTCCAGTTATGTGTTGTGTGGAGTGTCCGTGTTGATATCGACAGCCATCAGTGTCGACAGACTTCTTGTCCTGTTGTTGAGGCTAAAATACAGACACGTTGTGACACTGAGGCGAGCTCAAGTTGTTATACTTTTATGCTGGGTAATTGCTGTTTCATGTGGATTGGTTCGTGTGTGGAGTCAAACAGTTTCAGAAATTGTTGTTTTTGTGGCCGGTTTGGTATCTTTAGTTACTTCTGTGCTTTGCTACGTAAAGATCCACCTAAGACTACAGGGAAATCAGGCTACAGTAGAGGACAGCTCTGGGGGTGGACAGTCAAACGCAGGAGAAAAAGTGGGTGAAGGAGAGGAAGGGGTAGGAAGAGCCGCAGAGGACGGAGTAGGAGAAACAACAAGGGCAGGTAGAGATACAGAAGAAGAAGCAGGCGCAGGAGTAGAAGGCACAGGAAGAGCGACAGATGAAAGAAGTGTAAGAGCAGAGACAGCAAAAGTATCACCAAAGCGAAGAATTCAAGAAAGAGTTCGATTGAATATCACACAATATAAGAAAGTAGTTTCCAGTATATTCTGGTTGCAGTTGACTTTAGTGGCATGCTATGCCCCTTTCATAATCGTGTCATTATTGAGACATGCAGTGCTCAGTGGAACAACAATTCATGGTGTTTGGCTGTTTACAGCAACTTTAGTTTACTCAAATTCATCTCTGAATCCCTTTCTTTACTGCTGGAAGATCAGAGAATTTAGGATAGCAGTAAAGAACACAGCCAAGACGTTTTGCTGTCGTTTGTAGTTCACAAAGGTTGCCTGTATTCATGCGAAAAGACTTCCGTGTTCTTAAAACACCAGAATCTCACACAAACCGTACCGTTGATACTTAAACAACAGTTCAGTAGAACCTAGTTAAACAGCCTATGCTGCCTCGAGTCTCCTATATCTCAGTGGTAGAGCACCCAAAGTATACTAATCGGTAGATCGTAGGTTCATCATCTCTCACTTAACTAACAGACTTCAAAGATAACCATCGTCTACAATTCAATATCATAGCAGAGTGGGGAATAATCGAATACTGACAAGCTATAATTTCCCTCGCAGAGTCGAAAACTTAATTACCATGTAAATATGAGTTATGTAGAATTTTTATCCTTTACCAGGAGGAAGAAGAACTAACATCCATTAGTCTTTATCGTTTAAAATAACATACTTAAAGTAATTGATTAAGATTTTTTCCGCTTTCTACTTGGAACCAGTATTCTAATATGTATTTAACGATTGCAAGTAAATAAAAAAAAAAACATTTCCGTTAAGTTAGATCATGATTTAGTTCGATATGTCTTGTCTTTGCTTAAGTTACTCTAAAAACGGGAGAATGGACTGATTAAATCGTGTTCAGTGAAGTTAAAAACAATATTTTCTTTTGAAACCTTTTGACAGTTACAGTTAGAAACATCCAAGTACGCGTGCCCCTCAGTCCGTACGCAGGCGGCGTTTTCAATCGAGGAAGAGTGTTATGTCATCGGGTCGATGCTATCTTCTCCATCCATACATTTGAAGCATGCAATTACTTTTTTTCAGCTACGTACCTCGAATATTTTCAAGAATTTATTTCATTGACCAGTTTAGAATATCATGTTGTTACAGAAAGGACTAGCCCCTTTGTCTTGCGATAACTCTGTCTTGTCCATACTAGATTTCAAGGAGCTCCAACTACTGTTATATGGCAAACGACAAACCTCTCGGATAGTAGTTGTTTCAGAATTCCCTTGGCACGTGCCCCATCTTCACCAGTGGATCCAGTTTTATGCTGCAGGTGCATAACAGTAGTGACATAGTGCTTCTCCAAGGTAGTAATAGCGCGGTAGCTGCTTGCCAGCCACCTCGTCTTCTGCAGGCCGCTGTAATAGACCGCATCTTCATCGATTATATTGGCAATCTCTCTTCGTCGTTTTGGAGAATATAATAAAACTTGTATCCCTCTTTCACTGTATCCTCAAATGTTGGAAGGTAAGGGCACCTCTTCACAGCATCAAGTACGGCCAGTAGATGATGCATAGTGGGTGACCAACTTTATCCTCCTCTGGACACAAACTCTTTACATTTCATTCTATTGCGATAATTATTTCCTATATCTAGACCATTCTTCTCTTGTAGATCACACAAACCCGTGAATTTTTTGAATGCGAGACCTGCCTTTGCCGCATAATGAGCAGTATTGAACAATCTTTCCATTCTTGATTTGGTTTCTTCATCCGGTTTTGCAGATATTGTCTTCATCATTGTTGCAAGGGGTTTGTCTGCATTTTCTTTGTCGACTTTCCATTTGTTCAAGCATTTTCCGTGCTCGCTAGATATGTTATGGTACTGGAGACTTTGTACCAGATATTTTCCAAAACCACCAGCACCTTCGTAAAGGGGACTTGATTTATCACAAATGTTTGGATAAGCACGGCATTCCTAGATGAAAATGTCAATTGTCAACAGCTATAACAACAAACTGGCTCAGACAAATCCTCGTAACATGTTACTCTCAATTGTGAACACAATTATAGCTCAGTTTGAAAGGTTATATATGACGCCTGATGGTAAGTTCCATAATTCATAAACAATTTTGTATTACTGAAGGGGTTAACCAGAGGTCTCGTAAGGGAGAGGTTAGCGGTATGCTTGGGTTGTGGCTTTCTGCGAAAGAGAGTTTCTGTCATTAGCCATAGTCTACGGTATTGTACGACATTGTATTGTAGTCTACACTTTGTGATGGTGCCTTTGATTTTTAAAAATTGTGCAAGCTTAACCTAAACACAAAGACTGACTGAGATCAAAATCTTTTATTGCACTTCACATACCTTACAAAACATCACATCGTTGATGGAATCATGCTCAGCCCGAGGATACACTTGTTTTTTTAGTGGGACTGAAAGACGCGCTGCCTCTTTATTACATACTTCTCGCCTCAGTATTTCTTAGCAGCTGACAGGGGAGATATTTATATTATTAAAGGGGATAAAATTTGATATCTTTCATCAGTTTGCTTCTCATTCAAAAGTAGTGCATTTAGAAGATCATTTTTCTGAAGGAGGTTTGTTTGGGAGTAGGTTTTTTCAAGTCAAATTTAAAGGTCACGGGAAAGTGCAGAGTCACGCATCAGTGAACAAATTATGAGAACAAAAGTTATGCAAATTTGTGGTTCATCTTGTTACAAGTAACCAAAGGTTTTCGGTTTCAAAAGAACAAAAATGTTCGTTTTATTTCTGGCAACTTTTCATCTGAAAGATTTTCGTGAAAAGTGAAAACAATACGATGTGGTCTATATATTTTAATCAACAAATACTTACGATATTTACCATATTGAAATAGACGTGACCAATATTTGCTGGAACCATAATAAATTTCTCTCTGGAGTACAAGATCAAAACCTTTTGTTTATGTTCCTTACAAAATGATTATGAAGCAAAATTTAGACAAATAGCTTTCTCTGAATAAGTAAGAATTAGTCATGGGCAGCATTTACATCCAAAGTTTTTATGAATATGTGTTTTTATTTCATGCACGGGATTTCAACATGTCTCGTCTGACATGTATTGCGATACTTCGTCTTATTTTTGCAGATTTCACTTCGTCAGAGCGACTTTCGGTCCGCATGAACTTATTAGGAATTTAAAACATTTGTCTTATAGTACTTCTGTACTTTTAATACCCCGAAAAATCTTCACTTTCCCTGCGGGCAAGTTAAGCACAGAATTCACCAGCCCGATCGCAGAATCCACTAACCCCAGGGCTATCGGACACGACTTTCTTTGAACGCTGCAGACTCCTATTTACATCGTAATTAATTTTCGACTCTGCGAGGGCAATTATAGCTTGTCAGTGTTCAATTATTCCCCAGTCTGCTATGATATTGAATTGTAGAAGATAGTAATATTTGAAGCCTGTTATTAAAGTGAGAGATGATGTTATTCAGTAACTGACACAGGCATACTCGGAGGAAAAAACTATTAGTGTTCAATGAGCAGGTGTCATGTTGATTTAATATGATTTATTATGCAGATTTTCTTAATTATTTTTTACCTGTGCTTTGAAGGGCTTCGTCAACGGTTTGTATTTCTGATAAAAAGCGGGAGAGTTGAGAACAGGCCTGAAAATCTGCATAACAAATCATATTAAATCAATATGACACCTGCTCATTGAACATTAATAAAACGCCAAGAACACAGTTAAAAAGCGGAAGAGTTGAAAACAGGTCTGATTGACGCTGTAACAGTTGTAAACTGAAACATCAGTCGATGGGAGGAGCCTTTTTATCCAATAGCAACTTCTAATTTGGCAACACTGCAACAGGACGCTGAAACCGAAAAGTTATCGTCCGTGAAAGGTTCATTTACTGAAAAAAGGCGGAAAGATAGAGCCAGACGTCTGAACGTAAACACCAATGGCCAACATTACAGGCACGTCATCACAATTACCAATTGGCGTCCTAACATCTCTCCTAGCCTTCAACATTATCCTCTCCTTCACTGCATCTCTGGGTAATGTTCTGATCCTGTTGACAATTTATAAAGTTTCCTCTCTGCACCCTGTGACAAAGCTCCTGTTTGCATGCCTGGCCACAACCGACCTTTGCGTGGGTCTTTTTTCGCAGCCTTTGTTCGTAGCAAACATAATACTTAACATTGATCTTGCCAACACCGACCTGGATATTTTTTACCACTTGAGCGAGGTTATTTACATCTCCAGTTATCTGTTGTGTGGAGTGTCCGTGTTGATATCGGCAGCCATCAGTGTTGACAGACTTCTTGTCTTGTTGTTGAAGCTGAGATACGAAGAGGTTGTGACACAGAAGCGAGCTCAAGTTGTTATACTTTTGTGTTGGGTAATTGCTATTTCATGCGGATTGGTTCGTGTGTGGAGTCCAACGGTTTCAGAGATTGTTGTTTTTGTGGCTAGTTTTGTATCTTTAGTTATTTCCGTGATTTGCTACGCAAAGATCCACCAGAGACTACAGAGGAATCAGGCTACAAGAGAGGACAACTATGGGTGTGAACAGTCAAACGAAGGAGAAGAAGTGGGTGGAGGAGAGGAAGGGACAGGATTAACAACGGGGGAAGGAAGAGCCGCCGGAGAAGAAGCAGAAGCAACGACGAGGGCAGGTAGAGACACAGAAGAAGAAGAAGAAGAAGAAGAAGAAGAAGCAGAAGCTGCGACGGGGGAAGGTAGAGACACAGAAGAAGAAGAAGAAGAAGAAGAAGAAGAAGAAGAAGCAGAAGCAACGAGGGCAGGTAGAGACACAGAAGAAGAAGCAGAAGCAACGACTGGGGCAGGTAGAGACACAGAAGAAGAAGCAGAAGCAACGACTGGGGCAGGTAGAGACACAGAAGAAGAAGCAGAAGCAACGACTGGGGCAGGTAGAGACTCAGAAGAAGAAGCAGGCGAAGAAGTAGAAGGCACAAGAAGAGCGACAGATGAAGGAAGTGTAAGAGCAGGGAAAGCAAAAGTATCACCAAAGCGAAGAATTCAAGAAAGAGTTCGACTGAATATCGTACAATACAAGAAAATAGTTTCTAGTATATTCTGGTTGCAGTTGACTTTAGTGGCATGCTATGGCCCTTTCATAATTGTGTCATTATTGAGACATACAGTGCTTAGTGGAACAACAATTCAAGGTCTTTGGCTGTTTACAGCAACTTTAGTTTATTCAAATTCATCTCTGAATCCCTTTCTTTACTGCTGGAAGATCAGAGAAGTGAGAATGGCAGTAAAGAATACAGCCAAGGCGTTTTGCTGTCGTTTGTAGTTCAAGGTTACCTGTATTCATGCGAAAAGACTTCCGTGTTCTTAAAACACCAGAATCTCACACAAACCGTTGATATTTAAACAACAGTTCAATAGAACCAAGTTAAACAGTCTACACTGCCTCGACTCTTTTACATCTCAGTGATAGAGCACCCGAAGTACTAATCGGCAGATCGTAAGATGTTGTACTCCAGTGAGAAATTTATTATGGTTTTAACAAATATTGGTCACGTTTGTTTCGATATGGTAAATACCGTAAGTGTTTGTTGATTAAAATATATAGACCACATCGTATTGTTTTCACTTTTCACGAAAATCTTTCAGATGAAAAGTTGCCAGAAATAAAACAAACATTTTTGTTCTTTTGAAACCGAAAACCTTTGGTTACTTGTAACAAGATGAATCACAAATTTGCATAACTTTTGTTCTCATTATTTGTTCACTGATGCGTGACTCTGCACTTTCCCGTGACCTTTACACTTGACTTGAAAAAACCGACTCCCAAACAAACCTTCTTCAGAAAAATGATCTTCTAAATGCACTACTTTTGAATGAGAAGCAAACTGATGAAAGCTATCAAATTTTATCCCCTTTAATAATATAAATATCTCCCCTGTCAGCTGCTAAGAAATACTCCGGAGGGAAATTTTTTTTGGCTGCAAATCGAAGAATGAACCGCTTTCACTGACAGCTTTTCGCGTTGTCGACTTTGTCGTTTAGTGTGTCCATTGAAATCTTTGGTTTCACGGTTTCAAAGCCGTTTTTTTTTCTTAAAAAATGTGTTTCTAAACTCTTAAATGTCTAATCACGTGTTTCGTGAAAAAATTCTACAGTGTGGCAGCGCCGAGAGCAAAACAGCAAAACCAGTTGAAGACATCAGGAGTGAATATTGCGTTGAACTCAAAGCGTTACAGAACCTTGAGTATTTCAAATGAAAATATTTATCAAACGACAGCCTTGGAAAAAGCCTGCTACCAACAGACTTGCCAAGCAATCTTGAAGCTGAAGAATTACAGTCGAAAAAAGCAACAAGTAATGGGAACTGTCTGTATAATTCTGCTTCGATTATTCTAAACGGAAATGAAGATCTATCCCTACTACTAAGGCTTCTAACTGCTGTTGAATTGTATAAGAATGCACCATTCTATGCAACACACCCAAACTCACCTGAAGCTGCAAGCGACTGTTGTCTTCCAGAGATTAGCTTGTTTATCCAGTTTTTGTCTGATTGAGGGCTTAAAGTATTTGAAAGGTGAAGCTATTGCTGGATGCCGGGACAAAAAATTGTCCGAAATGATTCACATGATAGCTCTTTTAACTGTTATTGGCAGGCTAATATTCTCTCTTATCCTGAATGCAACAAAAATACTCGTCCTCTTTGTCGCAAAGATATTTTGCCACGAGATTATGGTACAAAGTAACGAGACATTAGTGCCAATACAGCGATGATTCTTTGGTCTAAGGATAACAACCTAGACAACCGCCCCGGAAGCTGATATGTACCAATAATCATCCAAGGCGATCTACCACAACAGCCCCCAGCAACTTCAGCATTAGAGAAAGACCAGCGCGATAGGGTGCAGAAGAGAAAGCGACGGAAAATAAGTGATCTCTTTTTTAAAACATTACTCTCTACAATCTGAGGAAGAAAGTACTCCACCTGTTAAGAAGCAATGTTTGGAAGAGGATGAACGCAATCCACCAAAACATGAGAGCAAGAGTTAGAAAAGGGTCTATGAAGAGAAGGCGCAGCTAAAAGCTTCACCAGAAGGAAAAGAAAGGAATGACAAAACAACGAAAGAGAAGTATGTAATAAAATGGCAGCGCGTCTTTCAGTCCCACTAAAAGAACAAGTGTATCCTCGACTTGACTTACATATAGAGAGAGGTGGTTTAAATGAGTCACTGCAATACTGATAAATTTAATTATTTTTGAATTTGCGAACCTTTGGCTCGATGCGCTAAACGGAGTCAAGTCTACCCCTGGGTACACCGATGGAGATTGATTTTACTAGTGCATATTTACACTACCCACTCCCCCAGTGCAGCAAAAGCTGCTACACATTTCCTTGTAAATTGATTACGAGAATTTAGTGTTCGGCGACGATAAATTCTACCCGGATACATGTAAGTTTGAGTATTCACACTACCTGTTTGTTGGATAATGTATGGACATTATAGGGAGAAGTTATATGTGGATCACTTCTGGGGGTTTGAGGGTGTAACTTGGAAGAACTTTTGGACTTTCCCCCTCGCTCTTGAATGAAAACAGAACAGCTTTAGCGGTCCGTTCAGTTACCGGAACCTTCGAGAAACGGGCTCCAGTGGAACCTTTTTTCGATCTAACGTGCTCTAATCGAAACCTCCTAAGAAAAAGCTTGAAATAAGAAAATACTCACCCTCAAACACCATGGCTCTTTGCGTTTTATGTGTGCAGGGAGGCCACGGGAACTATGAGCGAGAGGTAAAAATCCCAAACAAATGCTTAGGTGTTCTTCTTGGCAAGATGCATTCATAAATGCATTCAAGCCTGCCTTTTGTTTTGAACGGCAATTGCAGTCAAAAGTTCGTTTCCTAAGTCCTTTGATCATATTAGTACTGTAGTCTTAAAAGCGAGAGTTGGATAAAAGTCCTTGATTTCGCTCTCCAATTCTTTTGGGTCCGTTCGGAAAGCAGCATCAGGCGATGAAAGATTCACCCACTTCTCTTAAAAATGAACCAACACTTTCAAAATTAACTGTTGGCTAAGGAAAGGTAATTGTTGCATGGAGGAGGATTTGAGCTGCGTCAGATAAAATTTACCTAATTTCCCCAATAAGGCTCTCTAATATTCTCATCATCCTCCCCCCTCCCCATCGGCAGTTAATTTTCTATAGTCCACTATACTCTTTTGGCGACAAATGATTCTTCCCCCCCCCCCCGTCCCCGTCGAGCCATGTGTTCTCCCAAAAATCCTCCACCCCACCCCCAAGGCGATATACTTCCGACAGGTAGTGCAAATAGGACAATTTTTGTATATATTTTTTTGTTTTGTTTTGTTTTGTTTCTTTGTTTGTTTGTTTGTTTTTTCTGCTCAACTATTAGCTTTCCGATTTAATATGTTTATGTCGACAACACACCTGAACGATGATAGCTTTTATAAATTTGCTAAGCACCCTAAGGCTACACCAGCAGATTATTTTAAGTATTAATTTGAGTAATTGTCTTATCGTTGAGAGAGAAACATCGAGAAATTAGATTTCAGACCTAGAAAACTCGAGATTTGATTGCGTTAACAAAAATAAAGAACGAGCGAGTATGAGTATGAAGGGCAGAGAAACACACGGATCAAAAATACAGAACCGTTGTTGAAGCCCTTCAAAACACAAGCGAAAATAAGTAAGAAAATCTGCACAATAAATCAGATCAAATCAATACGACACCAGCTCATTAAACATTAATAAAACGCCAAAAATATAGTTAAAAAGTAGAAGAGTTAAAAACAGGTCTGATTGACGTTGCAATATTTGTCAAGTGAAACATCAGGTTGGAGCATTTTTATCCAATAGCAACTGCTGATTGAGCAACACTGCGACAGGACGCTTATACCAGATAACTATCGTCCGTAAAAGGTTCATTTGCTGAAAAAAAGGAGAGACAGAGCTAGACGTCTGAACGTAAACACCAATGGCCGACAATACAGGCACATCATTACAATTACCAATTGGCGCCCTAACATCTCTCCTAGCCATCAACATTATCCTCTCCTTCACCGCATCTCTGGGTAATGTTCTGATCCTGTTGACACTTTATAAAGTTTCCTTTCTGCATCCTGTGACAAAGCTCCTGTTTGTATGTCTGGCAACTACCGACTTTTGTGTGGGTCTCTTTTCACAGCCTTTGTTCGTAGCTAATATGATACTTAACATTGATCTTGCCAACACCGACTTGGGTATTTTGTCCCAAATGGACGAAGTTGTTTTTATCTCCAGTTATGTGTTGTGTGGAGTGTCTGTGTTGATATCGACAGCCATCAGTGTGGACAGACTTCTTGTCCTGTTGTTGAGGCTAAAGTACAGACAGGTTGTGACTCTGAAGCGAGCTCAAGTTGTTATACTTTTATGCTGGGTAACTGCTGTTTCATGTGGATTGGTTCGCGTCTGGAGTCAAACGATTTCACAGATTGTCGTTTTAATGATCGGATTGGTTTCTTTAGTCACTTCCGTGTTTTGCTACGTAAAGATCCACCTGAGACTACAGGGGAATCAGGCTACAGTAGAAGACAGCTCTGGAGGTGGACAGTCAAACGAAGATGAAGAGGTGGGTGGAGGAGAGAAAGGGGCAGGAAGAGCCACAGAGGAAGGAGCAGGAGAAACGACAGGGGCAGGTAGAGACACAGAAGAAGAAGCAGGCGCAGGAGTAGAAGGCACAGGAAGAGCGACAGATGAAAGTAGTTTAAGAGCAGGGACAGCAAAAGTATCACCAAAGCGAAGAATTCAAGAAAGAGTTCGACTGAATATCGTACAATATAAGAAAGTAGTTTCCAGTATATTCTGGTTGCAGTTGACTTTAGTAGCATGCTATGCCCCTTTCATAACTGTGTCATTATTGAGACATACAGTGCTTAGTGGAACAACAATTCAAGGTCTTTGGCTGTTTACGGCAACTTTAGTTTATTCAAATTCATCTCTGAATCCCTTTCTTTACTGCTGGAAGATCAGAGAAGTGAGAATGGCAGTAAAAAACACAGCCAAGGCGTTTTGCTATTGTTTGTAGTTGAAGGTTACCTGTATTCATGCGAAAAGACTTCCGTGTTCTTAAAACACCAGAATCTCACACAAACCGTTGATACTTAAACAAAAGTTTTGTAGAACCTAGTTAAACCGCCTATGCTGCCTCGAGTCTCCTATATCTCAGTGGTAGAGCACTCTAAGTACTAATAGGCAGATCGTAGGTTCATCGTCTCTCACTTTAATGACAGACTTCAAAGATAACAATCGTCTACAGTTCAATATCATAGCACTGGGAAATAATTGAAAACTGACAAGCTATAAGTGCCCTCGCAAAAATTCGAAAAATTAATTACCATGTAAATAGGAGCTATGTAGAATTTTCATCCTCTACCAGGAAGAAGAACTGACATCCATTAGTCTTTATCTTTTAGAATAACATAATTTAAATGATTGATTTTTCCGCTTTCTGCTTTAAACCAGTATTCTAATATGTATTCAAAGATTGCACATACATAAACAAAACATTTCCGTCATGTAAGATCATGTTTTTATTCGATATGCCCTGTCCTCGCTTATGTTACCCTAAAAACGGGAGAATAGACTGAATAAATCGTGTTCAGTGAAGTTAAGAACAACATTTTCATTTGAAACCTTTTCAAAGTTTCAGTCGGAACCATTCAAATGCGCGTGCCCCCCAGACCGTACATAAGCGGCGTTTTCAATCGAGGAAGATTGTTCATTTCCCTAACTTAACGTCATTGGGTCAGCTCCTCCATCCATTCATGTAAACAGAGTGAACCAATGCTTTTTCTTGCTTTTTTCTTTTCTCTTACAGCCGACTTAACCGCAGAATCAAGAGGAAAAACCTCCACATAAATACAATTAACCTTCACTTTGAAATGCGTCATATTTGAATATTAAATAGGACCACATTATACATCGAGCAAGTTGCGGATGCCACAAAAATGGCGGAGAAGTGATTACAGCATCTCTCTTATATTTGTTGATGGTAAATTGAAGAATTGGGAAGAGAGAACAACGAGCACCAGTTAAACTTCAAGTGCTCTATGGTGAAAACCCTGGCATTCGTTTCAGCCTCTTTCATTGTCCATGCATGGAAAACAAATTGATTTTTTTCCATAACAAGTTCACACCTGCCTCCAATAACAAAGCGAAAATGTTAAACGATGAGTCATAAATAAATCATGCGCACGAGCTCTGAATTTTGAAAAGAAAGGTCCCCTATCGGTTTTCTAAAAAATATTTCTCAAAAAGAACAGAAAGCGTGAGGTCAGAACCGTGTTTGCATACTCTCGTCTGTACACATCTGTAGACCAATGAGAGAGCGCGTACTATCTTTAAATTTTAGAAATTGTCATATTGCTCCCCAGAGTGTCATTTGCGCGAATCATAAATTCTGCAAAACACGACAGTTTTGTTAGCGGGCCCCAGAAAAAGTGCAAAACATCGACGGAATGTTTCACAATGGGCTGTTTAATTTCACATTTCTCTGCTAAATCTCGCGAAGCACCGACGAAACTAAGAAAAAAAACAATAATACGTAATTGGAAGATTAAATGTTAAATTTCATCATTATTCTATATCGAAGAAGCACAAGAACAGGTACCAAAGACTCTCAAATGATAACAAACCCAACTCAAAGGACTGTGCCTGTTGAACACCATAAAACAGTAGTTGTAGCTCCTTGAAATCTAGTATGGACAAGACAGATTTATCGCAAGACAACGGTGCTAGTCCTTTCTGTAACAACATGATATATTCTACACTGGCCAATGAAATAAATTCTTGAAAATAATTGAGGCACGCAGTTGAAAAAAGTAATTACTTGCTCTGTATTATGTCAGTGTACAATGTTTATTGTGAAGGAAGTTTCACATTGAGTGTTTCTTCATTCCCAAACTGCGGGGATGTTCTTAATTCTAATGAAGGTCAGAGTCAGTTCTTTATCTTCGGAAATCAGGATATAAAATGTGAGAAAGCCAAGCAACCACATAATTAGCTTTACATGTTCAGTTATCCCATTTATGGAGTAAAGTGTCTTCCTGTGGTAAATCAGTTGGAGATGCCTCAGTTCCGATGGAAATTCCTTCAAATTACTCTTCTTTTCCTGTTTTTACCAAAATTGTCAGAACTGCTTTTCTTGTGAAATTACCAGCCCCTTACTTAAAGTGCATGGCTTAAGCAAGCCTTATTTTATAGGATGGAAATTTTAAAGTTAGGATTGTCATGACAGGATGTGACCTCAGTGCTAAGGGTACATGCGTAGCACGTTCCATGTTGTTGAAGGATAAGTCATACAAGTCTGTCTATACCCGAATTTTTTTCAGTATTTTTAAAAGTAGAAATGGAAAAGGCTGCCCATGTTGTGACCGAGGTTAACCCTATATCTGATTTTGAATTCTCTGCTCTAGCTGCTACACAGCTCCCTGTAAATTGGTTAGGAGAATTTGATGTGCGACCACGATAAATGCTCCCCGAAAAAGTTCGAGTATTCCTATAACCTGTTTGCCGGCTGAATAAGATATGAATATTACAGGGAGAAGTTACATTTTAGTCACTTCTGGGGGTTCCAAGGTGTAACTAGAAAAACTTTCGGACTTCTTCCCTTCCCCCTCCCTCTTGAATGAAAAAAGAACAGCTTAAGGGGTCCTTTCAGTTATCGGGATCTTCGAGAAACGTGCCCTTGCGGTATTTTTTTCGACTTAGTATGCTTTAATCGAAACCTCATAAGAGGGGCTAGAAATGAGTGTACACTCACCCTCAACCACCACAGCACTCTGCATTTTTGGCTGCCTCGCGGGGAGGCTACGGGAACTGTAAGAGAGAAGGAAAAATCCCAAACAAATACTAAGGTGTTCTTCTTGGCAAGTTGCATTTATAAATGCAAATACATTCTAAGTAATTTTTACAGCAGCGTTGCATTGACACAACAAACAAGGAAAACGCGCTTTTAATTACATGGGTTTAGGTCTGTCATCTGTTATTCTTTCCAGGAGTGATTAACACCTAATTTCTCCTCACCATATCACCTATTTAGGTAACGAGAAGAAAGGAAATGGTCATTAACTAAAGAAGTGCTTGATTGTTAAACAAAATCTCCTTGTCAGCACCGTAGGAAATGTATAGAACATAGTATGGAGAGTTTGCATACTGATGTTAGGGTGTAAAGGGTTAAAAGCGAGAGTTAAATCAAAGTTCTTGACTTCGTTCTCCAATTATTTTGGGTCCGTTCGGAAAGCAGCATCAGGCGGTGAAAGATTCACCCACTTCCATCGATAAACTGCACAAAAATTCTCAACAAAAACTGTTGGCCAAGGAAAGGAAATTGTTGCATTTATCGATTTTCGTGCGCATGCTTTGTACTATGAACCGAGGGATAAAACGAGGGTCGGTAACAAGACTCCTCCGCAATTCCAAATATAGACATGTTAGGTTTTCTACTTTGGCCAATGCGCTAGACATGGAATTTGAACTCCTCCACGAAATCGTATCTGATTCTCTTATGGCACTTCATTTCTAGTTCGAAATCATGTCGACTAATAAACAAGTTCCATAAATTATCATACGGCCTTTTGTCCGAATTAGAGATCGGCCATTAGATCGAGTCTTCTGAACTTGTCCAAGTTGAAGAATGCCCCTCTGACAGTTCGACCCCCAAAAAATCTACCATTGAGATCCACGAGGGCTGTAAAGAAAGTCGAAGAGGAAAATTAATCAATCAAGTCAAGAGGGAAATTGTTGGTTGTATGAATCATCTAAAGATCAGGCCCCGGTTGTTCGAAGGTCAGATAACACTATCTACTGGATAAATCTCTATGCGGTGGATAGCGCTAAACGTTTTGTTATCCCTTATCCGCTGGATAGCGGTTTATTCGTTGGACAGTGTTATCCGCCCTTTATACATCAGGGCCCAAGCGTTTTTTAGCTTTAGGACGCTTTCGGTGGAGTGTCGCAAAACAAAAGGAAAACACCGCAGCCAATCACAACAAAGCTTGACGTCACCACGAACCATGAACAACCAATGAAAACAAAAGAAATTGTCGCATGGGAACCCAAGAAAACTCTTGGGAAAGTAGATACACACAAATGATCTCTAGCGCGGAAAAACACGGATAACCATGTCGCGATTGGTTTCAGCTTTGCGTCTGATTGGTTGAGAAGATGGCGCAGGTTTTCGAAACAAATTAGTAATGAAGCAAACCGATGAAATGCTGGGCTAATTTTGATGCTCAAGTAAAAATTGTGTTAAAATACCTTTTATCGCAGACTCAACCCGCTGAAATTCCACAAAAATGCGAACTGATTCCTCGTCAGGCTGAACTCCTTGGGGAAACTGATAGAAAAAAAAGTGCGCGTTAAAAATGTAGAGGACACATAAACCGCTTTTTTATCGCCTAGGAACAGAAGGGGGGGGGGGGGTAGGTTGGAGGATTTGAGCTATGTCAAGATAAAATTTACCTGATTCCCCAATAAGGCTCTCTAATATTCTCGCGATCAGCCCCCCCTCCCCATCGGCAGTCAATATTCTATAGTCCCCCTTAATACTCTTTTGGTGACAACTGATTCTCCCCCCCCCCTCCGCTCCCCCTCGACACATGTGTTGTCCCAAAAATCCTCCACCCCACCCCCCTGGCGACAAAAAAATGACTGTACTCCTTAAAAACAAATGATACACATGCTTACGAAAGGTAGTGCAAATATGGAAATTTTCGTTTTTTGTTTTGGTTTGTTTTTCCTCTCTGTTTAACTATCAGCTTTCAGACTTAAGATGTTAATGTCAACCAGACAACTGAACAATGATAGCATTTATAAATTTGCTAGGCACCCGAATACATCAGCAAAGTATTTTGAGTATTAATTTAAGTAATTGTCTTATCGTTGAGAGAGAAGCATTGGGAAATTAATTTTCAAACCAAGAAAACTCGAGATTTTACTGCGTTGATCATACAAATGAAGAACGAACGAGCATGGGTATGAAGGGCAAAGAAACACATGGATCAGAAATAAAAACCGTTGATGAAGCCCTTCAAAACACAAGCGAAAATAAGTAAGAAAATCTGCATAATAAATCAGATCAAATCAATAGGATAACTGCTCATTGAACATTAATAAAACGCGAAGAATACAGTTAAAAAGCGGAAGAGTTTAAAACAGGTTTGATTGACGCTGTAACATTTGTAAACTGAAACATCAGGCGACGGGTGGAGCCTTTTTATCCAATAGCAACCCCTGATTGAGCAACACTGCGACATGACGCCTATACCGAATAGTTATCGTCCGTAAAAGGTTCATTTGCTGAAAAAAGAAGGAAAGACAAAGCCAGACGTCTGAACGTAAACACCAATGGCCAACGTTACAGGCACGTCATCACAATTACCAATTGGCGTCCTAACATCTCTCCTAGCTTTCAACATTATCCTCTCCTTCACCGCATCTCTGGGTAATGTTCTGATCCTGTTGACACTTTATAAAGTTTCCTTTCTGCATCCTGTGACAAAGCTCCTGTTTGCGTGTCTGGCAACTACCGACCTTTGTGTGGGTCTCTTTTCGCAGCCTCTGTTCGTAGCTCATATGATACTTAACATTGATATTGCCAACACCAACTTGGATATTCTGCAGTACGTGGGTGAAGTTATTCATATCTCCAGTTCTGTATTGTGTGGAGTGTCCGTGTTGATATCGACAGCTATCAGTGTGGACAGACTTCTTGTCCTGTTGTTGAGGCTAAAGTACAGACAGGTTGTGACTCTGAAGCGAGCTCAAGTTGTTATACTCTTATGCTGGATAATTGCTGTTTCATGTGGATTGGTTCGCGTCTGGAGTCAAACGATTTCACAGATTTTCGTTTTAGTGGTCGGATTGGTATCTTTAGTTACTTCCGTGTTTTGCTACGTGAAGATCCACCTGAGACTACAGGGGAATCAGGCTACAGTAGAAGACAGTTCTGGGGGTGGACAGTCAAACGAAGATGAAGAGGTGGGTGGAGGAGAGAAAGGGGCAGGAAGAGCCACAGAGAAAGGAGTAGGAGAAACGACAAGGGCAGGTAAAGACACAGAAGAAGAAGCAGGCGCAGGAGTAGAAGGCACAGGAAGAGCGACAGATGAAAGAGGTTTAAGCGCAGGGAAAGCAAAAGTATCACCAAAGCGAAGAATTCAAGAATGCGTTCGACTGAATATCGTACAATATAAGAAAGTAGTTTCCAGTATATTCTGGTTGCAGTTGACTTTAGTAGCATGCTATGCCCCTTTCTTAACTGTGTCATTATTGAGACATACAGTGCTTAGTGGAAAAACAATTTATGGTCTTTGGCTGTTTACGGCAACGTTAGTTTATTTAAATTCATCTCTGAATCCCTTTCTTTACTGCTGGAAGATCAAAGAAGTGAGAATGGCAGTAAAAAACACAGCCAAGGCGTTTTGCTATTGTTTGTAGTTCAAGGTTACCTGTATTCATGCGAAAAGACTTCCGTGTTCTAAAAAAACACCAGAATCTCACACAAACCGTACCGTTGATACTTAAACAACAGTTCAGTAGAACCTAGTTAAACAGCCTATGCTGCCTCGAGTCTCCTATATCTCAGTGGTAGAGCACCCGAAGTATACTAATCGGTAGATCGTAGGTTCATCGTCTCTCACTTTAATGACAGACTTCAAAGATAACAATCGTCTACAATTCAATATCATAGCAGACTGGGAAATAATTGAGTACTGACAAGCTATAATTGCCCTCGTAAAGTCGAAAACTTAATTACCATGTAAATAGGAGCTATGTAGAATTTTTATCCTCTACCAGGAAGAAGAACTAACATCCATTAGTCTTTATCGTTTAGTATAACATACTTTAAGGAATTGATTGAGATTTTTTCCGCTTTCTACTTGGAACCAGTATTCTAATATGTATTTAACGATTGCACGTGAATAAACAAAACATTTCCGTCAGGTCAGATCATGATTTATGTCCTGTCCTCGCTTATGTCTCCCTAAAAACTGGAGAATAGACTGAATAAATCGTGTCCAGTGAAGTTAAAAACAACAATTTCATTTGAAACCTTTTCAAAGTTTCAGTCGGAACCATTCAAATGCGCGTGCCCCTCAGACCCTGCGTAAGCGGCGTTTTCAATCGAAGAAGAGTGTTCGTTTCCCTAACTTTATGTCATTGGGGCGATGCCAGCTTCTCCATCGATACATTTATACAGAGTGAACCAATGCTTTTTCATGCTTTTCTATTTTCTCTTATAGCCGACTTAGCCCCAGAATCACGACGAAAAAAACCTCCACATGAATACACCAAACCTTAACTTTAAAATGCGTCATATTTGAATATTAAATAATAAATCTAGCAAGTTGCGGGCGAATAAATGATTACAGCATTTCTCTGGTACTTTGTTTATAGAAAATTCAGGAAGAGTAAACTACGAGCACCAGTTAGACTTCAAGTGCTCTTTCATAGTCCAAGTGTGGAAAACAAATTGATTTTTTACCATAACAAGTTCACGCCTGCCTCCAATAACAAAGCGAAAATGTTAAACGATGAATCATAAATGAATCATGCGCACGAGCTCTGAATTTTGAAAAGAAAGGTCTCCTATCGGTTTTCTAAAAAATATATCTCACAAAGAACAGAAAGCGTGAGGTCAGAACTGTGTTTACATACTCTCATCTGTACACATCTGTAGACCAATGAGAGAGCGCGTACTATCTTTAAATTTTAGAAATTGTCATATTGCTCCCTAGAGTGTCATTTGCGCGAATCATAAATTCTGCAAATCGCGACAGTTTTGTTAACGGGCCCCAGAAAAAGTGCAAAACATCGACGGAATGTTCCACAAAGCGTTGTTTAATGTCGCATTTCTCTGCTGAATCTCGCGAAGCACCGACGAAACTAAGAAAAAAATGAATAATACTTCGTAATTGAAAGATTATATGTTAAATCTCATCATTTTCCTATTTCGAAGAAGTACAAGAACGGGTACTTGAAAGTAAAATCGGAAGATCTTGAGCTCGGACCATCTTGATGAGTAAGGACTCAAATTTTCAGTATCTTTCTATAATTATATGCCTGTAAGAATACCATGTAAAACTGACAGGAAATTTAACCATTAACATCAAACACCCACCTCATATATTACAACTTTGGCAACTTCACCATACTTGTTACACTCCTCCACGACTTCAGGTTGCAACTCTTCGTCCACCTCCCCCGGACCAACCATATTCTGAAAAGCAGACGAACGTTTTTAACCCAAATTAAATGTTGCAACACGCGTAATTAGATTCGAAGTGAAGGAAACCACAGAAAAAAGCAATTTACAACAGAATGTTGAAAGCAATCCAGGATTGCTTTGCTTTGAGATTGTTTCAGCGCCTTCGTATCAACTAATGAGATGTAAAATTACGAACGATCACGACTTGGTCTGCTCGTCATCGCTTTGAGTTTTTATTGGCTACTGATGATGTAATCCTTTATTGTGATAGGGTCGCTGGGAAAACTTTAGTTTTGATTTTCCGATACTTAATTAAAAACTAAAATAATTACTCAGAGACTTCGATAAGAAGGCCAACAAACACTGCTACTTACCCTCAAAACAACAACTTTGCTTGGGTTCCTCATAACGCTGGTAACTGGTTCTGCTTCTTGCATTGCAGCTTTTGATTCTGTTGATCAAAAGGGTATTTTCTCTTTCATTGAACATGTCAAGTCTCCTTAAAGTTTCCTATTTTCAAAATTTGGGAGAATTAATAGATATAACGGTGCACTTAGAGCAACTTGCGGCAAAACAACTGAGAACTTTGGTAGAAGCGGCACAAATGGCGAAAAAAATATCTGGGATACCAGAAAGTATAATGGCAGGAAAGTATTTTGGTCCACCGTTCGCAGCTGCTGAGGCTGAGTCGTACACTTTGCTTAAAAGAAGTTATCGAGGATTGCACTTGTTTTGCTTTACAATGGTTTGTGATTGGTCCATAAATCTCGCTCCAAGCTCTCAACCAATTAAATGTGAGGTTATAAATAGCTACGACTTGGTCACACGCGTTTTCCCGCGCTTTAGACCGTCACGTGAATTGACCTTGAGTTCTCATTGGTTCATTGAGTTGCGTGCCTTTGTTGTGATTAGCTACTGTGATTATATTGGGTTTGGTTTTTATGCCACAGCCTCTTCAGTTCTTTAACAGAAATGAAAATAAATAAAATACAAACCTTTGTCTTGGTTGATTATTTTTCCGCCTCGCTTGCTGGTTTTCTCCACTTGCAAACATGTGTTAATACCTTGCTCTTGTTTTCCTAAACCTGAAAATAAATAAAAGGTGGCTTCATCAATTTTCTATTGCAAAATCACTCTCAAACTTGGATAAATTAAAACAGAAATTCCTCTCATTCTTCCCTAAAGAATTGAACTATTAATTCCCAAGATTTACTAGTAAATTCTTTCCACTAAGACTAGCTTGATAACTAGCTGTTTTATCTAAGGAAGTATTTGTGGCTAAAAAAATTTTCTTTCTTGCGGTTTGACTGTCTATTAAAATTATTAAGACAATTTCACTATTAAGCATTCACAAATCTTAGGTGCCAAGGGTTTAAAACCCATCACTTCTTTTTCCAAATATTATTATTTTCATTTCATCTAAGAATTGCCTTCTTTGAGTGACAACAAAGTTCATACCAAGGTGCAAACAATTTGCAAACAACAAAAGCAAACAACACCAAAAAACAAAAAACAAAAAGTTACCTTGGCCATCTTTCCAACCATATTTTGCCATAATCTGAGATGCAACAGGACTGTAAGGAAGATTGAACAATGTTACCTTAACCAGCTGTATTTAACTAATTGCAATTGAGAATTTTGTAAACAGCTTTAAGTGATATTATTAATGGAGAAACTAGTTACTGTGATCTCACCTGGCAGAAAAGCCACCAGCTTTTGGTTTATTTTCAGATGCAAAATTAAAGTCTGCTCCACTGGACACTGGCCACTGCTGGGCAGCTTGCTCTACTAAGAGAACAAAAAAATATATTTTCTAAAGGCCCAATTTGGTAAGAAATGTAAAATACACAAATGTTTGAGACAACAGAATCTCAACCAAGATGATTTCCCTTCAGTAGGTAATTCCTCATACATTCTTATATGTAAAAGTTTTGATACTAGAAGGGAAAGATTTCCTTTTGCTTTACAAAAAAACAATCTCAAATATATAAAAGAAAATCAAATTATTTGTAACTTTCTATTTCCAATTTAGGCCTTTAAAGCTTTTTTTTTAAGCCTCAGAAATGGAATTGTCAGGTATAGGGTTAGGTTGGGGTTAGGGTACAACTCTGGTTTTTCCCTACATACCACAATTATTTCATACTACTTTTACTTATTCCCTTGATATTCTAGGTTTGATTACCAGGTGCTGAATCCTGCATAAGAGATGGGGGTGGTGCAATGGCTGCTCCCCCAGGAAATCCTCGACGTGGAGGCTGGCTGCCATAACTTTCGTCATCATCACCCCTGCGTCTTCCTCTGTCTCTTCCCCTGTCTCTGTGGTAGTCTCGATCCCGGTCTCTGTCCCTATCTCTATCACGATCTCTGTCGCGGTCTCTATCCCGGTCCCTGTCACGGTCTCTCTCGCGATCATGGTCTCTGTCACGCTCACGATCTCTGTGTCTTTCAAGAAAAAGTGTATGTTGGTTAGTAGCCTGAAAGCATGCTCTTGTGCTACTGTACAAGTCTTTCTTCATCTGCAGGAAAGTTTGAAGAGCAAGCCAAAAGTCTTGCATACACTTGCACTGTATATATATTTATTAACCTACCAGTAGGTGTTGTAGTTTAAACTGAATCTAATCTTTCTTTTAATTGAAAGTTATTTGAATCTATATTGATTTATTAACTATTTTGTTCCAGTTAAATAACCACAATCCTTGACCACAAGGGAATACAATTCAATCTAGTTTGAAATCATTTTCACCTGGAATCATTTTAACCTCTTTCCACCTTACCTCTCTCCTCTATCATAATCACGGTCACCTCGTGATCTTTCTCGATTGTCTGTCCTCTCTGACCTTTCACCTCTGTCCCCTCTCTCATTTTCTTTCTCTTCTCTGAACTTTTGTTTGACCAACTCATATTCATTTGGTCTTAAAGGATCATATTCATCAATGACAACAGCAAGTGAGGCTTCTGTCTCTGTGAAAGGTTCTGGGACCTTTTGGAGGTCAGCATCCTTGCAAAATAAATGAAAAGGTGATGACATTATTTATGATTCTAAATATTTCTATCAAAGTCAAGATCAAAATTTGCAAGTATACATTCAGATAAAGATGTTTTAACCCTTTAAATCCCAAGATCTGATTTTTGATTCTCCCTTCTAGCTGCTACACAAGTTCTTGGTACTGAGTTATGAGAATTTGGTGTTAGATCAAGATAACAGTTTCAACCTGATAAGTTTGAGTATTCTCATCAGCTGTTTACTGGATGTTGTATGGATATTATAGGGAGAGCTTACTTCTTAATCACTTCAGGGAATTCAAGGGTTGAGAAAAGAATTAATATGATAGAAGCTGGCAGTACTCCATTGCAAGGCCTACTAAATTTAATAAACATCATTACTCATTGGCAATTAGACATAGCTTTCACTGGTTAATGAAAGTTAAAATCTTTTTAGCTGGATTTAAGAATGTTCTGATGATTGTACAAGGATTCTCCACCTTGCCTCTCTTCAATGATCATCAGTCAATTTGAAGCTCTTACTATGACCAAAAATTGTTTCCTGGAATCTGTTGTACACACAGCAGCCACACGACAAACATCATATAAACCTTGTCCTCTTGCACTGTAAGATACGTTAAAGATCTTCTTTTTCCTTGCCTATTTATGACCCATGCCCTTCCACCATAAATTAAAGGGGCAAAAACTCAGTCCATAACCTACAGTACAGCACTTGCAAATGATTAGAAAGAGGTATGAGAGGTATAAAGCTTACCAGCATTTCTCTACCATCAATATCTGATGCTGTAGAATCCTACAAAGAGCAAGAACAAAAATTAAAACAATGGGCCATAAAATCCAAGCAGGAAAAAACATGGACCATAACTTGCATCATAAACCTCAAAATCAGTTAGCAAGATGCATGTAAGAAAAAAAATATTAACAAAATATAGAATAATAACCTCCAAATCATCAGCTGATCTCTTGATGCCCAGGACCACTTGATTTACAGCCTTTGTTCGCTGTAATACAAAGCATATTTACAAATCAAAAATCAAAAGTAAGAAGAAACTTAATTGTGATAGGGAGACTTGTAATCAAAGTGTAGAATTTCACAATGGAAGTGGAAGGACTGACTGCATCCCAAGACAAACAAGAAACTTCATCAAACTTGAGATGGCTAAAAACAGTTTTCATACACTCCAACCAGGTATCTTCAGAGTGCTCAAAAACAAACTTACCCTCTTCATACTCAAACAATTCTCACACACTTATTGACCAAAAGATTGCTGATTTCTTATGTCAATGTTATTGGGAAATTCAGTCAAACAGTTTTTGGGGACAGCCTCGGCAAACCTTTGATAGATTTGTTCACAACTTCAGGATTTCTTTCTTTGAGACAGAAGCAAAGGAAAATTGTTTCTGGTCACCCCAGTTGTGTTGCCAAAACCAAAAGTTGATAGGTTTGATTCAAGAACATAATAGGAATCAAAGACTGTGCCACAAGGAGAGAGGAAGTTTTAAAGGGTTTGATTGTTAGCATTTGAACAACTTACAGATGTTGGTAATGGTCTTGTTTGAGCAACTTTCTTTCTTTGTAGCTGAGTCTGTAGAAGTTTGTAACTGGAGGACCAGCCAGCTGCAAGAAATTTTAT